>NW_021604782.1:14308077-14490325 GCF_004785775.1 Grammomys surdaster | reverse complement strand
CTCTCTCTCTCTCTCTCTCTCTCTCTCTCTCTCTCTCTCTCTCTCTCTCTCTCTCTCTCTGCCTTTCTCTGCCTCTACTACCCTCTTAACTCCCCTCCTCCTGCCATAAATAAACTCTATTCTATACTATATCATCCTGTGGCTGGTCCCTCAGTGGGAAGAGATGCCTCATCTTGGCATGGACCTGCTGAGACGTCCTTTTCCCCCATGCCTCACCATACACCCAAGGAACATATAATATATCTCTTTTACCTTTTTCTAAACACATTAGTGTGTGTGTGTGTGTGTGTATGTATGTGAGTGTGTGTGTGTGTGATGTGTGTATGTGGAGGACAGTGGAAATTGTGTTTTTGCTTCTCTCCTTCTAATGTGGAAGGTTGAGGGTTTTTACCTATCAAACCATTACAACAACTCTATAGTCCTTTATATATAAACTTTAAGGGGACATTCATCAGGCCAGTGTAAGAAACCAGTAGAAAAAAAAACCAAGAGAACAAACTAATAATTAATTAAAACAGAACATTCTTAAATATCCAAACTAAGAAAAACCTATGAGATATAAATTGCTTCTTTAAAATATAAACAACACTAGGAAAAGAACTGTATGAGTCAAGAATTTAAAAACAATGTCAATTCTTGAGTCCAGTGTCTTAGAACACTTGGCCATCTTAGCCTATTTTATTCTGTAAGGTTGAGGACTCTCCTGGAAGCCTCTCACTCTCAACATGGAGTGCAACTGACCAAAGCAGCCCCTGAGGCAAAGCTGAATTCCTGGTGAGGATTCTCTTCCCTCCTCCATTATTCTTCTTTTCCCCACCCCACCTTTTTCAACTGTCTTTCAGAGCAGGAGGATGCAACACCAGTCTAAAGGTGTTTGTGCATATGCTTTCCTAGCCAGTCTTGTTCTAAGAGACCTACAGAGAAAGGCTTCCACAGGTTAGGGATTTAGCTCAGTGATAGGCCTGGGTTCTGTCCTCAACTTGGGGTGGAGTGGGGGTGGGGTGTGAAGGAAAGGAAATAACAAAAAGCCAGGAAGTGGTGGCACAGACCTTTAATCCCAGCACTTGTGAAGGCATAGACTAGCAGATCTCTGAGTTCCACCTCCCCTCATGATCTCTTCTTCCATTTGACTCATTCTTGGGATGTCTTCTCAAGAATTATCTTCAAAGAGGGCTGGAGAGATGGCTCAGTGGTTAAGAGCACTGAGCACTAACTGCTCTTCCAGAGGGCCTGAGTTCAATTGTCAACAACCTCATGTTGGCTTGGAACCATCTGTAACAGGATCTGATGCCCACTTCTGTTGTGTCTAAAGGCAGCTACATTTTACTTATATAAATATTAAAAAAGAAAAAAAGAAAAGAAAGAAAAATAAGAGTTAAAAGACAAAAAGGATAAGAAAAAAATTTTAAATAGACCCCACATATCTTAGATACAAAATAAGAAAATATTATAAATAATTTTCAGCCAAAAACTTATCAACTTACATGAAATAGGTAAATTATTTAGAGCTACAAAATGATGAATTTGACCCTAAGCAAAAAGAAAAAAAAACATGAATGCAAAATATAAAATGAAATTAATATTTGATTAAAATGTTTCTCAGAAAGAAAACGTGAATGTCAAGGCTTTTTGAGTATGAATACATTGATGAACATTCTCAAAATTTTAATGCTGGTAATGCTATTAAGAAAATTATCTAAGTAAACAAGAACAAACCATTTCTACCACTTAAGATTTCCTCAAGATAATGACAGAGCAGGTAGTAGAGTGCTTTTTCTTAAACCTAAAGGAAGCCTTGGATTGCATCCAGCACCTCCTAATGCTGACTCTGTTAGCATGCTACTCTAATACCAGCATAACACAGGAACATGAGAGGCTCAAGCTCTATCTCCTATGTATGGCAAGTACATCTCTGGCTACATAAAACCCTGTTTTTGAGAAAGTAAATAACTAGAAGAAAAGAAAACACAAACACACACACACACACACACACACTCACACACACATTGCAAGGAAAGTGAACTAAATCCAAAAGAGAGAGGCAAAAGGATTTGAGTGGATGGCAGATCCATCCTAGTAATACACAAGGAAGATGAGGCAACATTACAAAACAAGGTTCACTGAGGAACCCAAAATTTCTTTGCCATTTGAAAAGGAATCAAGACAATTATATTAATAGAGCAGAGAAAATTAACAAAATTCCAAACAGATGCAAAGAAAAATAGTTTGATAAAAGTTGATGTTCTTTTTTTTCAGTTTTTTTTATTGGATGTTTTATTTACATTTCCTATGTTGTCCCCTTACCCCATCCCCCACCCACCTCGGAACCCCCAATCCCCTCACCCCTCCTCCTTCTTCTCTGTGGATGTAACCTCTATCTACTCCCCCCGACTCCCACCTCCCCACCCTCAAAATTCCCACCCCCTGGGGCATCCAGCCTTCATGAGGTCCAGGTTCTCTTCTTCCACCTATGCCCAGCAGGGCCCTCCACTCTTATATATTCAGCTGAAGCCCTGGATCCCCCCCCCCAAGCGCTCCCATGCTGGTGGTTTAGACCCTGGGAGCTGTGGTTGGTTGGTATTATTGTTCTCCTCATGGTGCCGCAAATACTTTCAGCTCCTTGTCTTCACTCTAACTCCTCTATTGAGAAACCCATGATCAGTTCAATGGCTAGTTGTGAGCATCTGCCTCTGAATATGTCAGACTCTTGAAGACCTCTGAGGAGACAGCCATATCAGGCTCTTACTCATGCACTTCCTGACTTCCACATCAGCATCTACCTTTGGTGACTGCACATGGGATGGATACTCAGGTGGAAAGGTCTTCCGATGGCCCCTCCTTCAGTTTTTGTCCCTCGATTTGTCTCCATATTTGCTCCCTTGAGTATTTCGTTGCTCCTTCTAAGAAGGACCGAATCACCCCCACTTGGTCTTCCTTCTTTATGGGCTTCATGTGGCCTGTGAGTTGCATCTTGGGCATTTCAAGGTTCTGGGCTAATATCCAATAATCAGTGAGTGAATACCATGTGTGTTCTTTTGTGATTGGCTTACCTCACTCAGGATGATAATTTCTAGTTCCATCCATTTACCTAGGAACCTCTCGAATTCATTGTTTTTAATAGCTGGGTAATACTCCATTGTGTAAATATACCACATTTTTTGAATCCATTCCTCAGTTGAAGGACATCTGGGTTCTTTCCAGCTCCTGGCTATTAAAAATAAAGCTGCTATGAACATAGTTGAGCATATGTCCTTATTATACGTTCGAGCATCTTCTGGGTATATGCCTAGGAGTGGTATAGCTGGATCCTCGGGTAATGCTATGTCCAATTTTCTGAGGAACCGCCACACTGATTTCCAAAGTGGTTGCACCATCTTGCAGTCCCACCAACAATGGAGGAGTGTTCCTCTTTCTCCACACCCTCGCCAGCATCTACTATCCCCTGAGTTTTTAATCTTAGCCATTCTGACTGGTGTGAGATGGAATCTCAGGGTTGTTTTGATTTGCATTTCCCTGACAACTAAGGATGCTGAGCATTTCTTTAGGTGCTTCTCAGCCATTCGAGTTTCTTCCTTTGAAAATTGTTTGTTAAGCTCTATACCCCATTTTTTAATAGGGTAATTTGGTTGTCTGGAGTCTAATTTCTTGAGTTCTTTGTATATATTTGATATTAGCCCTCTATCAGATGAAGGATTGGTAAAGATCTTTTCCCAATTTGTTGGTTGTCGTTTTGTCCTATTGACAGTGTCCTTTGCCTTACAGAAACTTTGCAATTTTATGAAGTCCCATTTGTCAATTCTCGACCTTAGAGCATATGCCATTGGAGTTCTGTTCAGGAACTTTTCCCCTGTGCCCAAGTATTCGAGGCTTTTCCCCACCTCTCTTCTATTAGTTTCAGTGTATCTGGTTTTATGTGGAGGTCCTTTATCCACTTAGATTTGAGCTTTGTACAAGGGGATAAGAGTGGATCAATTTTCATTCTTCTACATGTTTTCCTCCAGTTGAACCAGCACCATTTGTTGAAAATGCTGTCCTTTTTCCACTGGACAGTTTTAGCTCCTTTGTCAAAGATCAAGTGACCATAGGAGTGTGGGTTCATTTCTGGGTCTTCAATTCTATTCCATTGATCTTCCTGCCTGTCTCTGTACCAATACCAGGTAGTTTTTATCACTATTGCTCTGTAGTACAGCTTGAGGTCAGGGATGGTGATTCCTCCCGAAGTTCTTTTATTGTTGAGAATAGTTTTCGCTATCCTGGGTTTTTTGTTATTCCATATGAATTTGAGAATTTCCTTTTCTAACTCTGTGAAGAATTGAGTTGGGATTTTAATGGGGATTGCATTGAATCTGTAGATTGCTTTTGGCAAGATGGCCATTTTTATTATATTAATCCTGCCAATCCATGAGCATGGGAGATCTTTCCATCTTCTGAGATCTTCTTCAATTTCTTTCTTCAGAGACCTGAAGTTCTTGTCATACAGGTCTTTCACTTGCTTCGTTAGATTCACACCAAGGTATTTTATATTGTTTGCAACTATTATGAAGGGTGTCATTTCCCTAATTTCTTTTTCAGTCTGTTTATCTTTCATGTAGAGGAAGGCTACTGATTTGTTTGAGTTGATTTTATAGCCAGGCACTTTGCTGAAGTTGTTTATCAGGTTTAGGAGTTCTCTGGTTGAAGTTTGGGGGTCACTTAAGTATACTATCATATCATCTGCAAATAGCGATATTTTGACTTCTTCCTTTCCTATTTGTATCCCTTTGTCTTCTTTTTGTTGTCTAATTGCTCTGGCTAAGACTTCCAGTACTATATTGAATAGGTAGGGGGAGAGTGGGCAGCCTTGTCTAGTCCTTGATCTTAGTGGGATTGCTTCAAGTTTCCCTCCATTTAGCCTGATGTTGGCTACTGGTTTGCTGTAAATTGCTTTTACTATGTTTAGGTAGGGGCCTTGAATTCCTGATCTTTCCAAGACTTTTATCATGAAGGGATGTTGAATTTTGTCAAATGCTTTCTCAGCATCTAGTGAGATGATCATGTGGGTTTTTTCTTTAAGTTTGTTTATATAGTGGATTACATTGATGGATTTCCGAATATTGAACCATCCCGGCATTCCTGGGATAAAACCTACTTGATCATGATGGATGATTGTTTTGATGTGTTTATTGGATTTGGTTTGCTAGAATTTTATTGAGTATTTTTGCATCGAAGTTCATAAGGGAGATTGGTCTGAAGTTCTCTTTCTTTGTCTGGTCCTTGTGGGGTTTGAGTATGAGTGTAATTGTAGCTTCATAGAACAAATTGGGTAGTGTTCCTTCTGTCTCTATTTTGTGGAATAGTTTGAAGAGAATTGGTATTAGATCTTCCTTGAAGGTCTGATAGAATTCAGCACTAAAACCAACTGGTCCTGGGCTTTTTTTAGTGGGGAGACTTTTAATGACTGCTGCTATTTCCTGAGGGGTTATGGGACTATTTAGATGGTTTATCTGCTCCTGGTTTAACTTCGGTACCTGGTATCTGTCTAGGAAATTGTCCATTTCATACAGGTTTTCCAGTTTTGTTGAGTATAGACCTTTGTAGTAGGATCTGATGATTTTTAAAATTTCTTCCGTTTCTGTTGTTATGTCTCCCTTTTCAGTTCTGATTTTATTAATTTGGATACTGTCTCTGTGCCCTCTGGTTAATCTGGCTAAGGGTTTATCTATCTTGTTGATTTTCTCAAAGAACCAACTCCTGGTTTTATTGATATTTTGTATTGTTCTTTCTGTTTCTATTTGGTTGATTTCAGCCCTGAGTTTGATTATTTCCTGCCTTCTATTCCTCCTGGTTGTATTTGCTTCTTTTTGTTCTAGAGCTTTTAGTTGTGCAGTCAACTTGTTAGTGTGTGCTCTTTCCAGTTTCTTTTTGTAGGCACTTAGAGCTATGAGTTTTCTTCTTAGCACTGCCTTCATGGAGTCCCACAAGTTTTGGTATGACGTGTCCGCATTTTCATTGAATTCTAAAAAGTCTTTAATTTCTTTCTTTATTTCTTCCTTGACCTAGTCATCATTGAGTAGAGAGTTATTCAGTTTCCATGTGCACATGGGTTTTCCATTGGTTTTGTCATTATTAAAGACCAGTCTTAGTCCGTGGTGATCTGATAAGATGCAAGGGATTATTTCAATCTTTTTGTATCTGTAGAGGCTTGTTTTGTGACCAATTATATGGTCTATTTTGGAGAAGGTACCATGAGGTGCTGAGAAAAAGGTATATTCTTTTGTTTTAGGATGAAATGTTCTATAGATGTCTGTTAAGTCCATTTGGTTCATAACTTCTGTTAATGTCAAAGTGTCTCGGTTTAGTTTCTGTTTCCATGATCTGTCCATTGCTGAGAGCGGGGTGTCGAAATCCCCCACTATTATTGTGTGAGGTGCAATGTGTGTTTTGAGCTTTAGTAAAGTTTCTTTTACATATGTAGGTGCCCTTGCATTTGGAGCATAGATGTTCAGAACTGAGAGTTCACCTTGGTAGATTTTTCCTTTGATGAGTAAGAAGTGTCCTTCCTTATCTTTTTTGATTAATTTTGGATGAAAGTCGATTTTATTTGATATTAGAATGGCTACTCCAGCTTGTTTCTTGGGACCATTGGCTTGGAAAATTGTTTTCCACCCTTTTATTCTGAGGTAGTGTCTGTCTTTGTCACTGAGGTGCGTTTCTTGTATGCAGCAAAATTCTGGGTCTTGTTTGTGTATCCAGTCTGATAGTCTGCGTCTTTTTATTGGGGAATTGAGACCATTGATGTTAAGAGATATTAAGGAAAAATGATTGTGGCTTCCTGTTATTTTTGTTATTAGATGTAAAGTTATGTTTGTATAGTTATCTTTTTTTGGGGTTGTTGGAAGATTACTTCCTTGCTTTTTCTAGTTTGTAGTTTCCCTCCTTGTGTTGGCGTTTTCCATCAATTATCCTTTGAAGTGCTGGGTTTTGGGGAAGATATTGTGCAAATTTGGTTTTGTCATGGAATATCTTGGTTTCACCATCTATAGTGATTGAGAGTTTTGCTGGGTATAGTAATCTGGGCTGGCAATTATGTTCTCTTAGGGTCTGTATGATGTCCGTCCAGGCTCTTCTGGCTTTTATAGTCTCTGGTGAGAAGTCTGGTGTAATTCTTATAGGTCTGCCTTTATATGTTACTTGACCTTTTTCCCTTACTGCTTTTAGTATTTTTTCTTTGTTTTGTGCATCTGATGTTTTGATTATTATGTGACAGGAGGTATTTCTTTTCTGGTCTAGTCTATTTGGTGTTCTGTAGGCTTCTTGTATGTTTATGGGCATCTTGTTCTTTAGGTTAGGGAAGTTTTCCTCAATAATTTCGTTGAAGATATTTACTGTCCCTTTAAGTTGGGACTCTTCATTCTCATCTATACCTATTATCCTTAGGTTTGGTCTTCTCATTGTGTCCTGGATTTCCTGGATGTTTTGAGTTAGGGGTTTTTTGCGTTTTTCATTTTCTTTGACAACTGTGTCAATATTTTCCACCGTATCTTCTGCATTTGAGATTCTCTCTTCTATCTCTTGTATTCGGTTGGTGATGCTTGCGTTTGTGACTCCTGATCTCTTTCTTAGGTTTTCTATCTCCATGGTTGTCTCTCTTTGAACTTTCTTTATTGTTTCTATTTCCAGTTTCAGCTCCTGAATGTTTTTGTTTAATTCCTTCTTTGTGTTTTCTTGCATTTCTTTAAGGGATTTCTGTGATTCCTCTTTAAGGGCTTCTCTCTGTTTACTTGTACTCTCCTGTATTTCTTTAAGGGAGTTACTTAATTCCTTCTTATAATCCTCTATCATCATCATGAGAAGTGATTTTAATTCTGAATCCTGCTTTTCAGGTGTGATGGGATGTTCAGGGCTTGTTATATTGGGAGAACTGGGCACTGATGATGCCAAGAAACTTTGGTTTCTGTTGCTTATGTTCTTGCGCTTGCCTTTCACCATCTGGTTAACTCTAGTGGTACCTGCCCTCACTGTGTAAGTCTGGAATCTGTATTTCCAGTTATCTTGCTTATTTCAGAGCTCCTCAGAGTCCAGAGGTCTCTGTGGTCTTATGCCCCTAATCTCCTGGGTGGAAGAACTCCTGGGACTCAGGACACCTCTTGGATCTGAAATCCTTCTGCTCTGAGTGCAGTGGCTCCTCGGCTGCTCTGAGTGCAGCGGGTCCTCGATGACTCAGGATTCAGTTTCAGCTGCTCTGAGTGCAGTGGCTCCTAGATGACTCAGGATTCAGTTTCTCCACAGGACAGGAGCCGACCAACTCTGTGTCTGCTCCAGCCCAAACGACCAGGCAGGGGCCGAAGGGAAGTAGAATTCCGGAGGGGTGGGGTTTGGGTAGCTGCTGTGCCCTGAATGTCCCTGGCTCCCAGATGTATCTCTGGGCCTTAGGGAGTGAGATGGAGTTCTTACCAGCTGCTCTGACTGCAGTGGGTCCTGGATGACTCAGGATTCAGTTTCTCCACAGGACAGGAGCAGACCGACTCTGTGTCTGCTCCAGCCCAAAGGACCAGGCAGGGGCCGAGGGGAAGTGGAATTCAAAGTTGATGTTATTTAATGAGAAAAGTGCTCAGCAACCTGAAACTAGACAAAAATTTCCTTAACTTGAGGTGAAATTTCACTGCTAAACACATAACATAAAAATGTAATGAGATTTAAAAGAAAAGTCTTTAAAACTTTAGGATACAAAGTTTTCTTTACATCAAAAAAATAGTCAAAGATAGCACATTAAATGTTGGAGATCATTTGAAACCTTAAGAGTTCACATGAATTCTCAAAAATGTTAAAATTTTGGAAAATGTCGGAATGACCGGTTTAGCCAATGGAAAATATTAGGAACATGTCTCTAACTCAGTAGTACAAATAAGCAACCTCACAGGTTGGAGCATTATATAAATAACCTTAATTTCTTTGTTATTTTTCATTTATATGTATATGTATGTGTGTATCCACGAAAATGCCAGTAGAGGCCAGAAGAGGGAATTGGATTACTGGGCAGGCCTGAGCTACTTGAGGTGACTACTGGGAACCAAGCTATAATCCTTATTGTGAAAGTGTGTTCTTAACTTAGCCTTCTTTCCAGCCCCCAACTCACAACCTTTGAAAGAAACAGCACACTGAGTATCAATAGTTATGATCTAAACTAATTTTGAAATTACAACAAAATTCAATCATATACCAGGAACTGATATTATCATTTTTATATTAACTATTTAATTTACTTTAGATCGGGATAGAAGTTTACCCTACCTCTTCTCTTCTCAGTCCCTGGCTTTCCCTTCCCTCTTCCATCTCTCTTTCCTTTCATTCAGAGAAGGGCAGGTCCACATAGATAACAAAATATCTTGGCATATCAAGGTGCAGTAGGACTAGGTGCACTGTGTCTTCTTTTGTTGAGCCTAGACAAGGGAGACCAGTTGGGAGAATAGAGTTGAAAGGCAGGCAACAGAGTCAGAGATAGCCCTTGCTCCAGTTTCTAGGGATCTCAAAAAAGACCAAGCTGCATATCTGTTACATATGTCTAGGGGGCCTAGATTCATTCCATGCATGTTCTTTGATTGGTTAGTCAGTCTCTCTGAGCCCCTATGGGCCCAGGCTAGTTGACTCTGTAGGTTATTTGTTTGTTGTTTTTGTGTTTTTGACCCCACTGCTTCCTTTAATCCTTCCTCCCCCTCTTTCACAAGACTCTCCAAGTTGCACCTAATATTCAGCTTTGGGTCTCTCCATCTGTTTCCATCAGCTTCTGACCAAAACATTTCAGATGACAGTTATACTATTTAAAGTATAACAGTATGTACTTACTGTTTGTAAGTATAGGAAAATGTCATTAAGAATGTCAAGGGTGGTCTCTCTCTGATAGCATGGGTTACAAGTTGGGCCAGTCATTGGCTGGCAATTCCCCCAATTTCAACTCCATCTTTATCTCTGTACATCTTGTAGGCAGGACAAATTGTGGATTGATGTTTTTGTGGGGGTTTGGTATCCTCATTCCTCCATTGGAAGTCTTGCCTGGTTACAGGAGATGGTCGTGTCAGTTTTATATCCCCTATTACTAGAAGGCTTAGCTAGAGTCACCTTCATTGTTTAATCAGAGTTTCCCTTATCCTAGGTTTCTAATTCCACCCAGAAATGACCCCTCAACCAATTCCAATTCTATCTTCCAGTTCTCTCTACCTCAGTCCTGCCCACACTTGATCCCTCCTTCTGGGGAATACTGCTATTTAAGGCCAAAGTCTGGCATGACCTAATTTTATCTGATCTCAGTGTAAAATATAGGACTACCTTTATCAGCAGGCCTTTTACTTGTGTGACCTTGTCTGAAGTACACAATCCCTGACACCATATACTTGGGGAAGGTGTATTAGTCCTTGGCAGACCTATGAGTTCAATCCACACCTGCTCAGCAAGTACCTGCTATTCTTGAAATGCCTTTCTATGCAATGATGTCTTCACAGAACTTTAAAACTTTAAAACTCTAACCAATGATTTTTATTTACTCTGAAATCTCCTTCCAATACTCTAAGATATGTAAATGTAAATAAAGTATATGCATACAAACTCACCCTGACTAAAGGTATGCAGAGAAACTTGATTGCTTAAGTGAGCTGTTTCATTGAAGATCATCAGAGAAGCCCTTTATTTAAAAGAGTTGTAACACTAAGATCCTAGGAGAAGGCTTTCTCCCTCTCACCCAATACCCTGTATTCACTCCCAACTCGACCAGTATCCTGCAGACCTCTATCTATTCTGGACTCCACTTCATCCTTACAGCCTGGGTGCAGCAGTGTCTGGACACTGAAGGAGGAAGTACAGTACTCTAAACCACAGCTATGCCACCAACATGGAGACCCCACTTCCTGTTCCTTCTCCACCTCCTCTCCTACCAAGTTCCCTCCCTCCATCCACCCCAATATATATTTTATTTCTTGTTCTCAGTGATATTTAAGCATCTTCCCTTGGGCTCTTCCTGTTACTTAGATTCTTTGTGTCTGTAGATTGTAGCATAGGTATTCTGTGTTTTATGGCTAATATCCTCTTATAAGTACATACTATGTTTGAAAGTGACCTCTAATTGAGGAGCAAAGAAAGTGATGAATCCGAGAAAGATTTGACAGAATGAGTTAGAGATAGGATATGCCCAATGCTCATGAAATACTACAGGAAGGAGAAGCAACTTAAAAGCAGCATACAGAGAGAAGAGTTTGTGTTTGTGTGTGTGTGTGTGTGTGTGTGTGTGTGTGTGTGTGTGTTTGGCAGTTTTACAGAATCATTTTTACAGAAACAGGTTCCAGAGAGAAAACAGTCTAGACAAAGGTGAAGAAAGAAGGAGTCAGAAAATGAGGGGCAGATGATTATAACATATTGCCAGAAATAGGATAAGGCCAAGGATAGCATTTTAGTCTGAAGCAGAAAGAAAGATTGAGTCAGTTAGCTTGGATGACTAAATCATATAGGGGATAGAATAGGGGATAGAAGCTTCTAAGCTAGGACAAGGTATAATTATAACAGAGAAAGAAATGTTCTAGGCTCAGGCTCAGCCCAAGCTGTGTATCTGCACAGCTTGGAAGTGGTTCTAATCTCATCCATTCATCTGAGAAAATAAAAGACACATTTACAGGAAAACTTCTATAAGGCAATGATCATTGTCAAAGAAACAAAACAACAGCCTATAGAATGGGAGTAGATCTTCATTAACCCTACATTTGACAGAGGGCTAATATCCAAAATATATAAAGATCTCAAAAAACTAGACACCCACAAAACAAATAAGTAGATTAAAAATGGGATAGAAGGCCAAACAGAATCTTCAACAGAGGAATTTCTGAGGGTCGTGGAGCACGTAACGAAATATTCAATATCCTTAGTCATTATGGAAAGACACAAAATAGGTCTGATAATCCATATTACACCATTTAAATGAGTAAGATCAAAAATTCAAATGACAGCTCATGCTGGCAAGAATGCATGCAAAAGGAAAAATTCCTTCATTGCTGGTGGGAGTGCAAACTTTTACAACCACATTGGAAATTAATTTCATTGTTTTTTCAAAAAACAGGGAAAAGTTCTACCCTAAGACTAAGCAATAACACTGCTGGGCATACCCACAAGATGTTTCACCATACTACAAAGACACTTGTTCAACTATCTTTATAGCAGCTTTCTTCATAATAGCCAGAAACTGGAAACAACCCAGATATCCCTAAGCCAAAGAATTGATGAAGAAACTGTGGTATATTTACACAAAGGAATACTACCTATTAAAACAAGAACATCGTGACATTTGCCAGCAAATGGGTAGAACTAAAAAATATCATCCTGAATGAGGTAACCCAGACCTAGAAAGACATGCATAGTATGTACTCACTTGTAAGTGGACATTAGCCATTAAAGAATAGGTATTATTAAACAGTCCAGCAATGTAGAATGTTAGCCATAATGTGTCATAATACCTAGAAATATGTAAAATTGATAGGATCAAAAGTGGCATTTAAAATTTTAGATTTCTCTTAAAATCAATCACATTCTGAGCATATGAGTTGGTATTTGAAATCCTATCTTTTGACACAGAAGAAGATATATACAGAAAGGACTCAAATGTTAAAATCACTGTCAAAATTAGCATAAAATTGAAACTTCTAATGTCACTAACTCATGCATGAATCATCTTATTTAGTATATATGTGATGACATCTGAAGTAGAATACAAATTACTACTACAACAAAAATTTGATTTAAAATTGTACGAGATATGAAAGGTAAATATTTTTCTTCCATTTATATAAAGTTACAGAAATTTAAATCTATATTCAAAGCACATTAAGGGATAGAAGAAATAATTTTATTATTTGCTAGAATGGTTTGGGGACCATATGTTTTTATCAAGTTCTTTGGAATAAATATTTGAGGTGAAAAATTTGGGGAGATAGTCCAGTGGTTAAGAACATATACTACTGTTATAAGGGATATAAGTTCAGTCCTCAGCATTTAGGTTTCAAGGCTCACAACCTCCTATAAATCCAACTCTAAGTAATTTTATGCCCTCTTCTGGCTTCCTTATGACTAACCTATTGTGAGCACATACAGACAAACACACACACAAACACACACACACTTTTAAAAAATATAATCTTTAAAATGAATGATTTTATTATAAGTTATGTCATCACTAAACTGATATAAAATTTATATATATATGTATATATATAAATTATATAAATATATGCTACAGATTGCTATACTACATAATAAGTGACATGAATAAATGACACAATCTGATCTTTATATGTTGTAAATTTGGGAATCTTACTTATAGATGAACTTCTATCCAGATTACCTAACGAGCCTTTACAAGGGTCTTTCTTACCCACAACACTGAACGCCTCACCATTTTGCTGTATTCAATCTTTTCCAGCAGAGTCAAATAGCAGGGATGTGGAGAGTTATGCCACAAACTATATAACACACTGTGTAATTGAAATGTACCATAATCACTAATATTAAAGACAGTGAATCATTCTAATAGAGCTGTGTTCAGCAAACAATGAAAAATTATGTGCCAGAAAAGCTAATGCTGGTTTTAGAGTGAACAGAAATGAAGCGAAATGGAACCTCACTTGTTATTCATGAAGGTCAATTTAATGTGATTATTTGTTCTCAGCATCATGGCTTTGTGATTACTGCTGTATACCTGAGTGCTATTTTATAACCTAATAAAATATAAGCTAACCAGCTGGTGCTGGTTTTGTTTAAGACTGAGTCTAAGCACTCTCTTAACCAGTATCCTGTTAAACATGCCACTAGCTATAATGCAAACAAGTTCCCAGTGTTCCAACGCTAACAAGATCGTATTTTAACAATTTCTGAGGACAGTGAATGGAATCATAGTTAAGTCTATGGTAAGCATTACATTTCAAAATAAACTATCTCCAAGTTAATTTTACTTATCATATGAATTTGCCTTTAATGCAAATTGACTTTGCAGTCTAGAAGTCGGTTGACTGAAATTAGATACTTATTTAACACCCCGTGCTTGCTGACACTGCAACTTGCTGATAATTTCAAACAAAGCTTTGAAATCTCAGATACAGATGTTAATTAAAATATGCTTAAACAGTTTCATCCCAACCCTACAGAAACCAGTATTCCAGTGGCAAACTGGTGACAATTTCGCTTAAATTTGGCTCTAACGGGTTTTCAACAGAGTCTTTCAACAAATTTACTGTTTTTCTTATGAAATTCATTCCATTTTGTGCTTATCTCATTTTTAATTTTGTGAAAATCCCAAAGAGACAAATTAGTAAGGTGGCAGAGCCTGGCTGAGTGCCTTCATTAGCTCAGCGCTAATAATTTCTTTCAGCACCACAGATAGCACCCGACATTGCAACTCAGGCTTGTCCAAAAGCTAATTATTTTCCCTGTTATAAAACAAAGGTTCTATATCAAAGGCCCATAATGCGACACAGTACAGCTTCTAGATGCACTGATTTGCAAAGTAAATCAACTGTGTCAGGGAGGAATTTGAGCAGAAATTACAACAAATCGCAATTAAGCTTCTGATAGTACACTTCAAATACTTTGTCAGTTGTTTGTGGCAAGATGGCATCCAAACTACTCTCAAGGTTGAGAGAAAAGGCAGATTTCTCACCTGTCAGAGTAATAAAAATGTAATGTTTTGTTCTTGAAGGTTATAAACTCTATTATTATTTGGCTTATGAATGCTTAAATTAGGCCATGGGTAGGGGGAGATCCAAGGACTTGTGATCAACTGAATGAAGAAATAATTTAATTTTACACACATACACACACCTATTTTTGTCTGAAACTTATGCTTTCGTATAGTTTCATCCTTACATCTTTCTTCTTAAAGAACACCTAAAATGTATACTCCAGGTCACCTGAAACAATGCAGACTGTTCATTCCCAGAAGTCATGAAACCTTTCTTTCAGATTATAACACATCCCCAGATAGAAGAAAAGGCTGAAAAACAGACTGAAGTTTACTGAACTTAAAATTGTACTCAGTTACTAACTAGTACCCCTAAGCAATTCCCAATGGGTTGGTGTCTACAATGTTTCAAAAAATAAAGTAGACTTTAGGAAGAAAATAATATTTCATATTTCTTCTTTCTCAAGGCAGACACTGCTTTTGGCACAATAAACTCATACTTTGGTTTGTTATGGGTTATCTTTTTAGACACATCTCCCTCTTTTATTCCTATGACAGTGAGAAGGAGAACAGAAGCAAAATACATTCAAAGGCCCTTAAGACAAACATATGCACACTAGGGAGTTCAGAGTACATACAGACAATTACTAATATATTCAGGAGATTAAATAACTAATTTTCCCTTAATTACTTAATTTTAGCCACATAATTATAGGTAACTCTTCTTACAGCATCTATTATGAGCCTATTCCATTTATTTGTCCATTTAAAAAGGGAAAGAAATTCCTATCAAAAATTGTCAATTGTAAAATTGTCTTGTTTCTCCTTGAACCGGGCATATTGAAGCTCTTCTCTGTATTAATATTAGCTCTCTGTCTCACCCAGTACATATGCTCTTCCTTTCCAATTCCTCAGTTTGTTTCCTATGATTTTTTTCAAATTTTCTGTTATATGCCAAGAAGTCTGCCCCTTGAGTTCATGTAATATTCCAGGCTCACAGACCTTATTCAGTTATTTTCTTTGCTGCAATCAGTCTTTAAATACAATTCAGTAAAGATACAGCAATGATTTTTGACAACCTGACCTTTCTCAGCTTTCTTACACTTGTTTAATTAGGTACTACGTGCAGCTGTGACTTGATCTTTACAGTTTTCTTCTGAAAAGAGAGAGAGAGAGATGTTGTTTAAGAAGGTCATATTTGACAGGTTTTCTAGTTACTTCAGGAGCTGACATTGGTGACTTGGGAATTTTATGCTGTTTTTCTTAAACACAATAAAAAAGTCTCATTTGGAAATACTGTTTGAGTTCAAGAATAAGTTATGAAGAGAAGAGCCTTTCAGTTCTAATTTCGCAGCCTGCAATGACTACAAGCAATAATGCTAAAAGTGGTCTTTGTGTGGTCATAGTCAATGATTCATAGGCCAGACCTTTATTTTCAATAGTACAAAAAACCCAAAAAACAAATAAACAAACAAACAAACAAACAAACAAACAAAAACACCCTGTAACTCAAAAGCAAAGAACTTAGACTAAATTAATGTATTGAATTTATAGCAGATAAATACAAAATGGGTATACAGACGGTATGAACCCTAACTAGTAGATTAAGACAATGCCAGAAACAGTTTTATGGGTATTCGGTACTAGAAAATAGAAAAGTAAAATCTAAAGATCTGGAAGCAGAATGAAGCACACATGATCTGAGCTCAACTTTAAGACGTGTCACCAATTCTATGTAATTAGGTGTTTTCACTCCTGTGCCTGTAAATATTGCTAACTTGACAGAGTCTAGAGTAAGTTAGGAGAAAATTCTCAAGATTAATACAGCTAGAGAAATTATTTACATTAAAACTGCATCTGGAGTATCCTATAAGAGTTTTCCTAGATTAGATTAATTCATATGAGAAGACTCACCTTAAAAACTGGAACACTACTCCCAGTAGTTGGTTCCTGGTTTATATAAACAGGAAAATCCTAGCTATCTGCAAGTATGAATCATTCTCTGTTTCTTCATGACAAATACAACACATCAAGGTCCTATTGTCATGAGTTCCCAGCTATAAACTTCTAGCACTGCAAGCCAAATGAAACCCTTCCTTCTTTCCTTGAATAGCTTTTGTCAAGTTTTCTTCTAGTAACATAGAAAGTAACTAAGAGAATCATTCATGATCTGCTTTATTTCTGTAATTGTAATCAGTTTGGGTAGAGTCAGGGAAATATCTTAATCTTTTTTATATTCAATCCTTTTAAACAGGTATGTAGATCTCACTGACATAAGGTGGGTCAGCCAATGTAGCATTTCAAGGAAAAAAAAAGTAAAATGAACCATCATGTACTTCAGAGCCCTGGGTCAAAACCTTCATTTTTATTATACTTTGATTTTCCTCGAAGGGAGTTTTGTTGTTGAATTCAGTGTTTTCATATAGTAATAACTGTAGGAAATCAGTTTTCATTCTATCATTTTACATGTGGAGATGAGATTTAAAATATTCCTCTGTAATCCTGTGTATAACACTTAAATTCAGTCGTTCATTCTCTTTAGGCCCAGTAGCTTTGCTAAAACTAGTGAAACATCACTGGGTTTTGGGACTTTACTGCCTCTCTTCACTCAAAGTTTGTTCTCTTTCTTCTCTGCTGGCAGTAGAGAATGTGAGCTCCCAGCTTCCTGCTGTAACTGCTATACCATGCCTGGCTGCTGTCATGTCTTCTTACCATGACAGACTCGCATCTCCCTTAAAGAGTAAACCAAAATAAACATCTTATTTTGTAAATTGCTTTGGATGTGGTATTTTATCATAGCAGCAGAAAGTAACTAATCCACCCAGTAACTTTAAATTAGATAGTTATTCCCATTTCTGCTTATGTTCTAAGCCATGATTCTGTTTATAATGACATTGTTTTCCCTGGTAATATAAGATGTATGTTAAAACCACTTTTTTAACAAATTCCACTGTGCATTGTGCATAAGAAAAAGTATGTTTCCTTCTCTGCAGGAGAGCTTTATATCATGCCACAGACATTGCTGATGATCCAGAAAAATCAATTCAATTTGATCTAATTCAATTTATTAAGTACTCTTATTGCATGCTTATCTTGTAATCAGTCCAATGATATAGAGGTATGAGAAAGTGAAAGAAAAAAAGTGATAGTTTCTGCCTTACAGTAATGTAGTATTTCATTGTAATAATATGATATTGACATATGCCATATCTCAATAAAACTATAGCATGGTTAGTGATTGTGTTCCAAGAGGAATAATCTTGTTACACAATTTTAAAGCGGAAATAAGGCATAGTAGATGAATTGGTCATGGAACAATATATGGAAAGCTGGAGTTCAATATGTGACCTGAATTATGAAGAAGACATGAGTAGACAGATATGTGAGAAAAAGTAATTTCTGTCTGTATTATAGATTCTGGAGTGGGATTTTCACACATCTTCCTCAGTGCAGCAGGAAAACACCTTTCCATGGAGAGAAAAGTACATTTGAAAGAAGCAAAGATTCAGTGAATTTTGCAACAATTCACAGTAGCTTCTCAAAAGTTAGTTAAAGTGTAGAACCAAGAAATGAAACACGCATGTAGTATTCATTGATATAATTTACCGTGTAATTAGAGAAGGCTGAAAATAGCTCATATGTTCTATATAGCCTGCCAAAACATACTGTATTTCCACAAAAGTGTACTATGAAAATGTGCACAAGTAATAAATATAATTTATCCACAGAGCTATGGGATATTTTTATAATATATTAAATATAAAAATATATGAAGATACTGATAATTACATCAGGTATGATATTGAAATATACAATAGTGTACAGATGAACAGGAAATACAATTTATGATTAGTCATAGGATCAGCAAGAAAACAGAATGAAAATATAGATCCTGAAGAAAAACATTTTAGACTATTGTTTAGTTTTTCTGTTGGAGACAGTATCTTTACATGTAAACCAGGCTAGCCTCAAAGTCATGATCCTATCCCTCCATTCTTCAAGTCCTGAATTGTCACCCTGTACCACTATGCCCAGCTAAAACTATTACATTCTTTCCAATAAGATGCATTTATTAATTTTATGTCATGTACAATTTTTACAAATGAAAGAGAAAGCTGGATCATAGTAATGTTGTTTGTTTGTTTGTTTTTCTTTTGTTTTAACTGAAACACAAAAAGTATGAAACTAAAAAAAAGTCAAACAATAAAGATAGATAAGTTGAATTATATTAAATTTAAGAGCTTCTATACAGATAAAGTTAGGTGAAATTTCAACAAGAAAATTGAAGAAAATATTTGTAAATAATAAAGCTAACAAGAGCTTAATACATAAAGTATATAAAGATGTCAGACAACTCAACTACAAAACAAAAACTCAATTTAAAAACATACAAATGATAAATGGAAAAATTGCAAGAGATTTAAAACTAGCTAATAATACAAAGAAATGTTCTTGGTGTAACAAATCATTAGAGAAATGCAAAGCAAACAGGGATGGTATATCAGTTGATTCCTGTTTGAATGATTATTGGGAACAAATATTGGTGAGGATGTGGAGAAAGAAGGATACTGCACAGTGGCTGTGTAGATGTGATTTGGTTCAGTCATTAGAGAAAACAGAATGGCAATTTTTCCAATCCAACAATTAATGATAAAGAAACAATAGCATATAGTTGCCAAATGGTCTGGCAGTGGCTTTACTGAGTGTACATTCGACGGGTTTGAAATTACTCTGTTGAAGAGATACCTGAACTCTCATAATCATGCCCATGTTGAAGTGTTAATCTTAAAAGCTATCCTGTCAATTCAAACAAAATATCCATAAAGATGAATGGGTGAAAATAAATGTGATGTGAAGTGTGTGTGTGTGTGTGTGTGTGTGTGTGTGTGTGTGTCAAAGAAATATTGGATGATACAATGCTAAATAGGACAAGTGTAAAAAGATTTTTAAAAAGTGGAAATGTTGATCAAATGGCATAAAATTTTTTGAGTTCTTTATAAATTAAGAAAGAAGTTATTCTGTTGCCAGTGTTACCATTGCAGTTACCAGTGTTCCTGAGATTTTGTGTGTTATTGTTCACAAAAGCAGTTAATTCTTTTGAGATATAGATACTTTTCAATCTGTTTAATTTGTAACATTTACATTTATTTCCTGAGTTATGAGTTGTTTTTCTAAAATTTCTTGTTTAAACTTGTATCTTGAAGTGTTTTTCGTATGTTTTCAGCAAAGAGTCTCTGGATTTCTGAAGCTTTTACATTAAGATGATTAACATATTGTAAGATGATTTTGTATTGAATGAGAGATATAAGTCTACTTTTCTTTTTCAGTGTATAATTGAGATATCTAGATTTTTCTATCAGCATTTGTTAAAGAAGTTATCTTTTTTTTTCTCTCTCTGTCTCTCTCTCCATAGACACACACACACACACACACACCACATCACATCACACTAATTTTCAGACATTCATCTTTATGGACATTTTCATTGAATTGACAAGACAGCTTTTAAAATTAACATTTCAACATTGGCATGATTATGAGAGTTCAGGTATCTCTTCAACAGGGTAATTTGAGATCCGTTGAAGGTGTACTCAATGAAACCATTGCCAGACCATTTGGCAACTATATGATACGTGTGTGTGTGTGTGTGTGTGTGTGTGTGTGTATGTGTGTGTGTGTATCCATTATTCTGTTTCTTACAATGAAATCCCTACTTCTGTCTACCTTTATAGGAGCAATGACAGCACTGCAGAGGAAATCAAGATACAGACAAATAGAAAAGATAATATTTGGAAGGTGAGATATGAAATCCTCAAATGGAAATTAAGAGAGATGTAAAAGACATGATTTATTCAAAAGGCTGAGCTTAACTATGTGTCTTGAGTCAAAATGAAGAAATCCAGGAAATTATAGTGCACATTTTATGAAAGCTGGCCAATGTTAGTAAAAGCAGTTCTTCTTACTAACACACTTATTTAGAGAATTATAGCTGTGTTTTTTTAAAGGGAGAACACACTCATGTTTTTGAGTTCTTAGTAAAGGAAGTTATAAATTAAATCAGTATAATCATAAAGAAAATTTCATTAGAGTTAAAGAAAAAACAAACAGGTGCAGGCCAGCTCTAAATACTGGTAGCAGACCAGAGTCAAAAGGTAAGCAGAGAGATAAAGCCAGGACTTTTGAGTTAGGCTCTTGTGTTCAACAAGCCACCACTGAGCACATAGGAAGCTGCATGACCAAAGCGGAGAGTTTCAATGAAAGAGTAAAAAAGCCTAGAGTGCCAGAGAAAGTATGCTAAACCTTTGGTCTGAATCTAAAAACGGTAGACACAGAAACTGAGAAAAGGTTACATCATTCATTGATTAATTCACTCAATGGTTCTTTCATTTTCTGTATCCTAACTCAGAAAGTTAGCCAGGCTACATAGCTAAGGCTTAATAAAGCTTCCTTATAGAAGAGATCAAAGTATCTATAAGCCACTGCTAGAAAGAAGAGCTTCTGGGCAGAAATAGTACTTTATATAATTTACTAGAGAAATATTTGCCCTCTCCCCTTAGCTAGGTGAATTGGTATTCCATAGAAATGGTCTTTTGTTTAGGCCCAGTCAGATTCACCTTTATTTTTATGTAGCTTATAATGTTGGTGTTTTACCCTGGACTATACTTAGATTCTAGCTTTCTTACCAGAGGAAGGAAGCTTTGCCAAAATGGGCTTGAACAAAGCCCAGATGACCCTAACCTTTCTTATGTCAATTTTAATTCCAAAGAAAGTTAAAGCTGGTATGTACTTTTCTAATGTTACCAGTGAAATGGGAAATGAGGTTTAATGCTACATTGTCCTAAGAATATATACTATAATATTTACATAAGAAACAAATGGAGGTCTATAATTTCATTTAAAATGCTCCAAAGAAATACTCTATGAAGTGACATTTTAGATGAGACAAATTGGTAAAAGACAAGCATTTTGAAGTTAAATTATCAGAATTTTATGGTTTATTATGATACTATCTCAACGTTTTTGCATTTTGTAAACTTTCATTGAAAAATGGAATGGTTTACATGAAGAAAAATTGTTTTGCAAGGATAGTGAATTAATCAGTTTTTTTAAGGGAAAGAAAGAAAATTAGAAAGAAACTACTGTAGTTTTTTAATTTCCACAACCAAATAATTTCACAGTTTACATAAGCCAAGTACAGGTGAGTTCAAATGCAATAGCTAATCAGTATATAGATTTTATGGATCATGAGTACTGCTCAGATGTGGGGGCAGTGATGAATATAAATCAAAAATTAAGTGTGGGCAACTTGACTTAGTGGAACAGAAAGTTGGTGATGCATAAGTGGCAAATCAGAAGAGCTAAGTAGTTGGGTAGTACATCATTTGAGTCATATCCAAATATATAGGATGTGGGTGGAAGCAAATGAGCAATTCTGATTTTTAGAGAAATGGCAGTGAGCCATTTAAGGAAGTTAATACATAAAGGCAAATTGATTTTTGAGTCAGCAGAGGATGTGGTAGGGAACCCAAGGAAAGAACCTGGAGAATGGTTGCAAATGTGACCTGGACCTGGACTATTCAATTTTGCCAGAATGTGTCTCACAGATTTGTTACTAACACCCTGTTAACTGCCTGAAATATTTGTCAGTATGAACAGGGTTCAAGTAAAAATATTTAAACCATAGTAATAACCAAATTTTATACAACATGGTTGCCTTCTTAACACACATGACACATTTTTATGCCAGCAAAGTACTGAATTCATAGGACAAGACAAGAATGGGAAGGAGAGCTAGCATGGCAGCAACTGAAAGGGAGAATACAAGGAGACTCTTCTAAAAGGAACTACCCTGGAGAATTCTTATATTATCTACACAAGCTGTTCAAGAGATCACAGAAAAGGATACATAATTGAGGCAAATATAGATTTGTGGAAGTTTATAAAGTGCTCTCAATAAAGTAGGGGTCAAAAGGTAAGTTTTCAAGCTAAGATTATATGAAGAGAAAACACCACAACCATCAGAAGATTATAAACTCACAGATAATGACATTTAGCAAATTATTCAAAATGACATCAAAATATACCCTTGTATCACCTGATTATTATTTATATTTCTGGGCTTCAGTTTTGTATTTGAAAAAATAGAATTTATAAATATTTTCAATGAATCCTTTTCCAGCTCTATTAGGCTGAACTGATGTCTTAGGATTTCCAAGGAGTCAACTTAAACAAAAGAATAAAATTGAGCCTTTTCATACTTACTTCGTTCTTCTTAGCCCACCTATACAATTGCAGCCTTTATCCCCTAAACTCTGCACTTGTAGTTATCTCTTCTAGGAATAAAGCACATGCATCAATTTACTTTCTGGTCCAGGTATTACACAGAAGAGGAATGAGACAAATAGGTAGTGAGGGCGTATTTGGTAATTTTCATGATTG
This sequence comes from Grammomys surdaster, assembly GCF_004785775.1. Classification (NCBI taxonomy): domain Eukaryota; kingdom Metazoa; phylum Chordata; class Mammalia; order Rodentia; family Muridae; genus Grammomys; species Grammomys surdaster. The sequence goes on along the minus strand of NW_021604782.1, from coordinate 14,467,200 downwards.
GATTTGTTGTGAATGTTCCTTAGAGTTTCCCAGACTAAAGAACTATAGTTTCCAACATAGCCATGTAGGAGCTGATGAAATCTGTAAACAGTAGGGACTAGTTAGATGTTCTTTGGTCACTCAGAGCTTTGTTTCTGAAATGTACTAAGTTAGTTTTCCTGAAAGTGTTACTATAAAAAATCTGAGACTGAGTATACACTGAGTATCAGGATGTATTAAGATGGAAAATCTTGCTCAGGCTTTGTGTCATATTCTCTACTGGAATATAGTCACATTTAAGTAGCTCCTCAGTAGAAAGAAGCTTATGATGACCCAATACCTTTGAATCACCAACAATGCGAGTTAAATGGACTTTTGCTTCATAGGTATTTCACTTCATGCATTTAACAATAGTTATAAACTCTAGACTTCTAGGATTCTCACTCCAGGATCTGATATTAGAGTAAAACTATTATGGCATTATAAAATTATCAGGTCAAAATCACAAAGAGAAGGTAATAAAGCATATTTTGAATACATTGACTTTGTGATGACTGCAAAATGGTACAAGTCCCTATGACAATATGTATTGCTAGAGTTTTAGTCAATTAAATACCAAAAGTGGATGAAATAAGATAATGATGTATAGATTGACCAAATAAGAATAAGTTGAGATATTACCATTTATTAAACATGAATGGATAATTCAGAGTCAATGAGAAATTTTCTAGGAGTAGTGGACTGACAGACCAGGATATCATTTGATGCATGTGGGATTGCAAAGACAAAACTCAGGAACCCTGACAATGTCAAATATAAAATATGGGTAAAAAGCATTGGATGGATGAGAGATTATCCATGCCAGAGATTAAAGGGTTGTTCAACATTTTAACATCAGAACATCATTCAATGTAACTGAACATATGAATAAACTAAAAGAAAACACACACACACACACACACACACACACTCACACAAACACACACACACACACAAATCATCTCATTAGATGCTGAAAAATCCTTTGACAAAATCCAATGTTCCTTCCTTATTAAAATCCTGGAGTGATCATGGATACAAGGGAAATACTTAAACATAAAAAAGGCATTTTACAGCAAGCCTATAACCAATATCAAATTAAAAGGGGACAACTCAAAGCAATTTCACTGAAACCAGGAACACGAAAAGGCTGTCCACTCTTTCACCATATCTATTCAATATAATGACTGTAGTTCTAGTTGGATCAATAAGAGAACAAGCAAGAAAGACATCAAGTGGATACAAATCGGAAAGGAAGAAATCAAAATAGTGTTATTTGAAGAAGATATGATAGTATATGAAGCAACCTCAAAAATTCAATCAAGAAATTCCTACAGCAGAAAAAGACCTTTAATGAAGTCGTTGGATACAACTTAAACTCAAAAATCAGTAGCTCTTGTATACCCAAAACTTAAACAGGCTAAAGAGAAATCATGGAAACAACATCCTTTACATTAGCCACAAATAATATAAAATACATTGGGGGCAAGTAAGCTAATGAAAGACTCATACTACTAAAACTTCAAGTATTTGAAGAAAGAAACTAAAGATGGTACATATAAAAAATTCCCTCATACTCATTGATCAGTAGGACTAACTGTAAAGATGGCCAACTTAACAAAAATAATTTACAAATTCAAAGCAATTCCCATCAAAATCCCAAAACAGTTCTTTACAGACATTGAAAGGAGAGCATTCACTTTCATGGGAAGAAACAAAAAATCCCAAAACAGTTCTTTACAGACATTGAAAGGAGAGCATTCACTTTCATGGGAAGAAACAAACAAACAAACCAACAAAAAATAAGAGAGCCAAAGCAGTCCTCTACAATAAAAGAAGATCTGGAGATATCACTGTTCTTGATTTCAAGCTGTGCTACAGAGCTGTAATAATATCATCATCATTGTGTCAGCATAAAAACAGACAGATTGATCAAAATAATGATGGCAAAATAAACTTTAGTTGGGGCTGAATCTTAGAAAGAAGAAAGGATAAAGCCTTAAGAGGGTCAGTTGAATAAAGCAAAACTAACCTTTAGATAGTCTTTGAAAGGAATAATTAGAAGTGCCACAAGAGTGGGTTTAAGGACTATTGTTCATTTACTTTGAAAAGAGAGAATTTATCATGATAATAGCCTCTGGACCTAGTAGATTAAAATAGAGACAGATGTTGATATTAGTGGACATTCAGAAAATGTGCTAGAATATTCCAAGAATTTATATGGGTCATGACTTTCATATCTGACCAATAAGGGTGGACAGATGGTGATGAAATCTCTGTAATAGTGGAATGACACTTTACATAGCTAAACACAGAATTCCTTTCCTTCTTTTTTTTTTGTTCTTTTTTTTTTTTAGTTAACTTATTTATTTACATTCCAAATATTTCAACCCTTCCAAGTGCCCCCTCCCAGAGTTCTTCACTCCACCCTTTGCTCTTTGTTTCTGAAAGAGTGCTTCTCAACCTACCCACTCACCCCTACCTCACCCCCACCAGCATCCCCCTTCCCCGGGGCATCATGTTTCTATAGGATTAGGCACATCCTCTACCACTGAAGAAAGACAAGGCAGTCCTCTGCTACATATGTGCTAGAGGCCAAGAACCATATACTCTTTGGCTGGTGACTTAGACTCTGTGAGCTCTGTGTGGTATAGGTTAGTTGATACTGTTGTTCTTCCTATGGGGCTGAATTCCCCTTTGGCACCTTTAATCTTTCCCCTACTCTTCCATAGCAATACCCCAACTTCACTCTAAAGGTTGGTTATAAGTATCTGCATCCATCTCAGTCAGCTGAAGGTATAGCTTTTCAGAAGACAGCCAGGCTAGGCTCCTATCTACAAGGTTAACATGTCATCAGTAATAGTGTTAGGTATGGTGCCTGCACATGGGAAGGATTGGAAGTTGGGCCCATCCCTAGAAGGCCTTTTCTTCAGTCTCTGCTTAATTTTTGTCACTGCGGTTCCTTTTGACAGGAACAACTGTAGGCCAAAAATTTTGAAGATGAGGGGGTGGCCCCATGCCTCAACTGGGAGCCACGTCTGTCTACTAGAGGTGGTCTCCTCAGGTTCCTCTTTCCCATGTTTGGCATTTCGACTAAAGTCATTCCCATTGACTCCTGGGAGCCTCACACATCCAAGGTCTCTTAGACTTTCTAGAGGTTGTACCTGTCGCCCACCCCATACTACTGCATAGTTCCATTCATTCTTCTGGCCCTCTGGGCTTTTCTCCTGTCTCTTCCCATACCAGTTCCAGCCCCAACTTTCCCCTCCTCTCTCCAACTGAGTTCCCTTCCTCCCTCTGCTTCCCTTAATAGTTTTGTTCACCCTTCTATGTGGGGTTGAACTATCTATACTTGGGCCTTCCTTCTTGTTAAACTTCCTAAGGTCTGTGAGTTGTACCATCGGTATATTTAACTTTTTCATTGATATTAACTTATCAGTGAGTATCTACCATGCATGTCCTTTTGAGTTTTGATTACATCACTCAGAAGGATATTTTCTAGTTCTATTCATTTGCCTGCAAAATTCATGATGCTCTCATTTTTAATGGCTGAATAATATTCCATTGTGTTAATGGACCACATTTTCTGTATCCATTATTAGGTTGAGAGACATCTGGTTGTTTCCAGCTTCTGGTTATTACAAATAAGGGTGCTATGAACATAGTAGAGCACCTGTCCTTGTGGTATGGTAGATCAGCATTTGAGTATATGCTGAGGAATGATATAACTGGGTCTTCAGGTAGATCTATCTTAAATTTTCTGAGGAAACAACAGATTGATTTCCCAAGTAGTTGTACCAGTTTTCAATCCCATCAGCAAAGAGTATTCCTCTTTCTCCACATCCTCACCAGCATGTAGTGTCATTTGAATCTTTGATCATAGCCATTCTGTGTTGTGTAAGGTAGAATCTCAAGGTCATTTTGACTTGTATTTCCCTGATGACTAAGGATATGGAACATTTCTTTAAGTGCTTCTCAGCCATTTGTGATTCCTCTGTTGAGAAGTCTTTGTTTACCTCTGTATCCCATTTTTAAATTGAGTCATTTGGTGTTTTGTAGTCTAACTTCTTTAGTTCTTTGTATGTTTTCATATTAGATCCCTATTAGATATAGGGTTAGTGAATATATTTTCCTAATGTATAGTTTGCTCTTTTGTCCTATTGATAGAAGTGCCCTTTGCCTTAGAGAAACTTTCCAATGTCATGAGGTCCTATTTGTCAGTCATCGATCTTATGGTCTGAGCCATTCATGTTCTGTTCAGGAAAATTCCCCCTGTACCAATGCATTGGAGCGTATTAGCCACTTTTTCTTCTATTAAATTAAGAGTATATAGTTCTATGTGGAGGTCCTTGATCCACTTGAACTTAAGCTATATACAAGGTGATAAATATGAAGCAATTTGCATTCTTGTACATGCAGACTGGCAGTTAGACAAGCCCTATTTGTTGAAGACACTGTCTTTCTTCCACTGTATGTTTTTGGCTTCAGAACACTTTTGCTTATGAATATCAATAAAAAAATATTCAATAAAATTCTCACAAACCAAATCGAAGAACACATCAAAATCATTATTCACCATGATCAAGTAGGCTTCATCACAGAGATGTAGGATGGTTCAATATATGAAAACCCATCAATGTAACACACCATAGAAACAAACTCACAGAAAAATCACATGATCATCTCAACACATGCTTAAAGAGCCTTTGACAAAATACAAACTCCATCATGTTACAGTCTTGGAGAGATCAGTTAATTCATAGCATACTCCTAAACGTAACAAAAGCAATATATAACAAACCAACAGCAAATATAAAATTAAATTGAGAGAATCTTGAAGCAATCCCACTAAAATCAGGGACAAGACAAGACTGCCCACTCTCTTCCTATCTATTCAATATAGTACTCCAGTTCAAAGTAAAACAATTAGACAACAAAAGGAGATTAAAGGGATACTATTTGGAAAGGACAAAGTCAATATATCACTATTTGTGGATGATATGATAGTATATATAATCAACCTCCAAAATTATGCCAGAGAACTCCTATAACTGATAAATAACTTCAGCAAAGTGGCTGGAAATAAAATTAACTCAAACACATCAGTAGTCTGCCTTTATGAAAATTATAAATAGACTGAGGAAAAAAATAGGGAAACAACTCCCTTCACAATAGTCACAAATATAAAACATAATAAAAATTATCTCAAACGACATAAGCTGTCTTTGTGTAACTCTAACAAAGCAAGTGAAAAATCTGTATGACAAGTAAATCAGGTCCCTGAAGAAAGAAATTGAAGAAGACCTCAGAGAATAGAAAGATCTTCCATGCTCATGAATCAGTAGTTAATATGGTAGAAATGGCCATCTTTCTGAAAGCAATTGACAGATTCAGTAAAATCCCCATCAAAATTCCAACACAATGTCTCACAGACATGGAATAAGCAATTCTCAACATCATATGGAAAAATAAAACTCAGGATAGCGAAATAAATTTTCAACAATAAAATGACCTTAAGGTATACTACAGAGCAATAGTGATAAAAATTGCATGGTATTAGTAAAAATACAGACAGACCAATCAATGAAATAAAACTGAAGATCCAGAAATAAACCCTCACACATATGGAAACTTGACCTGCAACAAATAAATACAATTCCTTTTCTTAAGAATGTCATGTACATCTGCAACATATGTGTGTTGAGGGCATGTGAGTCCCCAAAATCTTGAGCAAGGGCTATCCCCAAAGCCTTTTCCTGTATGTAGGAAAGCCTTTTCCTCTCTTCTAGCTGAGATGTCTTGTCTGGCCTCAGTGGGAGAGGACATACCTAGCCTTGCAGCTTGATGTGCCAAGGTAAGAGGATACCCAAGGGAGGACCACCTGATTAGAGGAGGATATGTGGATGGGAGGAAAGTTTGTAGGAGGGTTGTCCTGGAGATTGACTGTGAGCAGGACGTAAAGGGAATGAGTTTATTTAATAAATTAAATGCTTTGTAGGCAGGAATGTCTTCTTTTATAAGGTAATTTTTTCCTTTTCTGAAAAGGACCAGCCTCAGCTTGGAGAGGAGTTTTAAGAGAAATGGTGTATGAGAACAGCAAAAGAACAACTTGATGTCAAATCATTGGTCCAAGCTGATGACTGGTGTTCTGCTTAATACAGCATTTCCAGTCTGTTTCTCCCTGGGTTTTGCTTTCTCTCTCGAGATTTCTCCATCTATATTCTGTTTGCTTTCTATTCTACGAGAGCTATCTGTCCATGACCTGCTTGCTTGTATATGTGTCCATTCTCCAAGCGGTTCTCCCTTTTGATCCTAAAAAAATTCTCTGGATAGCTCATTTCCAGCAAGACACAGGTCCAGTCATAGTTTGAATATCAATCCAGTCATTTACACCAGATTTCCTTTTTATTGTCCTATGACTCAGCATCCTGTCTCCCTAGTCCTTTGATTCTTAGAAGACAGGAAGCATACATTGTTTTCTTAACAGTGCAAAAAAAAAAAAAATCAGAGATCTGTCTGCCTTTGTAAATCACAGAGAATATGCTAGTTTGTTGGGACCCTGCCCTGAAATTGCTTGAGCATAACCCTGCTTTGACTTGGGTGATCCTGAACTCAGGAATCTATCTGCCTTTGTAAATATAAGTAAGTACAACAACAACAACAACAACAACAACAACAACAAACTCTGCTATGTGGGATCTCCCTCAATTGCCACTCTTATGCTTTTGCTTAGTAATTTTCTAACAAGTTGGCTTACAGTGCAACTGCTATTGTTCCTTTAAGTTCATGAAACCCCTCATATAATTCATATTGCATTCATATTGATTGCTTGGTTGAGAAATCATATGTTTTTAAACTTATGTTTTTAGAGCTCTCTTCCATAGCCTCCCATAGCCAGAGACCTGAAGTTCCCAGTGTTTACTATTTTGCCAAGACATAGCCACACTCTCGACTTCTGGACTGTTTCTAATTACTATGGAGTCATTAACATTAACTAGGAAGACATTCCTTGCAAGAAAAGACTCCTGTACTGCAAATGAGTCCAGAAATATGATCATTATTACACAAACAAGCCTTACGCCCACCACAACCATTGACATTCGTGGAGGGTCTAATCGGGACCCTCTCTCAGGGGCAGGAACCTTGTCACTCTGTCCCCACCAAGGCCAATCCAGGCTGAGAAATTTTTTTCTCTTTACATTTTAATGGAACTAATATAGGAACCCATACATGCTAGTCAAGTTTTAAGTCATTGAACTACCAAACTCCAATTTGTTTTACACTAGATGTATTCTGGATCAAATCATATAGATATATAGTAGAAAGTAAATCTTAATAGAAAGAAGTTTAAGCTACATGATTTATAAGTAATATATATCTTGTATGTTCTGGGGGCTATTTATAATAAAAGAATATACAAATGACAAAAAAGGCTGTTTCTTTTTAATTTACATTTTCTAACAAAATAAAATATGATTAAAAAAAAAGGAACATAGAAAAGTTGGACAAGACAAACCAACAGAAAAATGAAAGCACCCCAGGAATAACAAAACTCAGACTCAGTGGAAACACTTGTAGGTTCTAGGATTTCTGCTTCAGTCTCTGTGTGTTCATATGTCTTTTTTTTCAGCTGTTTGGAGGGTCTTGTTCTACTGATATCCTTTTCCTCTGTCTTCCCTACTCTTTCTACATCCTCATGTGGGAGAAGAGTCCTGCGAACTGAGGGGAGGAATTTCATGGAGAAATAGAGTTGTGTCTTACAAAGAAGAGAATGTTTCATATTCAAAGAAGCATATATTTAGGGGACATAACAACAAAAAAAATGTAGGAAATAACATTAGAATATCATCCTGTTTATGTTATGATGACAAAATACCATCAACTTTGTAACACATTTTCTCATAGATCTGGAGGCTGTGACTCAGATTAAGACTTGTTTCATGTAAATTTTCTCTACTAAGTCATAAGAAGACACAAGGCTTTGTTCTTTCACTGCCTTTTTATGAGTGTGCATGCATGCATGTGTGTGTGTAACAACTAGACACTAATAGAGACATTATCTTACAACTTAATTTGAATGAAGAAATGTGTTGTAATAAGAATTAATTAGGGGATTCTACCCAACCTTTTATTATTTATTTCACAAATAAAAGACACAAAATATTATAATAAGCCTAAATTGCACTAGCACTGGGCAGATTTTTATCTTCTAAACTATTTTATCTACTTCGCTGTGAATGTTCCTACTTGCTATGACTTGCTATGTTCCTACTGGGTTGTTCTTATTTCAATTGGCTAGCCCTGGTGGCCAGTTCTCATGATCTCTTAATCCATGCTGTTGTCTTCTATCTTTACTGTCCTCTTCTTAGTGCCTTCTGCTCAGACCCCAAGTCCTGAAAACTGAAACTCCACCTAACTTTCTTCTGCCTAGCTGTAGGCTGTAGGCATCTTTATTCAACCAATAGTTTAAGGAGCAAGGTTACATAGTATTACTTGGTGTAGATAAGGATTTCCTCATCCCTGAGGCAACTAGATCTTGGGGGTGAATATTTAGCACTACAGTGCAAAATAACAAACCATATCTCAACAGAAATAAATTATATGAGGAAGGATGGGTAAGTACATTCATAACACTGAAGTAAATGAAAGAAAATGCCGTGTTTCTGGTGAATATCCAAGTTGGTTTGTTTGAAGAAAATAAGGATAACTATGACAAATAAAAAATTACCTGAATTTTCAAGTGAACATGACTTAGTTGTGACAGTGCCAGTTACGTGGTTAAGCAGTACCTTCTAGAATTCTACTCTTACCATGGTCACATTCATAGTACTGGGAGTATAAATTCTGATTATGACAATAAAATAATTCATACCTTCAAACACTACTCAAGAGTAAACCATTCTAACAATGTAAGGCCAAGTAGTTACTTTCTGTTGCAGGCAACTCTACAATGAGTTGAATTGGAAGGAGACATTCAGGCTGTGTCTTTGTATGACTACTTCACAACTATATAGGCTTCAGAAACTTACCTCCTGTTTCTAAAACACCAATTCCTCATTTATAAATGAATATGGTAAAGCCACATTTTTAACAAATTGGGCTAAATACCACTTAGTTTAATTGAAAGTAAAGTGGCCCACAAATTATTGGCAAAGAAAATGTACTTCTACATCAAGGGAATTTTGTCAGTGAGATATTCTTGGAACACTCAAAAGCGCCACAAGTGCTGGGGACAGAAGAGTGATTTTTAAAGAGTAACTCTTGAGGAGAACTTTTCAGATTGGAAGTGAAACCACAATATGAAAATATATGAAAGAATGTCAGTGCGTTAATTAAGGTTCTAGAGAGAAAGGAGCCTGCACTGTGTATAGAAATCGCTACTTTATTCTTCAAGTCAGTACTAAGTCCTAAAAATCATATTGACATGAGTGGACATGAGCCTGGCAATTTTGATACTCTCTCAAACACAATGTTCACATCTTTAGAGCCACAACATTGCCACCAGCCAATCGATGACTGGGACAAATATAGAACAAAAGTTATAATGAGATGGTAACTTCAACGAATATATAAATCATGATTTTTAAAGGGGAGGAATTGATTTCAGTAATAGATAATTTACATTATAAATTTACATTCTATCTTTTCTATAGAACCAATGGAGTGAAAATTGCTAAAGTGACTAACTTTGGAAGTAAATATAAAACTAATGCTGGCATGAATTATCTGTAGCACAGGATTTTCATTGATAAAGTAGCTTCTTTCAAGAAAATTTCTTAACACTTCTTTGTGTGTATTCTGGGTCATGGTTGGGCAGTTGCCTAGAACCCCGAGACTCTACGTGAGAACCATCAGGAGTTCGGAGTGCCCCAAGAACTCAGGGTCCTGAAAAGCAGTCCAGTCTCCAAAGAATTACATTGTTCAGTCAAGTAGGCCTCAGGCCCTAGGGATTTACATACTAATGAAGGCCAGAGGGCCCCTCCCAAAGTGCACAGGTAGAGGGTGTGACTAGAGGCCTCAGGTCTAGGGATTTACATACTAATGAAGGCCAGAGGGCAGAGCAAAGTAAGCATTCCTCCCCAGATCCTCCCCAGATCCTCTCCCAATCCTCCCCCTTTCTCCCTCCCTATATAACTCGGGACTGCCCTGAGTTTTACTGGGTACGCCTAGATCCATCCACCATCCGCCATGACAATAAACCTTTCTGGGACCAAGGACTTCCTCTTGTCATTGGGGCCTGCCGCTGCCAAAACCTCCAGGCCGCTTGAACCATAGACATTCCTCCCACATGTGGGACCCGCCAAAGCATGGAAACTCATAGGGACCCCACAGTTGCAGCCTATAATTTTCCCCACACTTCTTAACACCACTACACATGCCCCAAGCATCAATAATATGTTGATAGCTAGAAAATGATGAAGTCAAATTATCATACAGCAAGGAGTTACTAATGTCAAAAGCAAAAAGATAGGATGAGGTGTATGGAAACACAGCTGCAAGTTGTATTTATGAAGGCTGGGTGCCCCGGTGTGAGGGAATTCGAGGGCAGGGAGGTTGGAGTGGGTGAGTGGGTAGGGGCACATGCTCATAGAAGCAGGAAGGTGGGGGTGGGATGGGGTTTCTGGGTGGGGGGAAATTGGGAAAGGGGATAACATGTGAAATGTAAGTAAAATATCCAATAAAAAGAAAAAAGAAAAAAATACAGGTTAAATATAATACAATCTATAAATTTATCCTTTCTCTGTAAGTTGAAGGCCTAAAAGTAGTCATTTTGGGAGCAATATGTAAATCTATCACTCAGGTCTTAGTTTATTATTATAGAATTTATTTAATAGAGTCAATTAGAATTATTTGAAGAAATGGACAATTGTAAAACAGAGGCAGAAAATATACAAGATGAGCAAGAAGTATAAAAGAGACAAAAATGTACATCAATATGCATAAACACAGTTTTTGGCTTCTATGGAAATGAAACAGGACCCATCTTAAGAAGCTTTTAATGAGCAAAGCTGAATTATTTGATCCAAATAAAGCAAATCTATGCGTGATAGACATGATGATGATCTCCACTCTTGGGAGCCTAAGGCAGGATTACAAATTCAAGGACAGCATAGTCTACTACCATGGCAAGGTTAAAATCTCAGGGCCATGTATCAAGATTCTTTATCAAGAACAAATTTCAGGTAAGGTGGTATTGGAGTTTAAAATACAATATAAATATTCATGAGACTTTAATGATAAAAAATCAATAGTTAAACAAATACAGTATGTGGAAGATAGCAAAACATATGCAAAAGTTTATGCAATCAATTCCCTTCAGTGCAGCAAAGTGTAACAGGACATGGCTTACGTGTAGGAATATGTGGAGAGCATGCTTATGATAGGAACCTGAAAAACAATTCTTCAACCAAAGTGGTTAATGTTATAAAATAAATTATATACACCTAGATAAGACATGAGACAAAAGACACTCGCTACTGAACTTTCTCAAACATACTAAGTCCCATCGTGAGAAACACTGTTAGAGAAATTCTAACTGAGACATATTCTGAAAATACCTACTCATTAAACTGTCAGGATTATCACAAAGTAAAAAATAAAAATAAAAGAGAAAGAAAATGGATCTGGAAAGTGAGATACTGCCAAAAGTAATAGGAACCTAAAGCCCGAGCTATTAAATTTAGTAGAATGTCCTAGGTTGGATCCTGAACATTAAAGTACTTGATGAGAAAGCAAGAAAATCTCAATGAAGCACAAACTTTAATAATGGTATTTGAATATTGGCATATTGAATACTGTTACCACCAATATCTCATACAACTGGTAGATAGCCTAGGAATGGATTAGTAGCATGCACAATAACAGCACCTCTATAAAATGAAATTTTAGCAATTAAAAATTAACAGTTTATTTAAAATATAGAGATATATTATTTTTAAAAACAGCATCTTAGAATTCCCAATAAAAATTTAAACCAATATTTGTTTAAGGTGTCTGCATGAGCTTTTCTTGTGAGAGTAGGTCTGTAAGATGCCCTAGGAACCATAAATTGTTTCTTTGGTCAAATAATAATTTTGACAGAAGCTACATATTGCAAGAGCCTTTGGAGATTCACAAAACACATTTGAATATTAAAAACTCTAAAAAAATCTTACAAAAAGGTATCAATTTAATATTGCTTACCACAACATTTCCCAAACTTATTATAAATTTTTAATTTTAGAGTCATGTGTTCTAACATCTGTGGAGATATCACTCCCTAGAATATACTTTGGAAAATGTATGTTGTACTGCAATGTACACTGTTGAAATAAAAATGAGCCACCTATGGAGAGAATGTCTCATATTCTTGAGTCTGAAGCTAGATATAATGAAATGTGGTAGAATAAATTTGAGACAACTGTAAAGGGAGCAGGCTTTGGTAAAATGAAATATCAGTCATTTAAAATGTGAAGAAATAGCATGTTGAAGACAATCTGTATGGCTGCGGACAATGGAAAAAATGAGTGAGTGTCATAGCTCACACAATAACTCTAATATAAATAAATCGCATTTAGGAGCTAGAGCTTCATAGGATTAACATTGTAGGCAATAAAACTCGGTTTTTGTTCTAATATTGGGTTCATTTTTATATGATAAGATGTAAAGAGGAGAGATTGATGGAGGAGATGATATACAAAATCACTCTGGATTTTATTATTCTACTTACTTTCCATCTGTTCCGAAACAATGTTAGGCTTATTACATGATCAGCCATGTGCTAGGCTTTTATTATAAAATATTGGCATGTATAGCTCTTCTCATGCTGATGAAAGTCTAATAGGAAATAAGACAAATTGACTGCAATGAAATAGTACAGAGCAATCCCTATAAGACTGGGAAAGTTTCCAGGGAGAATATATCCAATAACAACTGCTAGCACTTTGCTAGTCCTACATGCCAGGAACAGTTCACTTTTATATACCAAGTCTCATTTAATTCCCATAATATCATGAGGTTAATTCTATTACAATCATCCTACTTTGCACATGAAGATACTGTGAGACACAGTGGTTAATTTGCCTGAAATCAATCACCTACTTAGTGATAGCTAACCTTTCTCTCAATGGTGTGTGACTATTTTAGTGGACCATGAATAAAGATCTTTTCTTCCAAGGAAGTACACTGAAAGCAGATCAAAGAAAAGATTTAGCTCATATCTAGCTTAAAGAAGGAGGAAGTTTGCTAGATGTACTAATAGAACCATGGGTGTGGGATACATTCCTCAAAAGCATTGATAACTCAAAGGCAGATTCATCACATTGCCCTCTGAAGTCTGGATGATGACCTTAAAAGAAACCTCTTTGTACCACTTGAAGGCAGCTCTACTGCTTGGAAATCTTCTCTGGGTGGCAATTATCAGTGTATGTATAACCTCGGGGATGGGTTTTGTGACCTTTGTAATTTTCAGAAGCTGCCAGAGCTGTTATGACTTAAACTTGCACAAAGAACTACAAACAATTAAGGAATTCCAAAAGTGGGAGAAATACTCTTTCTAGAAGACTATACCAATTAGTTTTTCCAATGCCAAGGAATCATCTCTGAAAACAAACACATACAAGGAATTTATATTGGATGAACAGGTTATATTCTTATGTTCCTAAAAGTATATGTGCATCAAAGAAAATAAGGTAAGAACTTACTTTCTGTACCTTGTTTATTTCATTTACTTCCTGTGTGTTATAAGCTGGTTCTCTGTCTTCTGAAAGAAATGTTTCAATTAAGATATAGCTACACACAAAACAAATGATTGCATTTCCTTTTAACTTTATTTTTAAATAAACAGTAGGTAACTTTCATAATTGTGTTTTTGTAATAATTTATTTTATAATTTCGGGGAGAAGGGTATGAGTGTTTTTCCTGTATTTGTATCCGTTCACCTCATGCATGCTTGAGCCTGTGAAAACCAGAGGCGGGTTTCTGATTTCAGGGACTAGAGTTACAGACTGAAGTGTGTTACCATGTGGATTTGAGGGATCAAACTTGGATCGTCTGTGACAGCAGTAAGCTTTTAACCACCATGCCAATGCTCCAACCCCAATAATATTTTTATTATTTGAGATTATAGTATAATTGCATCATTTCTCCTTTCCCTTTGCTACCTTCAAACCCTCCCTTCTAGCCCTCTGCTTGTTATCTTCAAGTTCATTGCCTTATTTTCTTTGATATTCATATACTTTTAGGAACATAAAAATAAAACCTGTTCAACCCATATAAATTACTTGTATGTGTTTGTTTTCAGAACTGATTCTTAGGCATTGGAAAAACTAATTGGTATGCTCTTCTCCACTAAAGAGTGTTTCTCCCACTTTTGGTATTCCTTAGTTGTTTGTAGTTCTTTGTGCAGGTTTAAATTCCTGTGGGCTTCCCCCTTCTATGTTAACAAGTCTATTGATGTTGACTTGTTCATGCAAGACTTCATGGGGATAGCCTCTATAATTTTTAGAAAACACTATTTGTCTTTATATCCACCTGTAAGTGTAGACCTCATCCCTCATCAAAGTAATTTCTATTTGCAATAAATGGAGACAATTACAAAAATCACAACCAATTTACATGGAGTTTGGATCTTTTTTCTAATAAATAACTCTAAAGCCTTGGATTTCAATGACAGTAAACTCTTGGCAAATGTTAAGGCTTAACTAATTATTCATTAAAGTGTGTGTGTCTGTGTGTGTGTGAGTGTGTGTGTGTGTGTGTGTGTGTGTGAGAGAGAGAGAGAGAGAGAGAGAGAGAGAGAGAGAGAGAGAGAGAGGTGTTTCTGGACCAAGAGGGAAAAATTTGAAGAACAGAAGGAGTAACGGCATATGTAGATCATACAGCATGAACAATCAAGAGCATTAGTTAAATTAAAAGTAGTTTTCAGTTGTGTCCCATAGTGTATGTTTGACTTTGTGGGAATCCAAGAATCTTCTACTTTTAGTTTCTCTTAGCCTTTCAGAGAGAATCACAGAAATCCAAGAGCTCTGCCTAATAGTGATGATGTATATTTGGTAATGTCTATACAGTCCTGAAGGCGTCTGGTTGTTGAGACTGGGTACTTGAAAATTATTGAGTTATTCTCTAACAGTTATGAAATTTGATACCACTGAGATTTGAGAAACTATTAAAGAGATCAATTTATAGTTTATAAATTGATAATTCCTTCCTATAATGAAATCATTTGGGCCCAAAGAAGTTCTCCCTATTAATAAATAAAGTATTTAAAGGGTTAACAAATAACCAACCCCCCAAAACAAAACAAAACAAAACAAAACAAAACAAAAACAACAACAAAAAATAACCCTAGAAAGTAGAAATAGCTGACCAACTGCTGCACACAGCTTATATTCTTCACAACCTGTAAAGCCCTTTCACATAGCCCACATTTGTCTATTTACATGCAAGGGTGGTATAGAGGAAGTTGTTTTCCATTCCTCATTTAATTAAGAAATCTTAATCTCTGTATGATAAAGTGGCTTTCTTGATTGCTCAGTCCCTACACTGCAGATTTAGAATTAAAGTCATACTACAGTTCTATCTACCATAACCCTGCTTTTGCAGATGGAGGAGTAACATGCATAACAATCCATGTAACATATAGTTGTATACTAGCAACTTGCCGGTCTCTTATTTAGCTTTTCTCTCCCTAGTTGAGTAGGAATCTAGTAATCTAGATAATCTAGATAGGTTTTCTTCCTTCTAAGGTTTGCAGTTCAGACTGACAGTGTTCGTCTTGTGTTTTCTTTTCGTTCATTCTCTCTCTCTCTCTCTCTCTCTCTCTCTCTCTCTCTTTGATGATTTCTCTAATTTTATTTTTTTTAATTGGTTATTTTATTTATTCACATTTCAAATGTTATCCCCTTTCCCGGTTTCCCCACTGCAAACTCCCTTTCCCATTCCCCTTTACCCTATTTCTATGTGGGTGCTTCTCCACCCACCTTCCCACTACCCCAGTCTTACAGCCTAGCATTCCTCTACACTGGGCATCAAGCGTTCACAGGATTAAGGGCCTTCCCTCCCATTGATGCCAGGTAAGGCATCTTCAGTTCCTCCAGTCCTTTCTCTAACTCCTCCAGTGGGATCCCTGTGCTTAGTCCGATGGTTGCCAGCAAGCATACATATCTGTATTGGTCAGGATCTGGCAGAGGCTTTAAGAAGTCAGCTGTATTGGGCTCCTCTCAGCAAACAGTTCTTGGCATCAGCAATAGTGTCTGGGTTTGTTGTCTGCAGGTGGGATGGATCCCAGGTGGGGCTGTCTCTGGATGGCCTTTCCTTTAGTCTCCGCTCCACTCTGTAACCCTGTATTTCCTTTAGACAGGAGCAGTTTTGGGTTAAAATTTTGGAGCTCGGTGGGTGGCCCCATCTCTCAATGGGGGGAGGGGGGCATGCCTAACCTCTGGATATGGTTTCTATAAGTTCTCCCTCCCCTTTGTGGGGTATTTCAGCTAATGTCACCCACATGGGTTCCTGGAAGGCTCTTGCTTTCCTGGCATCTGGGTCTTACTAGTTGCTATTCCCAGTTCCCCTTCCTCATTGCCACACACCTCTGTTCAATTTCCTGACCCTCTATACATCTCATTCATCTCCTCCCATACCTAATTCTTTCCCTCTTTTCCCCTCCCCCTCTTCATCATGTGTTTTCTTAAGTACAGCTGGGCCAGAAGGGATACAGGAGTCTTCATCATACACATAGCCTTAGGCCTGCCCTATCATTTTCCCAAATTACATTGGCTATGGAAGTTAATAGTCATGTTTTCGTTAAGGCTATATTTCTTGGTCTCCAACACTCACATCCTCAACTGTATGGCCACATAATTGGGAGTATATAAATAGCACTAACAGGAATGCAAGGATGAAAAAATGAGGACATGATTTGAGTAGTTATGGAACAGGGGCCGGATCTATGAATAAGGGATGGGAAAGGGGGCGAAGTTGATAAAAATATAATGTATATAATTCTTAAATAGTTAATAAAATTAATTAATATAAGCATAGAAACAAAATATAAATTTACAATGAAAGAAACTAACAGAAATGTTCTTAGAATGTATACATCAATAATTAACAGTGTGCTGCTCCCTGTGATCCAAGCCCTTGAGAGAATGAGGCAAAGGGGTGATAGTAAGTGTGAGCCTGACCTGAGCTGCACAGAAAGACCTTGTCTAAAAGTAAGTACAAACCAACAAGATTTAAAGATTTTAAAGTATGCTAGCTGTCAAATAATGTATTGTGTTTCATAACATATTTTAAAATTAGAATCTAAGTAAGTTAGCATTATAATTCAAGAATGTATCTTGTGCCGTGTAGGGCAGTGGTGGTGCAGGCGTTTAATTCCAGCACTTGGGAAGCAGAGGCAGGTGGATTTCTGAGTTTGAGGCCAGCCTGGTGAGTTCCAGGGTGACAGAGTGACCCTGGAACAGAGTGAGTTCCAGGACAGACAGGGCTACATAGAAAAATCCTGTCTTGAAAAAATAATGTAACTTGAAAATGTACTTTTCTCATAATGTACATACAAATGATTTGTATATAGCGTGATGGCCTTCTATATGTATTTTTCAAGCATTCATTGGGTGTGAAGATTAGACTTTTGTTTTCTAGTATTTCACTGTTTAAATAGTTTTTATTAATTCTGTATCATGCAAGATACTTTTCTATTTCTCATATGTTGCAAAAGGGGGTTATTTTGGTATATTTGTCCATTTCTAGTTAGGTTTTGTTTTTGTCATAATAGAAAGTAAAATTTTGAGAGAGAGATTAAGATGAAAGCACAATGCAAAATGAAAGAATTTCTCAATGAAAGCTAACATTTGGTCATTTTGAAGAACATCAGTCTTTGAAAATTGTTGAGTTACTCATGTATCAACTGTAGTAGTGAGAAAATGGGAAATACTAATATCCCGTACTGTGAGGAGACAAAGATGGCAACAACTTCTTTGGTGGCCATATATTAAGTCATTTGAGGAATTTTAAAAAGTTCAAATGCACGCATCCTAACTAAAATGACTTTTAATAGAATTTCTGTGATGGAAAACAAATATTGATATTATCAAAACTTTCTTTTTTGCCTCAAATATATCACTTTGATCAAAGACCATAAACTAAAAATATAAACTCTTTTAAGGGACTACTTTGTTCCTCTGTCTCTGAACTCTATCAGTTACTGTTTTTTAGAAACATGGATAAATAGCTGGGTGGATAAAAACCTGTTACAATCAATGGAAAAATGAGTAAGTAATAAGAAATTTAGTGAGGTTAGGAGTTAGTATAAAACTAATGTTAACTTAATGAAAAGGAGTCATGCGTTTCATTGCAGAGCAAGCTGTTAAATGTGCTTATGGTGTAGATTGTTATGTAATACACTATAGATATGAGTTTATTAAAGAAGCATTAGATTACACTTGAAAATATTTTATAAAACTTTCAGTAAAGTGGGACTGAGAAGTTCTTACAAATGAATGGCAAAGTAAATATCCATCCCATATACAGCCACCAAACCCAGACACTATTGCTGATGCCAAGAAGGGCTTACTGAACAGGAGCCTGATATGGAGGTCTCCTGAGATGCTCTGCCAGAGCCTTACCAATACAGGTGCAAATGCTTGCAGCCAAGGATCAGACTGAGCACAGGGACCTCAATGGAGGAGTTAGGGAAAGGACTGAAAGAGCTGAAGGGGTTTGTAACCCCATAGGAAGGACAACAATATCAATCAACCAGACCCCCCAGAGCTCCCAGGGAATAAACAACTAACCAAAGAATACACATGGAGGGACCTATGGCTCCAGCTGCATATGTAGCAGAGGATGGCCTTATCTGGTATCAGTGGAAGGGAATGCCCTTGGTTTTGTGAAAGCTTGATGCCCCTGCATAGAAGAACGCTATGGGCTATAGGGCAGTGAGGAGGGTGTGGGTAGGTTGGTGGGGGAGCACCCTCATAGACACAAGGAGAGGTGGATAGGATATGGGGTTTTTGTAGGAGGAAACCAGGAAAGGGGATAACATTTGAAATGAAAATAAATAAAATGACCAATAAAATTAATTAAATAAATAAACAAAATGTTTAATAAGACAAATACCATAATTTTAGTAATAAAATCATTTGTATGTACAGTAATGAAGGAAAAAATTCAAAAATTCCAACCTTCACATACAAATCTCTCTAAAGTGATGTAATGTTTGAGTCGAGAAAAATTACATTAAAAAGAAATCTCACACTTGTTCAGAAATACTGGTAAAATTATCTGCACTGTTGACTCATCACATGCAACTTCTCTGCTAACCATGGAGATTTTAAGTTAAATGAACTATCTACAAAAGGCAAGAATTATCAAGTGTAGAACAATGAGGCAAAGGTGCATCTTTTAGCAAGTAGTAACTCATTGTATAGGATTGAAGAGATAGCTCAGCAATTAAGAGCACCAATTGCTCTTCCAGAAGTCCTGAGTTCAGTTCCCAGCAACCACATGGTGGCTCACAACCATTTGTAATGGGATCTGATGCCTTCTTCTGGTGTATCTGGGGAAAGCAATGGTGTACTCATATACATAAAATAAATAAATTAATTTTAAAAAATCCTTGTATAATTTCACAGTGTCTTTCAGTATTGCCCTAAGACCCCTCCCTGTGTTCTTGTACTGAAAATATTAGCCTTTGCTACTGTCTGTATTTGATTAGATTTTGACATTTAATTTATAAGTATTATAAGCATTGGTTTTTCTATTTCTCCTAATACCTTTTCTGTTTACCTGAGAGACTTCTGAGAGAATTCAGTTTAAACCAATACATGAAAATATATATAGATTTTAAAATGCACAAATGAGAATGACTATTAACAAAACTACTAATCATCATGAACATCACTAACAACAAAAAGACCCATCTTGGAATTAAGCAATTATGACAAGAACATACAAGACAATTAAGACACAACAGTAGATTTATGTATCGTCAGGACATTTTCCTTCTTACCTATGTGGAGAAAGTGGCATAACTGCTTTATAAATTTATGAATAACGAGGTACAGATGACTGTCCTAGTGGGCAGGCAAACAATTCGCATTAGAAATAAAACTTAGAATGAAGAGTGGAAAAATTCTCGGTACTTCACTATCCAAGAATGGAGGAGCTCTTTCTTGTAATCATTGTCTCCCTCCAACCTTCCAGTTATGTTTCTTGAAGATGACAGAGTAAATAGGCGAAAGTTCAAAAGAGTTGAAAGAAAATTCACACTCGCCAATGGTACAGGACTGCCATTTGTACAGGTACTAAGGGCTGTCTCTTTACAGCAAGAATGGTGACTGAGATGCAAGCTACTTGAATTCTGGGTGGAACATTTTCTACTTCATTTTGCTGCTAAGGACTATTGTTTTGTCCCTGTAAATTTTTCTTTGATTTGTATTATTATTATTGTAAAGACCCCAGTTATCCAAGATACATTTTTTTGCATCACTAATTACTAGATTTATGATCTTTGGCAACTCATTTAACTTCTTTGAACATTTTTTTTCTCTATTTTAATATAGACACTCTCTTTCCTACCTCATAAAGATCTCTGTGGCTCTAATTAGAAAAGATATTTGAACACGATTACAAGTTGAACAAGACAATCAAACAATAATGTATAATTATTGTAATTTAGTGTCTGACCCAGTTCTTTATTCACGTTTTAAAAATGTCTATCATACATGGTAAAAAAAACAATGAATATAATGGTTAACTTACCTATGTCTAGGACTGCAGACAGATTCTTCCTACATCTCTGAATGGTGGTGATGGCTGCTTAGAGTGCTTATAAGAAGTCATTTTTAGTTCAACTCTAGACTGTGGCAAGACAAGAATTTCATGATCAATGAACAATGTCTGCCATACATCAAATAAGAGAAATGGGGTCATGCAAAATACTTGTGTTAACTCTGTGTAGTGCTCTGCAGAGATTATATATAGCTATGTAAATGGAAAAATTCACTCCAAGATGAATTTATAAAGCCTATGCTAAGAATTAAAAATTATTATATTTAATAAATTAACATAACTATATAGATGGATTATATATTCATATATTATACATTGTATAATCATATATATATATATATATATATATATATATATATATATATATATATACATATTTTCTTGAATACCCAGAAGAGCTACTAAAACTGCTGTCATCTTCCTCATGTGTGCAATTCTGAAGAGCTGCATGACTTTCTGTCTTTGATAAATAAAGCACACACCCTTCAATCTTACCTAGTCTTCTCCACTCTCTATTGCATCCCTATATTGGATTTCACAAAGTTGTTTGATTTTCTAAGATTTTATAAACCTACCAACTTCTTAGAGATTTTTGATAATGATAAGTGTCATATTTATCTTAAAAATTCAACTTTTGACAAACACCAAGTCCTATTTATTAAATACTGATATGATGATAAAGATGAAATATCCTCACAAGTGCTTTATGGTAAAGGGTTGTGTTTTTTTTTTACAAATACAGAAGCCTAAAACCTAGAAATGTCAGTGCCATTATGATGTTTTGTGGTAAACACTTCATTAAGATAATCAAGGCTCAATACAGCACAGACAAATCCAAACGTTAGAAATGAAATCATATGTGTCTCTTTCTCCTTGCAAACTCCAAAGACTAGACGAAAAGCAAAGAAAGAGAGAATAACTCAAAGTTTGGATAAAATTGGCACTAAGTTGTTTTCCTTTTTTTTTAGCTAATAATCTCTACAGACAAAATGTTTAATTTTGAGAAGTGTGCCTGTTTTCCAACGTAGCATCTGAAACTTCCTAATCCTATTTCAAATACCATCTAATTGAACAAAGTGGACTTAGTATGAATTAAACTATTAAACTTTTTTCTTGAATTTATTGTGTCTTTACTTGATTATTGATGAAGAAGCAAAAACATACAATAGAAAATGAAAGCATCTTCAACAAATGATGCTGGACTAACTGGATGTCTACATATGGAAGAATGAAAATAGATCCATATTTATCACTCTGCAAAACAACACAAATCAAAGAGTATCAAGGACCTCAACATAAAACCAGATACCTAAATTTCACGGAAGAGAAAGTAGAAAATACCCTTGAAAGCTATGGTACTGGAGACAA
The DNA here is from genome assembly GCF_004785775.1 of Grammomys surdaster. Classification (NCBI taxonomy): domain Eukaryota; kingdom Metazoa; phylum Chordata; class Mammalia; order Rodentia; family Muridae; genus Grammomys; species Grammomys surdaster. The sequence continues at coordinate 14,445,045 of NW_021604782.1, read as the reverse complement.
GTTCCTGAAGAGTGTACTCTTGGCTCAGGCTCTAAGATCAACAATTGATAAATGCGACCTTGTGAAACTGCAAAGCTTTTGTAAGCAAAGGACACCGTCAATAGGAAGAATCATCAGGCCACAGACTGGGAAAGGATCTTACCAACCCTACATCTAGCAGAGGAATAATACTCAAAATTTACAAAGAGTATAAGAAGTTAGACTCCAAGAACCCAAATAATCCAATAAAGCTGGGGCACAGAATTAAACAGAGGTTTCTCAACAGAGGAATTTTGAATGATTGAGAAGCACTTAATGAGATGTTCAAAGTCCTGAGTCATTAGGAACATGCCAACCAAAATAACTATAAGGTTCCATCTCATACATATCAGAATGGCTAAAATCAGAAACTCAAGACATGGCTTGTGCTGGCGAGGATGTGGAGCAAGGGGACTACTCCAGCATTGATAGTGGGAATACAAACTTGTATAACAACTTTGGAAATCAACCTAGTGGTTTTTTCAGAAAACTGGGAATAGTTCTACCTAAAGATCCAGTTATACAACTCCTTGGCATATATACAAAAGATGCTACAGCAACCCACAAAAACATTTCTTCAACTATGTTCATAGAAGATGTATTCATAATAGCCAGAAAATGGAAATAACCTAGATATCCTCCAATTGAAGAACGTAAAAAGAAAAAGGATGTAGCACATCTACATAGTGGAATACTTGTCAGCTATTAAAAATCAAGAAGGCATGAATTTTGCAGGCAAATAGATGGGACTTGACAATATCATCCTGAGTGAAGTAACCCAGTCTCAAGAGGACATCCATAGTATATACTCACTTATAAGTGCATATTAGACATAAAATACAGTTACCATGTTATACTCCACAGACCCAAAGAATCTAAACAAGAAGCAAGGCCCACATAAGAAATCTTGATTCTCATTTAGAAGAGGGAATAAAATAGTCATAAGAAGTAGATGGAAGGCGGGAACTAAGAGTGAGGTAGAATGTCAGGGTAATGGGTGGTGGTTCAGAATCAGGTGTGGAGAAGGACTAGTGAGATGGCTAGATGGACATGAAAATGAATGGAAATATGCAACTGACATGGGTGAGGAGGTAAGAGGCATCTGCCAAATGAAACGGAGACTTGGGATAAGGAAGGCATACAAGCATCAATGGGGGTGACCTTAGCTGTGACTCACTACTTTGGAGATATGAGACCAGAGGAGGCCACCTCCTGGGGCCAGAAAGGAACTCCAGTGGAGTGACAAAGACAGAAATCCACCCACTAAACCCTGAATGCCAAATTTATTCTGTCTGTATGAAATGCAGGCATGGGGGATGGAGCAGAGGCTGAGGGAATAGCCAAACAATAACTGGCCCAGGTTGACACCCATCCCATGGACAAGCACCAATCCCAAAACACTATTAATGATACTCTTTTCTTCTTGTAGATATGAGCATGTTGTCCTCTGAGAGGCTCTACTCAGCATCTAACTCACACAGATACAGACACCTATAGCCAAACATTGGATAGAGTTTGAGGACTCTTATGGAACAATAGGAATAAGAATTATGGCCTCTTAAGAGGATAGGAACTCTACAACAAGAACAACAGAGTCAACTAATCTGGGACCTTTGGGCTCTAAGAGATTGAAGCACCAACCAAAGAATGTAGAAAGGCTGGACCTACCCTCTCATATTTAGCAAGTGTACAGCTTGCCCTTCATGTGGATTAGGAATACCTGGAATGGGAGCTATACCAAAAGTTGTTGCCTTTTTTGGGGATATGTTCTACTAGCTGCCTAGCCTTGAAAAGACTTGAAGTGCCAGGGAGTCTCCACCTGCTCAGAGGAGAAGGGGAGGAGCAATAAGGGAAGGATGGGGCAGACTGGGAGGGGGCAGTAGTAAGGATATAAAATGAATAAGTATATGAATATAAAAAGAATAAATTGAATTTAAAAAAAGAAAAAGAAAATATGTAAGTGTCCTTATTCCCAATTTAAAAAGTTTCATTTCTATGCCATACATAAGAAGTATTAATAGATTGTGTTTTGTAATCTAAAAATATTTTGTATACATCTCCACCACACTGTGCAGTTGAGGTATGAAAGAAAAAAGAGAGGCTAGAGTTAGACCTAATCAGGGTAGGGAAACAGAAGTATAGGAGTAATGTGGGACAAAGATCAGACTATATTTTGTCTGCATTAAAACATGTTTAAAATATAAAAACATTCGTACAACGTTTTTCATAGATAAGTAATTTATCAGATCAAATACCCATACACAAAACCCATCATTTACATCTGACAGAAGTCCCCTTAAACCTCCCATTTCTCTACACACCAAGTCTTCTATTGATATCTTTATTTTACTTATACATGATTTTATGTACTGTATTAGGCATCCATGTTCTAAATAAAAGATTAACTAGGCAACTTATTATTTTAATATAGGAAGAAAAATTTAAAAGTAACAGCAAGAAGGCTTTCTGGACATAATAGTAAATGTCATCTCCTCATTCACAGAGTACAAACTACAGAGACAATAGCATTCAAATATTAGCTAGTTCTATCTTCAGGGATATTACAATTTAATTAGAAGCAATAAAATAATCACTATCATATTTGAAACAGAACGTAATTTAGCACTGAAGCATAAGGTTACAGGCTATAAATGATTATGAAAACATAGCAGCAAAATCAATGTGAATTTCTGTAAATCAGGAAAATACATCAATGAGGTGTACTAGGAGAAGATGGAAAATAATGTTTCATAGTTGGTGATTAAATTGGACTGCTTCTCATTTGTCTGCCTTTTGGCATTCTATAACCGATGTCATAGATATTAAAAGATAATTAACCAAGTAGAAAGAAAATACAAGTTTATAACTCATCCAGTGAATGATTGTCTTGTTGTATAGGACTAGAGTCAATGAAGGTTTCAATGTGTATTACTTAGATTTGAAGTTAAACAAAGCTTTCTAAAGCTCATTCTGTTTGAATATGTTGAAATGAGTTTAAACTTGTATTTATACATATACATATACATACACATAAATACAAATGCACACACATAAACATATTTCACGTGAAAAAGCATAAATGTATTCTGGAAAATTAGTATATCTGTTATCACCTAGTCAGGTGCAGGAAGAAGGCACATAATTACTAATCAATCCATAAAAATATTGCAGAAGATGGGATGAGACTTTTGAGTACCTGAAATAGATTGCTCACTACATGAAAGCAACAGAGAACTGAAGACAAGGACAATTTTATATATAAAGTATAATTGTGACCATTGTTTCTGCATATTGGTAGTTTATTAGATTCATATTTTATCTTCATCATCGGGAATAATAAACTGTGTGGCTTGAAAAGTCAAAAAAAAGTGAAAGGAAAACTACCATATAATTCAGAATTTGCCTGCTTTGTAGGTTGACAGTAAAATACAATATGTACAGCAAAACATATTCTCCCAACCAGGGTAGATGCATGTAAGCTATACAACTTTAATGTTTCCAGTTGAACCTAGAAACACTGACTTGTTTATATTTGCCCTAACTTCTTCTTGTCTTCATATAGTATTGTAAAGAGATTCTTTATTAAATGTCATGTCTGTTGATGACCTGATATAGGTAAATATCTTTCTACCAATGATTGTACATCTTAAAATACAGATCTTTGAGAATGTTAAAAAATTAAGACAAAAGATTTTTCATTGAGAAAGCAATTAAGAACTCAATCTGGAGGTATTAAAATAAGGTTAACTGATAAGCTATTTCTCTGCTGGTGAAATGATCCAATTCAAGACAAAATTATATATTATGCAGGTTTATTGAGGAACTGCTCTTCCGTAGTTGAGTTCACTGGCCTCAAGTTAGGAGGCCAATCACGCATCGAATCAGGAAGGAGAGAAGAGAAGGAGGAGGAGAAAAAAAAAAAGAAAGCATCTTCATGGAGAGAAGGAAACAAAAGGAAAAAAGATACTGAAATTTCTGAATTAAATCGGGAAGAGCCTCTGAGGAAAGGGCAACCCAACCCTTGGGCTGGAAAATTCCGGTTAAAAGGTGTGGTGTGCCAGATAGAGACTGAGGGATTCTAAGAAAACCTGGAGGTCAGATCTGCTTTAATATGTAAAATATGCACCTCAGTCCCTTTTCCTGACTCTAAAACCCAATACCGATAATGTGTCATGGATACTTAAAATCCTAGGAAAGGCCTAGAAGTACACGTTTGAATGTATAGTCAACTTTTAACTGTAAGAGGAAGTTCTGATGCAAAGGTCTTGTTCCTCAATTGATTCTTGATGATCTGTCAGTAAGAAAGCCGGGGGCCAATTGTTCGATGGAATGTACAGGTGAGACTTCTGGGTCCTAGGAGGTAAAAGGAGACACAAGGAAGGAAAAGAATTTTGTTTTTTGTTTGTTTTGTTTTGGCTTTTTTTTTTTTTGCTTTTTTTTTTTTTTTTTTTTTTTTTGCTTTTTTCCGTGCTTTGGGAAGAGGAGAATACAGCAACCATGTGAGACTTCGGAGAGAGCTGGGACTATGGTGTCGGCTACAGGCCAGTGACCAAGGATATTTGGCAGGGTCTAGGTGGTACTAGCCACTACATTAAAGCAGGTGGAAAGATGTAAATTGATAAGGACACACTTTACCAGACAGTAGATATCTGCACCCAGCAGTTGTGTCAAGAAGGCAAGTTGTAAAGTAACAAGCTGTGTATGCAGATAATCTTTTATCAGTAGATTCAAGGGTCTTGGGAGTGGGCTGGTTCCTCTAGGAACTAAGTCTGGCAGAACAACAGGGAAGTCGGAGGTGGCTGGTAGCACAGCCTATCCCAGGCAAAGGCGGTAGCATTTCAAACTACACATAACTTTAACAAAATCATGGAAAATACACATAAGCAAAAGACAATTTCTTCAATACATGTTGCTAGAAAATGAGAATCTGTACATACAGAATAATGAAGTCAGATCCTCAGACCATTCCATATACAAATAAACTAAAATGGATATAAGACAATAATGAAAGATTTGAAATTATAAAATTACTAAACTGTATTGTCCCTTTGGGAAAAGTATATGAGTAATTATATTTTTGGAGATGAGTTCCATAATACAAGCAACAGAAGTAAAAGTAGGCAAATGGGACTAAATTAAAGTAAAATGTTTTTGAAGAGCAAAGAAAACATTTAAGTATGAAGAGAAAACATATAAAACAGGAGAGAGTACTTGCTAACCGCATATCTTCATATATGTGAATATATATATATATATATATATATATATATATATATATCAGTTAATTCAGAGGCCAGAAAATAAACAACATAATGATGAACAAGAATATGAAAAGATAGTTGATACCATTAACTGTCAACAATAGTCAATTTTTTTTAAGTGAAAATGGCTTTATTAATTATACTGTGTCTAGAGGCAGCAACAATGTGTGAGATGCCTTGGGGAAACCAAGGGAAGAGAACAATGCACCCATTAAGTACAGAGGTCATTAAGTGACAGAGCGGATGCTGCATCTAGTTAAAAACAGGCCAGGCTGCCATAAAAGCTGTGTAGGTGGAGGGTGGGAATTGGGAGGTGTGTCCCATCTGGGCTAGTATGGAAGTGGTAGTCCCAGTCTGTAGGGCTTTCTATCAGTTCCAGAGCTCAAATCCCTGCAGCAACCTTGGGTTGGAGTGGCTTTGGTCCTAAGGTGGATCACTAGCAGAAGGAGCAATAGTCAATTTTAAAACAAAATGAATAACATTTTTCACCTGCAAGGATGACTGCTATTAAAAAGATAAATACATGTTGGCAAAGATATAGGGAAAAGAGAATTCCATAAATTATTGTTAGGGATATAAATTTAAATAGTTACATTAAAATTCATGGGAAATATCCATTAACAAGAAGACAAGAGAAGCTGGTGTTATTCATATTTCAGTGCTTTCTATGTATCTCTGATCTTTATTATTCACTGTCAACTATACAGGATTTAAAAGATGTTGACCTAAGGACATGATCCTTCAGTTAATTAAGAGGACTTATCCTAAAATGTAGTTAACAGACTAAATTATATTTTTAAATAATATTAAGTGTGGTCTCACCTGTAATGTATTATATGCTAATTAGATAGATTTAGTGTATCCAGAATATATACTTCAAAATATCATATTGCCTGTAGCAAGTACATATAATTTTATCTGAAAGTTGAAAACAGTAATGTAATCCTAAAATATTCCCTAAGTATATGAATGTTTGAGAAGAGGGCATGTGCTAACATTTGTCAAATGTCTAGAGCATTACACTTTGGAGAAAAGTATGCAAAATATGACACAAATAAATAAAAGCAAATTTTTTTTATTGGATGTTTTATTTACATTTCCTATGTTATCCCCTTACCCCATCCCCCACCCACCCATGAACCCCCATTCCCCTCACCCATCCTCCTTCTTCTCTGTGGATGTAACCTCTATCTACTCCCCCCCACTCCCACCTCTCCACCCTCAAAATTCCCACCCCCTGGGGCATCCAGCCTTCATGGGTCAAGGTTCTCTTCTTCCACCTATGCCCAGCAGGGCCCTCCACTCTTACATATTCAACTGAAGTGCTAGATCCCTCCCTAAGTGCTCCCAGGTTGGTGGTTTAGACCCTGGGAGCTGTGGTTGGTTGGTATTGTTGCCATCCTCATGGTGCCGCAAATCCTTTCAGCTCTCCTTCAGTCTTCTGAATAAAAGCAAATATAATCAAGTTATTCCACAAAATATTGGATGCCCCGATATAAGAATATACAAGCACTGGATTTTTGTCAACTTGTCAGGAAGTTGTAGAGAGTTATTCTGCAAAAACTGAAAAATGACAGAAGTTTATTAAGTTACCATGATTCCCTAAGGTTAACTATAGCTCTTCAAATTTCACACCATCTGGGAAGTCATTACTTCCAAATCTTTAATGTTTTTCAACATCATTACTTGAATCTTAGAATTTAGAGTAAATATATTTTACTCTTGTAATGAGAGAGATACCTCTGGGTTCTCTTTGGGCAGTGAAACATTCATTTCTCTTCCATTTTATATGATACCCATGCAAAAAGTTTGCCTCATGGTTCTAGCCTATTCAGTTCCCTATCGCTTGTCTTCAAAAGTTACCTTTACGTTAAATAGGCCTACAAGCATCCCCAGCCCAGAGGTCCACACTGAACCACAGACTCATAATGATAGCTGTGATTACAAGTGATTTTTTTTTATGGAATGTTATTTTACAAAAGAAAGCAAGCATGAACATGTTTGTTTTAGGTCATGTCACTAAAATACTGAAAAGGGTATTAATCCCAAATCCTGAAACTGCTGTAAGAAAAGAATTAGGAAATACGGTGCAATATGCAGGCATAAGTAAGGACTTTCTAAATGGGACTCAAAAACATGGAAAATGGGAACTCATGAAGCCAAAACCTTTTGCATAACAAAGGAAATAGTAGATTAGGTAAAAATGCCATTTACATAATGGTAGAAAAACTCTGTCAGTTATACATTGAATAGAGAAGCAGTAACATACAAGGAACTAAAAATAATTAAAAAAAATAATATAATAAATAGGGATTAATATTTGGACAATTAGTTTTCAAGAGAAAAAATATGAATGGTTAGCAATTTATACTCAAGATTTTTAGCTGTGATGTGAATACAAATTAAAATCACCTTGATGTTCTATCTCACCCCAGTCAGAGTATCTGTTCTCCAGAAATCAAGTAATAACAAAATCCAGTAACTACAAGGGGAAATTTGACCCCTTGCTGCTTATGAAATTGTGAACAATTTCAACCACTGTAGGAGACAGAGTGGAGTTACTCAAAACTCTAGAAGGTGAACTATCTGGTGAATCAATTATTCCAATTCTAAGCATATACTAGGATTCAGACACCTTCTACAGAGATATTTACATATCCATGTTTATTGCAGCTTTATTCACAGTAGCTACGAAATCAGATCATGTATCCAACAACTGGTGAACAGGAAAGAATAGTGAAATGTAGTGTATACACACTATGAAGTTTTATCCTGATAATAGAAAAAATGAAATTTTTAGGTAAATGGATGATTGTGGAAATGTTTTATTGAATGAGGTACAGGAACAGTAAAGCAGCATGTTCTGCCTCACATGTCAATGTCAGCATCAATTATCCAAATTTGTTATCTTTAATTTGGAGTTCTTTTAGAAACCAATAAACTAGAAAGAGGTTAGGAGGAGGATATGCCCAAAAGGAGGTAGTAGACTTTTAGGAAGAAAACAGGAATGTTTGTGGTAAAAAGATTCTAGAAGGGAGAGGGGTAGAGATGGGGAAAAGGGGGAAAGAGGGAGGGATTAACCAGAATGAACGGGTCATGTAAAAATCATGTGTAAATATCATGTAAATGAATTTAAAATGTATAATTTATACAATTTATATTTTAAATTGAGTTTGAAAGGAAATACACTATACAGCTGTAAAAGGGTGTTCATCTACAGCTTGGGCTATCAAACAAGGACCCAATTCTAAGGATTGGATGACTTTTTATTTACTTATTTTTTTTTAATTATTCATTTTACATCACTCTCATTGGGCCCATCTTGGTCACCCCCTCCCAAAATCCTTTATCTTTCCTGACTTGCCTTCTCCTCTGTGCCGATGGGGATCCCCTCAGTATCCCTCCATACCACTCCCTGACCCAGGCACTTCAAGTTTTTGCAAGGCTAGGCAGCTCCTCTTGCACTGATGATAGACAAGGCAGCCCAACTAGTAGAACATATCCCCGTGTATGGGTAATAGTGTTTGGGATAACCCCTGCTCCAGTGGTTCAGGATCCATATGAAGGTCAAGCTGCACATCTTCTGCACATATGTGCCGGGAAGCCTAGGTCCAGCCTCTGTTTGGTTGGTAGTCAGTCTCAGACAACCCCCAAGATCCCAGGTTATTTGACTTCGTTGATCTTCCTGTAGAGTACCTGTCCCCTTCAGAATCCTTCTTCCTATTCTTCTGTAAGAATTCCCAAGCTCCATCCAATGTTTAGCTGTGGGTGTCTGCATCTGTCTGAGTCAGCTGCTATACGGAGTCTCTCAGAGGACAACACGTTCCTCTTTGCAAGACTAACAGAGTATCATTAATAGTACTAGGCATTGATATTTGCCCATGGAATGGGTCTCAAGTTGGGCCACTTATTGGTTGGCCATTCCCTCAGTCTCTGCTCCCTCCTTCATGCCTGTATCACGTGTAGACAGGATAAATTTTTAGGCTGAATGTTTTGTGGGAGGTTTGGTGTTCCTATTCCTCCACTGGAGTTCCTTTCTAACTATAAGAGGTTGCCTCTTCAGATTCATACCCCCAATGTAGTGAGTCACAGCTAAGGTCACCTGATTGTTTGATAGGGTACCTCCCTTGTCTCAGATCATTTCTAGTCCTGTCTATGCCCCACACCGCCTCACCCTTCTCAGGTGTAGATTTCCATGACCATCTAGCCATTTTTCCTGTCCTTCCCCACACCTGATCCTAAAGCCCCCATCCCCCACTCCTTCCACTGTTCTCCTTCAGTCTGCCTTTTATGACTATTTTATTCCCCCTTTTAAATAAGATTAAGCTTCCTCACTTGGGCCTTCCTTTTTGTTTAGCTTCTTTGGGCCTATGGAGTATAATGTGGCATCTATATTTTATGAATAATATCTATTTATAAGTGAGTGCATACCATACATGTCCTTTTTGGACTGGGTTACTCCACTCAGGACAACACTGTCAACTCCCATCTATTTGCCTGAAAATTTCATGATGTCTTGGTTTTTAATAGTTGAATAGTATTTCACTCTGTCGATATACCATTTTTTTAATCCATTCTTCAGTTGAGGGACATCCAGGGTGTTTCCAGGTTATTATGAATAAATCTTCTATGAATATAGTTGAACAAATGTCTATATGAGACATTGGAGCACATTTTTGGGTATATCCCCAGGTGTTTATAGCTACGTTTTTTTCAGTAAAACTCTTCCCAGTTTTCTGAGAATCTGCCAAATTGGTTTCCCAATGTGGCACACAAGTTTGTATCTCACCAGCAATGAAGAAATACTCCTCTTGCTCCACATCCTCACTAGCATGTGCTATTTCTTGAATTTTTTGAGTTTAGACATTCTGATGGGTGTAAGATGTAACATTATAGTTGTTTTGATTTGTATTTCTCTTATTTCTAAAGAATTTGAACATTTCTTTAAGTGCTTCTCGGCCATTTGATATTCCTCTGTTGAGAATTCTCTGTTTAGTTTGTACCCCACATTTTAATTGGGTTATTTGGCTTGGTAGTCAAAACAACACGTTCTTGACACTTCTCTTAGTTTCCCACAAAAAACAAATGATATAATCTTCTTATTCAAAGTACACTCTATGCTTGCGTGATAGAGTAAAATCATGTTGGAAATAAGCTTAATGTTTTCTCCCTGGCTTGCTTCAAAGTGTTGGAAGGTGTTGAGGGAGGTGCTGAAGAAGAAAATACATCAACTGTCTCATCCATCTGCAAACCCTCTAAACTACAAGAGCAACCTTCCAGATGAGATAGACCAAATTGAGTAATGGTAGTACTAATGCTATGGAAAAAAGATCAGTTGCTTTCTGATTAGATTTTGACCTATTCCACAGGGTGGGAAATATATCTTTCTTACTGTAATCCTGGTTAAAACAAACAAAGATATGAACAAGAACACCAAAAATGTCTGTAAGAGGAGATCATAGGCCACTGATTTTTGGCTAAATCAAAATATCCTCAATCTGATTTCTAAATTAATTAATCTTCACCATTGATTAGTTGATGGAATGATTATGGTACTTGTGACAGAACACTTCGCCTTATGCTTCTTAGGAAAATACTCTGCCTAAGAGCTACTTTCCAGTCCCCCTTCCCCCCCTCTGTCTTTATTCTTCTCTTTCTTTCCCCCATTTTCTACATATGTTTACTTATTCAATTACCACATGCAGTTAGATGGAGCCATAGTAAACAAATTGTTTTTGAAGGGTACTAGGTTACAGGGAGTGAGCATGTGAAGTTTTGCTTCCTTTGATTATTTTGATTTGTTTTTCACTACAAATCTCTCATTTAATAGAGACAATGGTGTCCCTAATGTATAGCTATTTTTTTCTCACCTTCTGTAGTATAAGAAGTCATTTTTAAAACAAAATGATGGTACATTCATGTAAAGGAAATATTGAAATGATGATAGAAAGAGATAGTAGGGGAAAATTTTCTGAGAACTCAGTTTGTGCCAATAATTCTGATTTGGTATTCATTTTCCCTTTTTAAATCCTATCAGTGGTATAAACAATCATCATATGTTTCTTCAATGATAGTGACATCTCAGAAGCATCAGGGTATTCCTTAAGGTTTCAAAGATTGACTGTGGCAGGACCAAGGTTTAAACTCCAGCTCACCTCCTTACTTTTCATGCATTAATTGATTATAAGCTATAACAGTCTTCTGTGATTGAAGCCCAGTACCTTATTTCCTTATGGAAGAAAATATTGAGACATTGGAAGCAAGCCAGAGTCTGAAAAATGTCCCTGCTGTTTCTCTGACCTAGGTTCTTTTCAGATATTTGCCAACTGTGCTCTGTTGCAAATTTTCCATATCAAAAATCCCCTGGGATTTTCTCTAATTATGTTCTGCCTCTCTCCACCTTTCTTCCTTCTCTTTCCTAGCTCCTGCCTCCTTGGCCCCTCTCAAATGGGAATTAATCCAACCTCAAACAAGCTGTCACTAAGCAAAGATTTTACTGTGATTATTGCTTAGGAGAAAAATGCTTCTTCCCCCTCCTCCAAAAGCTATATTTGCTGACAAGAATTCATGGGGCATGTGTCCAATTGATGCATTTCTTTTTAAACTACAGATCTGACACTGAAGTGGGATGCAAATTTAATTATTCCACATGTATAGAACAGAAACAGAATCTCATTGTTAAATTTGTTCTCCGATGTTAGAAAGATAAAAAACAAAAGATGTTGAAGTGGTTTGTGTGAGTAGAATACATTTTGGCTTATAAAATGTGAGGCAGTACAATAAGGGCAGCAAAGAACTTATTTCTAGTACATGGAAATATGTTTAGTTTTGAATGTTTCTTGTCAAAAATCTTTGATCCATCCTTAGCTACAAATGCTAAAATTTATCTAATCCCATTTTCTGTGATGATTTCTCCAAATAACCTTTTACAAGTATATTGTGCATTACATATATATATATATATATATATATATATATATATGTGTGTGTGTGTGTGTGTGTGTGTGTGTGTGTCTGTGTGTGTCTGTGTGTGTATGTACACATGTATATGTTTTACTGGGAAATTAGATAATTAAAAGATATTACTAGATCAGTCATAAAAATATATCTTTTATGTTTATCTAGAATCAATCTTTGGTTCTACAGCTGAGTAGTTATTTAATATTAGGTAAAATACATGACTTTCTCATCCTTCTGTTTATTACTCTATAAAAAAGAGAAAATGACAGGAATCATGAATCCCATGTATCTTTGGCATTGATGAGAGTATACAGGTATTACTCTTATATCAGTGCCTGATACTTGTTGTTAGATTACATCCTCTACTTACCTTTTTTCCTCTTCAATGAATTCTTAATGATTAAATTAAATTTTAATTTTTGTCTAAGACCATTTTAATTGCTATGTTTTTTAATCTTTAAATCACCATAAATTGCAATGTCTGACTCAAATCACTGCTCATGGCGATCTGCCTTGAATGATATGTCTACATGTATAAATTTCATCTTTCCTACCCAATGACGTAAAAAGTGAAGGGGAAGGATCACCTTTCATTTACAGAATAGAGAGAAAGTTAAGTTCTTGTCTACCCACTGGGTTTCTATAGGGACAAAGGATATCTTAAATTGATCCGTGGAAGAACTCTTTGTACTGGTACCCAACTCTAGCTTCAGTCTGCATTTTAAAACAAGGACTATTAAAGGCTGCGAAGAGCAGCAATCAAAATTTTCAGGAAAAAATGACTAGATACACAGCCCTTTCCTTTCTTCTTCTAGAGGGAGCAATTATTTATCTATCTTTATTTATCTTATTTATTTATCTTAGTCCGGACACAAAAATTTTCAAACTTCGGAACCACTGGAAAAGCTTTTTAAACACATTTCAATGACTCATTTTGCACTTACAGAAATGCACCTGAGATTTTGCCATGCACTAAAGCCATTGAGTAGCCTTTGAGCAGCCCTACTCTATTGGAACCTATAGGTCACATTGTTAGAGTGGGTGAAAGGGTAACAATTCAGTAGGTGTGAAATAAATTGTGTATCATTTTGAGCACATTTTACCCAGGGAGAATTCTACAAATACTATAAGCCACTGGGTAATCCAACTATTTGCTATAGAAGGGGGTTTATTTTAAAATTTTGGAGGATATTGGGGATATTGGGATTTGCTTTTCAAGACATTTATGCCAAATTCTGTTATTTTAACAGTCTGAAGACACAGTGGTTCTGTAAATGGTGAAGTTCATTGTAGGCTAACTTCTACACCAGAAAAATGTGTTTAAATTTTGTCTTTTCTCTATTCAGTCATATTGTTCCAGTTTCATTTTCTGCCATATAAATTATTTGTAATTATATATCCTTCATAGGTGACTATGGCATACAATGATCCTTACTAAAATCTAATGCACCATGTTAACACTGAATACAAATAACTTTAGGAGATAAATACAACTATCTCTCTGCTTTGTAGATGAAAATACACTTTGGTATTGATTACCTCAGATTATGAGGTAGGTCACTGTTGTTCATACCAAAACTTATATACAAGGCAGTCTGATTCAAAGTCTTTCTATTTAATGTTATATTATGTAAAACTGAATCACTGGTATTTAGCTAATTTTAAAAGATTTATTCAGTTATCTATATGAGTACACTGTAACTCTTTTCAGACACAAGAGAAGAGCACATAACATATGGTTGTCAACCACCATGTGGTTGCTGGGAATTGAACTCAGGACCTCTGGAAGAACAGTCAGTGCTCGTAATCACTGAACCATCTCTCCAGCCCCAGCTGATACATTTTTAAAGCTAAACAACCATATTCTTTATCCCAGAGTGAAACTCTTCACCCGATCCTAGGGCACAGCCTTTGGCATTATGAGGCTCTTCACTTGACTTTTCCTGCTGCTTCCTTTTGGGCTGCTCTGCCCCAGAGCAGTAAGGAGAACTGAAAACCATGTATCAGTTATAGATAATCATGTTTCCACTTAGCACAGGCAAGTGATTTCTCATTGTCCCTGTCAAATAAAACCAACCCTTAACACAAGCTATTTCCTTCAGAAAACACTGCTCTATTCCTTTGCTCCCTGAGCTCAGTTAGATTAACATTAATGATCTTTCCTCACAGATGGGTCCCAGAGCATTAGACCCTGCCAAGCCTTTTTCTATTCAAAATGATTCTTGTCTTGGCCTCTTGCTTGCATTGTGGCCCCATCTCAATTTGGAAGCAGCAGCAGTTAGCAGCTGTTTTCACACTAAGACTTGGAATGGAGATCCTGAAAGACTTGGAGAGAAGACAGAGCTTGTTAGAAGGGGAAGGGAGGAAGGAAAAGAAAGTTTTATATAGTATAATGGAAGCTGAAGATTGGAGGCACACATTACAGAGGAGAAGGAGATGCTAAAAGGGAAAACTGCCACAAAACTTGGTAGTTGACTTTGAGTCTTGAAATCACTGTTTCACTTCCAAGTATTGTATACCAGAAATAAAAATAATTTCTACTACATTTTTAAATTACTTGGAAGTTGTAACCAAAATTTTATTGACGTACTAAAGGCTAGCCTTATGTGGCTAAGAATAGCAATGACTATGATAGACTTGTATCATAACATCCAATTGTATGCAATTCCAGGGACCAAGCACAGGACACTAGCCATGCTAGACAGGTGCTATCACAACCAAAATCCATCCCAGTCCTCTACTATAACGACACACAGATATAAAAATGCAAGAAATGTGTAATAGAAAGTGAAAGTCCACATGTTTTACGACTTTCTTCAAACCAATCCTAATAACTATCATAATGTATATTTCTATAGGATTGACACAAATAGCATAATTTAAAGAAGAATACTTACTGTTTTTTAAACATTTAAATTTTTTATTGTATATTTTATTTATTTACAATACAGATGTTATCCCCTTTCCCCATTTGCCCTATCTAGAGCCCCCATCTGTCTCCCATCTACCTTTATGCTTTTATAATATTTTAATTACATGCATGTATTAAGGTCAGTTCTAGGTTGAGGGAATACTTACTGTTTTAAAGTGACTCATAGTAATAATGTAACATAATATACAGTGCAAAATTTTTTAAATTTATTTACAACCTGATTGACACTACCTCTCTCATCTCCTCCCAGTCCTATCATCTCCACTACCCTCTCCCCCTTTCCCGTTTCTTTCATTGAGAGAAGTGGAGCCCTGCAGTGATTATCAATCCATTTAGGCAGTTAATGTTGCAGTAGTACTAGGTATACCTTCTCCTACTGAGGCTAGACAAGGCATCTAAGTTAATCCAAAGGCAGAGAGCAGAGTCAGAAATAGCCCGTTCCTGCTCATAGGAGCACATGAAGACCAGGCTGTAGGGGGCCTAGGTCCTTCCCATACAAGCTTTCTGGTTGGTGGTTTAGTTTCTGTGAGCCCCTGTAGACTCAGGTTACTTGACTCTGTAGGTTTTCTTATGTCCTTGACTTTTCTGGCTCTTAAAATCCTTTCTTTCCCTCTTCCACAATAATCTTAATTCTCTGCCTAATGTTTACCTGTGGGTCTCTTCATTGATTTCTATCTGCTGCTAGATGAAACCTTTCAGATGCTATTTCCTGATGCAAGTATGGCAGAACATCATGACTACACTTGTCAGTGTCGGAGATGGGCTCTCTCACATGGCATGGGTCTCAAGTTAAGCCAGTGACTAGACAACCATTCCCTCAATCTTTGCTCAATCTTTTTCCCTGAACATCTTGTAGTCAGAAAAGATTGTGGGTTGACAGTTTTGTGGCTTATTTGGTGTCCACATACCTCCATTGGATGTCTTATCTGGTTACAAGAGGTGACCATTTCAGTATCTATATTATCTATTCCTAGTAGTCTTAGCTAGGGTAATCCACATAGATTTCTAGGAATTTCCTTTTTCATAGATTTCTAGCTCATCCTATAGATGCCATCCTCCTCAACTGCAGTTCTCTCTCTCAGTTCACTCTTCCTTCGTCTTCCCCAGACATGAACCCTCCTATTCCCTCCTTACCTCTTTTCCTACCCTGCTCCCTCTCTGCACTCACCTTAGGTGACTATTTTATGTCCTCTTTGGAGTGATATTCAATCATCATCCCTTAGACCCTCCTTGTTACTTAGCTTCTTTGGGTCTGTGGTTTGCAGCATGTGTATCCTGTACTTTAGGGCTAACATCCACTTAAAAGTAAGTACTTACAATGTTCCTCTTTCTGAGTCAGGGTTACCTCACTCAGAATAGTATTTAATGTTCCATTCATTTGCTGCAAATATTATGATTGCATTGATTTTAATAGCTGAGTTATATTCCATTGTATAAACGTACCACATTTTTTCATCTGTTCTTCCAGTTTGTTGGCTATTCAGATTAAAGCTGCTATTAATATAGTTGAGCAAGTGTCCTTGCAATATGGTGGACCATCTTTTTGCCATATATCCAGGCGTAGTATAGCTGGGTCGTGAGACAGAATTATTTCCAATTTTTGAGAAACAACCCAATTGTTTTCCGAACTGGTTGTACAATTTTCCACTCCCATCAGCAATGGAGAAATGTTTTTCTTGCTCTACATCCTCACCAGCATCAGATGTCCCTTGAGTTGTTTTTTTTTTTTTTATCTTAGCCATCTTGAAAGATCTAATATAGAATCTCAAAGTCATTTTGATTTACATTTCCCTGTGGCCTAAGGAATTTGAACACCGTTTAAGTGCTTCCCAGCTATTGGTGATTCATCAGTTCAGGATTCTCTATTTAGCTCTGTATCTACAGAAGTTATTTTATTGCATAGGATTGAATAAGCTATCTTGATGTTTTGTTTTCCCATATGAGGTTCTTTTACGTTCTGTAAAGATTTTTTTCTGGAATTTTGATGGGAATTGCATTGAATCTATAGATTGCTTTTCGTAAGATGGACATTTTCGACTTCCGGTTTGGGACCGAGCCTAGAGCAGGTCGCAGGCAGCAGCTCCATACCCAACCGCAGAAAACCAAGAAAAACAGGGACTCCCAGGAGCTTGAACTCACGCAGCATCCCAGGTAAGGAAAAAGCAGCACTCACCCCAAACAGGGAGCAACAGGGACCCACTGGGACCCAGGAATTCGCTCCTGGCCTGGAGCGGGCTCCATCCGGTCGGGCCCCGAGCACTTGCAGATCCCGGGAGGCAGCTCTGCACCCAATCTCCCAGACTCCAGAGGAAGCAGGGCTCGCAGGACCTCTGTGCCAAGCAGGGTCTTGGGCTAGGAGGTGGCAGTGCTTGCCCCCGAACAGGGAGTGGCTAGGACCCACTGGGACCCAGGAGTTCACTCCAGGGCCCGGAGCGTGGGTTCCTTCCGGTCTGTGCCAGAGCAGATCCAGGGAGTCAGCTCTGCACCCAATCTCACAGAACCTAGAGGGAGCGGGGCTCTCCGTGGCTCAAGCTAGCTCAAGTAGTTTCTTAGGCTAGGAGGTGGCAGTGCTCGCCCCCAATCAGGGAGCAACTGGGACCCACTGGGACACACTGGGACTCATTGGGATCCAGGAATCCGCTCCTGACCCGGAGCCCCGGCCCCTTCCGGTTTCCACCTGAGCACCGAGCACATCTTGGGCCTCATCTCTAACTCAAGCAGCAAAACCCATCCCAAACAGTTCTGACACAACCTAGATAATAGGAAAGACAGGCCCCAGTCAGAGACAGCTCTGATAGCACAAAGGTGATCCAGATGGCGAAAGGCAAGCGCAAGAACACAAGCACCAGCAACCCAAGGTACTTGCCATCATCAGAACCTAGTTCTCCCATATTAGAAAGTCCTGAACTCCCCATATCACCAGGAAAACAAGAACCAGATCTAAAATCATTTCTAATGATGATGCTAGAGGACTACAAGAAGGAAATAAATAACACTATCAAAAAACTTGAGGAGAACACAGGAAAACAGGATGAAGTCCTTAAAGAAACACAAAAATCCTTTAAAGAATTACAAGAAAACACAAACAAACAGATGAAGGAATTGAACAAAACCATCCAGGACATAAAAATGGAAGTGGAAACAATAAAGAAATCACAAAGGGAGACTATCCTGGAGATAGAAAACCTAAAAAAGAAATCAGGAGTCATAGACACAAGCATCACCAACAGAATACAAGAGATAGAAGAAAGAATCTCAGGTGCAGAAGATACCTTAGAAAATATTGACACAACTATCAAAGAAAATGCAAAATGCAAAAAGTTGCTATCTCAAAATATCCAGGAAATCCAGGACGCAATGAGAAGACCAAACCTAAGGATAATAGGTATAGATGAGAGTGAAGATTCCCAACTTAAAGGGCCAGTAAATATCTTCAACAAAATTATTGAGGAAAACTTCCCTAACCTAAGGAATGAGATGCCCATAATCACACAAGAAGCCTACAGAACGCCAAACAGACTAGATCAAAAAAGAAATACCTCCCGTCACATAATAATCAAGACTCAAAATGTACAAAACAAAGACAGAATTTTAAAAGCAGTAAGGGAAAAAGGCCAAATAACATATAAAGGCAAACCTATCAGAATTACACCTGACTTCTCACCAGATACTATAAAAGCCAGAAGATCCTGGACAAATATCATACAAACCCTAAGAGAACATAAATGCCAGCCCAAGCTACTTTACCCAGCAAAACTCTCAATTACCATAGACGGAGAAACTAAGATATTCCATGACAAAACTGAATTTACACAGTATCTTCCCACAAATCCAGCTTTACAAAGGATAATAGCAGGAAAGCTCCAATACAAGGAGGGCAATCATACCCCAGAAAGAGCAAGAAAATAATCCTTTTCCATCAAACCCAAAAGAAGATAACCACACAAACGATGTATCCACTATTAGCAAAAATGACAGGAAGCAAGAACACCCTCTCCTTAATATCTCTTAACATCAATGGACTCAATTCCCCAATAAAAAGGCATAGGCTAACGGACTGGATACGCAAACAGGACCCAGCTTTTTGCTGCTTACAGGAAACCCACCTCAGTGACAAAGACAGACACTACCTTAGAGTAAAAGGTTGGAAAACAATTTTTCAAGCAAATGGCACTAAGAAACAAGCGGGAGTAGCCATTCTAATATCGAATAAAATCAACTTTCAACTTAAAACTATCAAAAAGGATAAGGAAGGGCATTTCATACTTGTCAAATGAAAAGTCAACCAACATGAACTCTCAATTCTGAATATCTATGCGCCAAATACAAGAGCATCGAATTTCATAAAAGAAACCTTACTAAAGCTCAAAACACACATTGCACCTCACATAATAATAGTGGGAGACTTCAACACCCCACTCTCAGCAATGGATAAATCATGGAAACAGAAACTAAATAGAGATACAGTAAAACTAACAGAAGTTATGAACCAAATGGACTTAACAGATATCTATAGAACATTTCACCCTAAAGCAAAAGAATATACCTTTTTCTCAGCACCTCATGGTACCTTCTCCAAAATAGACCATATAATTGGGCACAAGACAGGCCTCAACAGATATAAGAAAATTGAAATAATTCCCTGCATCCTATCAGATCACCATGGTCTAAGGCTGGTCTTCAAAAATGACAAAGAGAATGGAAAGCCCACATTTACATGGAAACTGAACAACACCCTACTCCTTGATAATCAGGTAAGGGAAGAAATAAAGAAAGAAATTAAAAACTTTTTAGAATTTAATGAAAATGATGACACATCATACCAAAATTTATGGGATACAATGAAAGCAGTGCTAAGAGGAAAATTCATAGCTCTAAGTGCCTACAAAAAGAAACTGGAGGGAGCATACACTAACAGCTTGACAGAGCACCTGAAAGACCTAGAACAAAAAGAAGCTAATACACCCAAGAGGAGTAGAAGGCAGGAAATAATTAAACTCAGGGCTGAAATCAACCAAATTGAAACAAAAAGAACTATCCAAAGAATCAATAAAACCAGGAGCTGGTTCTTTGAGAAAATCAACAAGATAGATAAACCCTTTGCTAGACTAATCAGAGGGCAGAGAGACAGTATCCAAATTAATAAAATCAGAACTCAAAAGGGGGACATAACAACAGAAACTGAGGAAATTAAAAAAATCATCAGATCCTACTACAAAATCCTATATTCAACAAAATTGGAAAATTTGGATGAAATGGACAATTTCCTAGACAAATACCAGTTGCCAATGTTAAATCAGGACCAGATAAACCATCTAAACAGTCCCATAACCCCCAAAGAAATAGAAGCAGTCATTAAAAGTCTCCCTACAAAGAAAAGCCCAGGACCAGACGGTTTTAGTGCAGAATTCTATCAGACCTTCAAGGAAGACCTAATCCCAATTCTTTTCAAACTATTCCACAAAATAGAAACAGAAGGTACACTACCCAACTCATTCTTTGAAGCCACAATTACACTCATACCTAAGCCACACAAAGACCCAACAAAGAAAGAGAACTTCAGGCCAATCTCCCTTATGAACATTGATGCAAAATTACTCAATAAAACTCTAGCGAACCGAATTCAAGAACACATCAAAACAATTATCCATCACGATCAAGTTGGCTTCATCCCAGGAATGCAGGGTTGGTTCAATATTCGGAAATCCATCAATGTAATCCATTATATAAACAAACTCAAAGAAAAAAACCACATGATCATCTCACTAGATGCTGAGAAAGCATTTGACAAAATTCAACACCCCTTCATGATAAAAGTCTTGGAAAGGTCAGGAATTCAAGGTCCATACCTAAACATAGTAAAAGCAATTTACAGCAAACCAGTAGCCGGCATTAAACTAAATGGAGAGAAACTTGAAGCAATCCCACTAAAGTGAGGGACTAGGCAAGGCTGGCCACTCTCCCCCTACTTATTTAATATAGTATTGGAAGTCCTAGCCAGAGCAATTAGGCAACACAAGGAGGTCAAAGGGATACAAATTGGAAAGGAAGAAGTCAAAATCTCACTATTTGCAGATGATATGATAGTATACTTAAGTGACCCCAAAACTTCCACCGGAGAACTCCTAAACCTGATAAACAACTTTAGCAAAGTGGCTGGATATAAAATTAACTCAAGCAAATCAGTAGCCTTCCTCTACTCAAAAGATAAACTGGCTGAGAAAGAAATTATGGAAATGAAACCCTTCAAAGTAGTCACAGATAATATAAAATACCTTGGTGTGAACCTAACCAAGCAGGTAAAAGACCTGTATGACAAGAACTTCATTCCCCTGAAGAAAGAAATCGAAGCCGATCTCAGAAGATGGAAAGATCTCCCATGCTCATGGATTGGAAGGATTAATATAGTAAAAATGGCTATTTTGCCAAAAGCCATCTACAGATTTAATGCAATCCCCATCAAAATTCCCACTCAATTCTTCTCAGAGATAGAAAGAGCAATCTTAAAATTTATTTGGAATAACAAAAAACCCAGGATTGTGAAAACTACTCTCAGCAATAAAAGAACTTCTGGAGGAATCACTATCCCCGACTTCAAGCTGTACTACAAAGCAATAGTGATAAAAACTGCATGGTATTGGAACAGAGACAGGCAGGAGGATCAGTGGAATAGAATAGAAGACCCAGAAATGAACCCCCATACCTATAGTAACTTAATCTTTGACAAAGGGGCTAAAACCATCGAATGGAAAAAAGATAGCATTTTCAACAAATGGTACTGGTCCAACTGGTGGTCAGCATGTAGAAAAATGAAAATTGATCCATACTTATCTCCTTGTACAAAGCTCAATTCCAAGTGGATTAAGGACCTCCACCTAAAACCAGCCACACTGAAACTAATAGAAGAGAAACTGGGAAAAAGCCTGGAATACATAGGCACAGGGAAAAAGTTCCTGAACAGAACGCCAATGGCCTGTGCTCTAAGACCAAAAATTGACAAATGGGACCTCATAAAGCTGCAAAGCTTCTGTAAAGCAAAGGACACAGTCAATAGGACAGAGCGGCAACCAACAGATTAGGAAAAGATATTCACCAACCCTACATCTGATAAAGGGCTAATATCCAAGGTATACAAAGAACTGAAGAAATTAGACTCTAGACAATCAAAGAACCCTATTAAAAAATGGAGCACAGACCTGAACAAAGAATTCTCAACTGAGGAAGCTCGAATGGTTGAGAAGCACCTAAAGAAGTGTTCAGCATCCCTAGTCATCAGGAAAATGCAAATGAAAACAACACTGAGATTCCACCTCACACCAGTCAGAATGGCTAAGATCAAAAACACAGGTGACAGTACATGTTGGCGAGGATGTGGAGAAAGAGGAACACTCCTCCACTGTTGGTGGGATTGTAAACTGGTACAACCACTATGGAAGGCAGTCTGGCGGTATCTCAGAAAATTGAACATAGCGTTACCCAGGGACCCAGCTATACCACTCCTGGGCATATACCCAAAAGAAGTTTCAACATACAACAGGGACACATGCTCCACCATGTTCATAGCAGCCTTATTTATAATAGCCAGAAGTTGGAAAGAACCCAGATGCCCTTCAAAAGAAGAATGGATGCAGAAAATGTGGTACATTTATACAATGGAGTACTACTCAGCTATTAAAAACAATCAGTTCACAAAATTCCTAGGCAAATGGATGGAGCTGGAAAATATCATCTTGAGTGAGATGACCCAATCTCAAAGGAACATACATGGTATGCACTCGCTGATAAGTGGATATTAGCCCAAAAGCTCACAATTTCTAAGAATCTTCATATAGACCACATAAAACTCACATAGAAGGAAGACCAAAGTATGAATGCGTTGGTCCTTTTTAGAAGGAGCATCAAAAGTTTCAACCAGAACTCCCAAAGTCTAAACCACCAACCAGAGAGCACAAAGGGAGGGACTCAAGCACCTGTATAGGGAATTGAGGGTGACCTTGTTAGACTCCAGTGAAAGTGGAGGGCCAAGTTCCCCAAAAGTTTGGATCCCCTACTGTGTTGGAATTCGAGAGCAGGGAGATGGGACTGGGAGGATGTTTGGAGCACACCATCACAAAAATTAGGAGGAAGGGGTAGGGGATAAGGGATTTGGGGGGAGAATGAGAAAGGAGACAACATTGAAAGGTAAATACGTATAATACCCAATAAAAACCCCACACAGATAAAGGATTTAAAACAAAGGGAGTCTATTTATTTTAAATTAATTTCAAAAGTTTCTAGGAGATGCAAATTGGCTAAGATACTATTTTAAGCTCTCCACAAAAGAATTTAAATCTCTGTTCAATATTCTCAAGAGAGAGGTAAACCCTAACTTCCTCAACAGTTAATTGACAAAAGAGAGGTAATCTAACAAAAAGTAGAAAAAGCTATTTCTAATCGATATATCATATAGTCTGATTAATTGTCAGTGGAGCTATAAAAGTCCTTTGACAAAAGATTATTAATATAGATTTATATATCCTTAAAAAGGCCTTCATGACTCTCTGAGTGTGGAAGGAGCAACTGTTGGCGCTTCTGCCCTGATTTTACAAGAACTCTGAAAAATTGGCTTTAAAAACAAAAGAGGGGGAACGGTACCCCCTCAGAAGGAGTCCCCCTGAAATACTCTCCATCATGTCTTGTTCACTTTTCTCTCTCTAAAGCTGAAAGCTCATGGCAAATCTCTTGCTGACCATGTTGGTGACCTCGGGCACCACCAAGACCAACAAAACTTTGCCACAGATATGGGGAAGGACCCTCATACCCATAAAGGGAATGCCCCAGTCCCAGTTCCCTTATGGAGCCGAGGACTGATATGCCTGCCCAATACCACAGAAGGCACAGCTAACCGGCTACCAGAAATATTAATGGAAAAAATAGATACCCTCACAAAGCCAGGCCCAATCATAAATACGATGAATAACAATTTACATCCAGGGAAGAGAAATCTCCCTGAGAATCCCCTTCTTTTTTCTTTCCAGGTAAAATTGAATCACCCGTGATGCCTGCTATTAGAAGTTCTAACCCAGATGGACCAGAAGCCAGGAGCCTCGCCCTTACCCTCACCCCAAACCTTTTCCCTCCTGCACAAGGTCCCCTGAAGCTGGGCAACTGCAAGATCCTGCTTGGCAACTGCAGATAGACTCAAAGCAGTGTACCATATCATCTGAAGAATAGCAGGGAGACCATAACTCAAGCAGTGTACCATATCTTCTGAAGAATAGCAGGTTCCAGTCCTCCTCGCCCCCACGAATAACCAGGACCCGCCGGTCGGGCCAAGTGCCACCCAGACGTGGGGCTCGAGGCACGGACCCATCCGGACGGACCCTCATTGAGAGGATGTGCGCACGACATCAAGATTGAGCAAGACAGAGATCATCGCCCGTGACCTGTCGTCCACGGAATCAGGTTGATGCTGCCATCAAGAAGGCAGTTGAAGTTCATTACCATCAGCTGAAAATTGCAGAGGATCCAGAAGTGACTCCGCAGGAGACTGACACAGCTGTCAGCTCCCCTGCCTCCCCCTACGGTCAACCCCTAGACTTCCACGACCTCCAGAAGGGTTCCTGGTATGCCTGGCTTTGCCCTCATTTCTCTCGCTAGAGAGCTTGGCCTCTTGATCACCACAACAAAAATTGGCTTTTTCCTAAACCAAGGCCACCCTTGATATGGCCGCTAACATTGGGGAGCCTTCCTTTATGACAATATTACACCCCAAACTGACAAATGGTTGGTAACTTGAACATTTACAAGAGACTAGGATGGCTGTGAGTTAGCCCAATGACGGGATTATTGTAGGTCCACTTCCCAGGGGCCCACCCAATGCAGCCGAAAAGGAGTGCGTGGTGCTGGGAGTTGGTGCAGCCTACATGGCCTAAGACAGGGCTCTCACCCTCCTTTCACCCACATCAGAGTCCCTTGACGTTGCCCATC
The DNA here is from genome assembly GCF_004785775.1 of Grammomys surdaster. NCBI lineage: Eukaryota > Metazoa > Chordata > Mammalia > Rodentia > Muridae > Grammomys > Grammomys surdaster. The sequence goes on along the minus strand of NW_021604782.1, from coordinate 14,419,905 downwards.
GTCGACAGCCTAAAGCCTTCGACCATCGATGTGACTTGTCTCACATCAGTGTTTTGGGGTTGTGAACTTGTCTAAGACCCCCCATAATTAGACATCCAAATTCAAAACTCACATAGTTGGGATTGAACATAAGAAGCCTTCTCTAACTAAACAGAGAAGGGGGAGATGCCAGAAGCCAGGACCCTCGCCCTTACCCTTACCCCCTACCTTTCCCCACCTGCACAATGTCCTCTGAAGCTTGGCAGCTGCAAGATCCTGCTTAGCAACTGCAGATAGACTCAAAGCAGAGTACCATGTCTTCTTAAGAATAGCAGGGAGACCATAACTCAAGCAGTGTACCATATCTTCTGAAGAACTGCAGGTAGATCATAATTCAAGGCAGTGTACCATATAGACCATGACATGTTTCAAGGCACAGGCCAAGAAGATTTTGTACTTTTCCACCACCTGGACCCTCTTACCCCCTCCCCTTGTAAAACATGCTATAAAAAAGCATTTCATGTTCAAAAAATAAAGAAATTAAAAAAAAAAAAGATGGACATTTTCACTATGTTAATCCTTTTGATCCATGAGTATGGGAAATCTTTCCATCCTTTGATATCTTCTTCAATTTCTTTCTTCAGTGGCTTAAGGTTTTTTATACAGAACTTTCATTTGCTTGATTAGAGTTACATCAAGATATTTAAAATTATTTGTGGTTATTTCTTTCTTGACGTGATTATCATTTGTATACAGGAGGCCTGCTGATTTTTTGAGTTAATTTTGTATTCAGCTACTTTGCTGAAGGTATTTGTCAGGTATAGGAGTTCTACAGTAGACTATTTGGGGCCACTCATATATTCTATCATATAATCTGCAAATAGTGATACTTCAACTTCTTTCTTTCCAATTTGTATGCCCTTGATCACTTTGGCTGTCTTATTACTCCAGGTAAAACTTTAAGTACTATATTGAATAGATACAGAGAGAATGGGCAGCCTTATGTTGTCCTTGATTTTAGTGAAACTGCTTTAAGTTTCAATCCATTTAATATGATTTTGGCTATCGGTTTAGTGTATATTTCCTTTATTGTGTTCATGTATGTGACTTGTATCCTTAATCTCTCCAAGACTTTTAAACTAAAATGGTGTTGAATTTTATCAAAGGCTTTTTCAACATCAAATGAGAAGATCATGTATTTTTTTCTTTCAATTTGTTTATGTGATGGATTACATTAATTGCTTTTCATATGCTGAACCATCCCTGTATTTATGGGATGACACCTACTTGATCATGGTGGATGATGTTTTTGATATGTTCTTGGATTTAGTTTTTGAGTATTTTACTGAGTATTTTTGAATCAATGCTCATAAAGATAAATTGGCCTAAAATTCTTTTTCTTTGTCAAGTTTTTGTGTGGTTTAGGTATCAGAATTACTATGACCTCATAGAATGGGTTTGATAATGTTTCTTCTGTTTATATATAGTGCAATAATTTGAGGAGTATTGGTATTAACTCCTCTTTGAATGTCTGATAGAATTCTGCACTAAAGTCCATTTGGCCCTTGGCTTCATTTAGTTGGGTGAATTTTAATGATGGTTTCCATTTGCATAAGGGTTAAAAGTCTATTTCAATTGTTTAACAATTCTTGATTTAACTTTGGTAAGTGCTGTCTAGAAAATCACACATTTCATTTAGATTTTCCAATTTTGTCGAGTACAGGGCTTTTTGAAAGAATACCTTAAGATCTCTAAATTTCCTCAGTATCTGTTGTTGTATTTCCCCTTTCATTCCTGAGACTGTTAATACCAATACTCTCCCTCTGCCTTTTAGTTAGTTTGGCTAAGAGTTTGCTTATCTTGTTTACTTTCTCGAAGAATCAATATATTGGTTTCCATGATTCTTTGTATTCTCCTCTTAGATTCTATTTGATTAGTTTCAGCACTAAATTTGTGTAGTCCTCTTGGTGTATTTGCTTCTTTTTCTTTTAGAATGTTCAGATGTTCTGTGAAGTTGATAGTAGGTAATATTTCCTTTTTTTTAATGAAAGAACTTAGATCTATTAAATTTAATCTTAGCACTGCTTTCATTGTGTTCCCAATGCTTAGGTATGTTGTGATTTCATTTTCATTGAGTGCTAGATAATCTTTAATTTCTTTATTTCTTTACTTCTTCCCTGACACAGTGGTCATTGAATAGGGAAATGCTAAGTTTCAATGATTTTTGTAGGGTGTTTGTTGTTATTGTTGTTGTTTCACTCCAAGGTGATCTAATAAGATAAAAATCGGTTATTTCAAATTTCTTGTGTCTATTGAGGTTTATTTGTGACTTAAGATATGGTCAATTTTGAAGAACTTTTCACGAGGTGCAGAAAAGAAGGTATATTCTTTTTTGTTTGGATGAAATGTTCTGTAGATATCTGTTAGGTCTATGTGATTCATAATGTCTCTTAGTTTCATTGTTTATCTCTTTATTTTATGTGGACTGCTTGTCTATTAATGTGTGTGTGAATGTTTCAATGTGTGATTTAGCTTTAGCAATATTTCTTATATGAATGTAAGTGTCTTTATATTTGGGGCAAAAATATTCAGAAAGGAGACAACATCTTGGTAGATTTTTTTCCTTTGTTGAATATGAATTATCTTTCCTCATGTCTTTTGAATAATATTGGTTGAAAATCGACTTTATTTGATATTAGAATGGCTTGTCTGGAAAATATTTTTCAGCCCTTTCATCTGAGACAATGTATATATTTGTGTCTGAGGTGTGTTTCCTTCATGCAGCAGACTAATGAATCCTGTTTTTCTTTTTAGCAGGTTAGCCTGTATTGTCTTCAACCCTGAGCTGGACCCTTGTGATAAGAAAGTACAGGTAAGAAGGTAGAGACTCAACAGCACAGACTCCTGGAGTCAGGGAAGTGGCAAAAAGCAGACTCATTTATTTCAGGAAGTGCACAAATAATTATACTCCCTCCCAGCATCTCATTAGCTCTCAAGTAGCCAGACATGGTACTGTCTCTTTCTCACTGGCTCACTTCATCACCCGATCCAACATCAATGGTTTCTAGTTGTGCTGGCAGGTTCTGTTTTGGCTCAGAGAGGAAGTATCAGCTGTGTATGCACTAGCATTGCAGCTTGGATTTCTTGGTTAAGTTCCTGCTATAAGCCTATGTCATTTTATTGTGGAATTGGGACCATTGATGTTGAAAAAGAATAATAACGAATGATTATTAGTTCTGTTATTTTAATATTGTTGGTTGTGTGTGTTTCCTTCCCTTCTTTTATATTGCTTGTGTGAAATTATTTATTTCCCAATTTTCTTGGGTTTAGTTGACCTCCCTTGGTTGGAGTTGTCTTTCTAGTATCTTCTATAAGCCTGGTTATGGATAGATATTGTTTAAATTTGGTTTTATCATAGAATACCTTGCTTTTTCATTCTATAGTGATAGAAAGTTTTGCTGTGTATACTAGTCTCCGGTTTCCTAGAGACAGTAAGACATTTGCCCAGGCCCTTCTGGCTTTTAGAGTCTCTGTTGAGAAGACATATATGATTCTGATAGGTCGGCCACTGTATGTTACTTGGCCTTTTCCCTTGAAAATTTTAATTTTATTTTTATTGTTGTTCTGTCTATGTAGTGTTTTAGTTTTTATGTGACGGGGATTTTTTTTTTTTCTGGTCCAATCCATTTGGTGTTCTGTTCGTTTCTTTTATGTTTATAGGCATATCTCTCTTTAGGTTGGGGAAAGATTTTTCTATGAATTAAAGAAAAATACTTTTTGGGCATTTGAGTTGGGAATTGTCTTCTTTTAATCCTATTATTCTTAGGTGTGGTCTTTTCATAGTGTCTCATATTTCTTGGATTTTTGTATGAGGAACTTTTTAAATTAACATTTTCTTGGACTTGTGTATTGATTCCTTTAATCAGGTCTAGTATGCCTAAGATTCTGTTTTTAATGCCTTGTATTCAGTTGGTGACACCTTCATCTGTAGTTCCTGTTCTCTTCTCCAGGATTTCCTTCTCCAGGATTCCCTCAGTTTGTGTTTTCTTTATTGCTTATATTTCTGTTTTCAGACTTAAACAGATTTATTCATTTCCTTCACTTGTTTGTATTTTCCTGTATTTCTTAAGGGATTTACTCATTTCCTCTTTAAGGGCTTCTATAATTTTTGTAAGAACGAATTTAAGGTCATTTTTTTGTGTTTCTACTACGTTAGCATATCGAGACCTTGAGGTAGTAGGCTAGCTGGGCTCTGGAGTTGCCATATCACCCTAGCTGTTGTTGATTGATTGTATTCTTATACTGGCCTTTAGCCATCTCTTTGCCCTTGCTGATTTCAATTTTCCTGGAGTGTAGGCTGAGTTGTTGGCAAGAAAATGGAACACATGGGACCTGGTCTAGTTTACAAATCTTAGTTGTACTTTAGGGACACTCGTTAGGCAGGAGATTGGGAGAAAGGAATTTCAGGTTGTCTCTGGTGCTTGCAGGCCTTGGAGAATGCTGGCAGAGTTCTGGGCCACAACATGGAGTGCAGAGGACAGGGCACAGTATGTTACTGCTGGGTATTTGAACCTTGCTAATTTGTTCTGGTATTGGTAGACCTCTCGGGAATGCAAGCAATGTTGTGGCCCAGAAAATGGAGCTGAGGGGATCAGGGAAAGCTCACTGCTGCTAAACATGCACCAGGAGTAGCTGGCAGGAAGTAAATTGGGGGGATCCGGCTCACCTGATTGGCTCTGGTGCTACCAGGCCTCCAGGAATGCAGACAGAGCTGCAGGCTCGAAAACAGAGCACATGGAAGAGGTGCAGCTTACCTGCTGGGTGTACCACAGGGGGATCAGGCAGGCAGTTAATTGGGTGGTTGGGAGGCAGGATTACTTGGTTGTCCCTGGTACCATCAGGCCTCCTGGGATGCAGTCAAAGTTGAATGTCCCTGATGGTGGCCACAGTGCTCAACATTTGCTTTAAGTACAAATTCTGCACACTCAATGTGTGATCAGATTCTACATCACCGAATTTGTAAAAGGTGAGAATCCTCCAATGTGAACAACATCACTGAGAAGCAGAATAAAATAGAATCTCAGAACATCTTACTTTACTTTGCTTCTTATTATATAAAAGAATTTTGACAATCTCTCAACTTCAACATATGTGCATGAATGAATTTATCAATTTTCTTCTAATAGATATATAATATATACCTGTATCGAAGAACTACTATCTAACAATTAAGCTACTGATTACAATGTTGGCAAGTTTTGCTTGTAATATAATGTCATGTGGATTATTATGAATATATCCTTGTATATTCTTTGAAAATTATATTTTTTAAAACTTTGAAATAAGATCATAATAAATAGTATCTTTAATGTTTAATTATCAGTTTCTTTGTAGACAAAATGTCCCTGTGTAGGCCAGGCTGTCTTAAATTCCCAATTCAGTGACCTCAGCTTCCTGAATGCTAGGATTATAGGTAGGAATCATCATGACTTTGGATATCTGCTTTTTAATAGTTAATAATTTTCTTAAGACACTGTTTCAAAAGTTTACAATAGTCTATGCTGTACGATGCCAGATACAGAAAAACAGCATTAAATCCATACATTGTGACTATACAGCACTCATAAAATATGAATAAATAATACTTGAAAACTAATATTGATCTTATAATTTAGAAGTGAATTTTAATTAACAAAAAATTAAATTATGGAAAGCTTTGCTTATTTTCAATGGGAGAAGAAAGGCATAGGATTGAAAAAGCTAAAACCAAGGCGTAAATACAGCCAGAGGGCACAAGTTTAGATAGTTTTATGAGGAGCTTATGTCTGTTGGATTAGCATGAAGCAATCTCATGGCTTCATTTTTTGACTACTTCTGGACAAACTTACAGCCTATAAAGGAAGATGGCAAATAGTTTATTCACAAGAACAGAGGACTGTGAACACAGTAGCACACAGGAGAGCCCAGGCTGCCAGCAGAAGTGCAGTGGGGCTGGATTTGCCTCCTGTTCAGAAGATTGATAAGCACAGTGGAATTCATTCATTAGAGTCCAGATCCTCTGATAAAGGGAATAACTCCTTATGCCCTGTCAGGAAGAGGAAAACTCCTTTCTTTATCTCTCTCTGTACATTTTTCACTGCTGACAATCACTGAATAATATCTCCACTTTCTATATAGAGAATGGAAATGCTCATGAAAAATGGCCTGTGTGAGGGATGGGATAAAACCAAACTGAGTAACAGATAACATACAAACATCCTTTCTGTATACATTTGCTTCTCTCCCCTGCTGTTGCTTTTCCTTGCACTGTGGCCATCTTCCCACACAAGTGCTCAGGGAAATTCTTTATTAAAGTAATTGTATTTTGTCCTTTACCTTGCAACATAACATTTTTGACAAAACAACTTTCCATGGGTCACAGTTTGAATATGAAATGGTTCCTATGAACTTCAGTATTAAAGATTTGGTGCCCAACCAGTGACACAATTTTAGGGGTCTAGTAACTATCCAGAAGAAATAAAGTAGCAGAGCTAGGCCTTTGAAAGTTATACTTTTTTCTCAGTCCCAGATCTGTCTTCAAGCTTGTCTTCTTTTCTGCACAGGGACAAAGATTTCTCTTCCGAATTCTCCGGCTGCCTTGACACTTTGTCCACCATTGGTTTAGAAGCAATGGAGCCAAAGAATATGAAAATAAATCTTTGCATTTGTGAGAAAAATAAGCTTTCTGATTTTTTTAAATTTATTTTATTGGATGTTTTATTTACATTTCCTATGTTGTCCCCTTACCCCATCCCCCACCCACCCAGGAATCCCCAATCCTCTCACCCCTCCTCCTTCTTCTCTGTGGATTTAACCTCTATCTACTCCCCCACTCCCACCTCCCTACCCTCAAAATTCCCACCCCCTGGGGTGTCCAGCCTTCATGAGGTCAAGGTTCTCTTCTTCCACCTATGCCCAGCAGGGCCCTCCACTCTTACATATTCAGCTAAAGCCCTGGATCCCTCCCTAAGTGCTCCCAGGCTGGTGGTTTAGACCCTGGGAGCTGTGGTTGGTTGGTATTGTTGCTCTCCTCATGGTGACGAAAATCCTTTCAGCTCCTTCAGTCTTCACTCTAACTCTTCCATTTCGAACCCCATGATCAGTTCAATGGCTAGTTGTGAGCATCTGCCTCTGAATACCTCAGACTCTTGAAGACCTCTGAGGAGATATCCATATCAGGCTCTTATCAGCATGCACTTTCTGACTTCCACATCAGCATCTACCTTTGGTGACTGCACATGGGATAGATACTCAGGTGGAGTGGTCTTGAGACGGCCCCTCCTTCAGTTTCTGTCCCTCACTTTGTCTCCATATTTGCTCCCTTGAGTATTTTGTTGCTCCTTCTAAGAAGGACCGAATCACCCCCACTTGGTCTTCCTTCTTTATGAGCTTCATGTGGCCTGTGAGTTGCATCTTGGGCATTTCACAGTTCTGGGCTAATATCCAGTAATCAGTGAGTGAATGCCATGTGTGTTCTTTTGTGATTGGCTTACCTCACTCAGGATGATAATTTCTAGTTCCGTCCATTTACCTAGGAACCTCTCAAATTCATTGTTTTTAATAGCTGAGTAATACTCCATTGTGTAAATATACCACATTTTTTGAATCCATTCCTCAGTTGAAGGACATCTGGGTTCTTTCCAGCTCTTGGCTATTGTAAAGAAGGCTGCTATGAACATAGTTGAGCATATGTCCTTGTTATATGTTCGAGCATCTTCTGGGTATATGCCTAGGAATGGTATAGCTGGATCCTCAGGTAATGCTATGTCCAATTTTCTGAGGAACTGCCACACTGATTTCCAAAGTGGTTGCACCATCTTGCAGTCCCACCAACAATGGAGGAGTGTTCCTCTTTCTCCACACCCCCGCCAGCATCTACTATCCCCTGAGTTTTTAATCTTAGCCATTCTGACTGGTGTGAGATGGAATCTCAGGGTTGTTTTGATTTGCATTTCCCTGATGACTAAGGATGCTGAACATTTCTTTAGGTGCTTCTCGGCCATTCAAGTTTCTTCCATTGAAAATTTTTTGTTAAGCTCTATACCCCATTTTTTAATAGGGTAATTTGTCAGGAGTCTAATTTCTTAAGTTCTTTATATATATTGGATATTAGCCCTCTATCAGATGAAGGATTGGTAAAGATCTTTTCCAAGTTTGTTGGTTGTCGTTTTGTCCTATTGACAGTGTACTTTGCCTTACAGAAAATTTGCAACTTTAAGAAGTCCCATTTGTCAATTCTTGATCTTAGAGCATATGCCATTGGTGTTCTGTTCAGGAACTTTTCCCCTGTGCCCAAGTATTCGAGGCTCTTCCCCACCTTCTCTTCTATTAGTTTCAGTGTATCTGGTTTGATGTGGAGGTCCTTTATCCACTTAGACTTGAGCTTTGTACAAGGGGATAAGAATGGATCAATTTTCATTCTTCTACATGTTGTCCTCCAGTTGAACCAGCACCATTTGTTAAAAATGCTGTCCTTTTTCCACGGGACAGTTTTAGCTCCTTTGTCAAAGATCAAGTGACCATAGGAGTGTGGGTTCATTTCTGGGTCTTCAATTCTATTCCATTAATCTTCCTGCCTGTCTCTGTACCAATACCAGGTAGTTTTTATCACTGTTGCTCTGTAGTAGAGCATGAGGTCAGGGATGGTGATTCCTCTGGCAGTTCTTTTATTGTTGAGAATAGTTTTCGCTATCCTGGGTTTTTTGTTATTCCAAATGAATTTGAGAATTTCGTTTTCTAACTCTGTGAAGAATTGAGTTGGGATTTTAATGGGGATTGCATTGAATCTCTAGATTGCTTTTGGCAAGATGGCCATTTTTATTACATTAATCCTTCCAATCCATGAGCATGGAAGATCTTTCCATCTTCTGAGATCTTCTTCGATTTCTTTCTTCAGGGATTTGAAGTTCTTGTCATACAGGTCTTTCACTTGCTTGGTTAGATTCACACCAAGGTATTTTATATTATTTGCAACTATTGTGAAGGGTGTCATTTCCCTAATTTCTTTTTCAGTCTGTTTATCTTTCATGTAGAGGAAGGCTACTGATTTGTTTGAGTTGATTCTATAACCAGCCACTTTGCTGAAGTTATTTATCAAGTTTAGGAGTTCTCTGGTGAAAGTTTGGAGGTCACTTAAGCATACTATCATATCATCTGCAAATAGTGACATTTTGACTTCTTCCTTTCCTATTTGTATCCCTTTGACTTCTTTTTGTTGTCTAATTGCTCTGGCTAGGACTTCCAGTACTATATTGAATAGGTAGGGTAGGGGGAGAGTGGGCAGCCTTGTCTAGTCCCTGATCTTAGTGGGATTGCTTCAAGTTTCCCTCCATTTAGCTTGATGTTGGCTACTGGTTTGCTGTAAATTGCTTTTACTATGTTTAGGTAGGGGCCTTGAATTCCTGATCTTTCTAAGACTTTTATCATGAAGGGATGTTGAATTTTGTCAAATGCTTTCTCAGCATCTAGTGAGATGATCATGTGGTTTTTTTCTTTAAGTTTGTTTATATAGTGGATTACATTGATGGATTTCCGAATATTGAACCACCCCTGCATTCCTGGGATAAAACCTACTTGATCATGATGGATGATTGTTTTGATGTGTTCTTGGATTCGGTTTGCTAGAATTTTATTGAGTATTTTTGCATCGATGTTCATAAGGGAGATTGGTCTGAAGTTCTCTTTCTTTGTCGGGTCCTTGTGGGGTTTGGGTATGAGTGTAATTGTAGCTTCATAGAACAAATTGGGTAGTGTTCCTTCTGTATCTATTTTGTGGAATAGTTTGAAGAGAATTGGTATTAGGTCTTCCTTGAAGGTCTGATAGAATTCAGCACTATAACCATCTGGTCCTGGGCTTTTTTTAGTGGGGAGACTTTTAATGACTGCTGCTATTTTCTGAGGGGTTATGAGACTATTTAGATGGTTTATCTGCTCCTGGTTTAACTTTGGTACCTGGTATCTGTCTAGGAAATTGTCCATTTCATCCAGGTTTTCCAGTTTTGTTGAGTATAGGCCTTTGTAGTAGGATCTGATGATTTTTTTAATTTCTTCAGTTTCTGTTGTTATGTGTCTGTTTTCAGTTCTGATTTTATTAATTTGGGTACTGTCTGTGTGCCCTCTGGTTAATCTGGCTAAAGGTTTATCTATCTTGTTGATTTTCTCAAAGAACCAGCTCCTGGTTTTATTGATATTTTGTATTGTTCTTTCTGTTTCTATTTGGTTGATTTCAGCTCTGAGTTTGATTATTTCCTGCCTTGTACTCCTCCTGGGTGTATTTGCTTCTTTTTGTTCTAGAGTTTTTTGTTGTGCAGTCAACTTGTTAGTGTGTGCTCTTTCCAGTTTCTTTTTGTAGGCACTTAGAGCTTTGAGTTTTCCTCTTAACACTGCCTTCATGGAGTCCCACAAGTTTTGGTATGATGTGTCCTCATTTTCATTGAATTCTAAAAAGTCTTTGATTTCTTTCTTTATTTCTTCCTTGACCAAGTCATCATTGAGTAGAGAGTTGTTCAGTTTCCATGTACACGTGGGTTTTCCATTGGTTTTGTGATTATTAAAGACCAGTCTTAGTCCGTGGTGATCTGATAAGATGCAAGGGATTATTTCAGTCTTTTTGTATCTGTAGAGGGTTGTTTTGTGACTAATTATATGGTTTATTTTGGAGAAGGTACCATGAGGTGCTGAGAAAAAAGTATATTCTTTTGTTTTAGGATGAAATGTTCTATAGATGTCTGTTAAGTCCATTTGGTTCATAACTTCTGTTAATGTCAAAGTGTCTCTGTTTAGTTTCTGTTTCCATGATCTGTCCATTGCTGAGAGTGGGGTGTTGAAATCCCCCACTATTATTGTGTGAGGTGTAATGTGTGTTTTGAGCTTTAGTAAAGTTTCTTTTATGTATGTAGGTGCCCTTTCATTTGGAGCCTAGATGTTCAGAATTGAGAGTTCACCTTGGTAGATTTTTCCTTTGATGAGTATTAAGTGACCTTCCTTATCTTTTTTGATTAATTTTGGATGAAAGTCGATTTTATTTGATATTAAAATGGCTACTCCAGCTTGTTTCTTGGGACCATTGGCTTGGAAAATTGTTTTCCCCCCTTTTATTCTGAGGTAGTGTCTGTCTTTTCACTGAGGTGTGTTTCCTGTATGCAGCAAAATTCTGGGTCTTGTTTGTGTATCCAGTCTGATAGTCTGCGTCTTTTTAATGGGGAATTGAGACCATTGATGTTAAGAGATATTAAGGAAAAATGATTGTGGCTTCCTGTTATTTTTGTTGTTAGAAGTAGAATTATGTTTGTATAGATATCTTCTTTTGGGGTTGTTGGAAGATTACTTCCTTGCTTTTTCTAGGTTGTAGTTTCCCTCCTTGTGTTGGCATTTTCCATCAATGATCCTTTGAAGTGCTGGGTTTGTGGGAATATATTGTGCAAATTTGGTTTTGTCATGGAATATCTTGGTTTCACCATCTATATTGATTGAGAGTTTTGCTGGGTATAGTAATCTGGGCTGGCAATTGTGTTCTCTTAGGGTCTGTATGATGTCAGTCCAGGCTCTTCTGGCTTTTATAGTTTCTGGTGAGAATTCTGGTGTAATTCTTATAGGTCTGCCTTTATATGTTACTTGACCTTTTTCCCTTACTGCTTTTAGTATTTTTTTCTTTGTTTTGTGCATCTGATGTTTTGATTATTATGTGAAGGGAGGTATTTCTTTTCTGGTCTAGTCTATTTGGTGTTCTGTAGGCTTCTTGTATGTTTATGGGCATCTTGTTCTTTAGGTTATGGAAGTTTTCCTCAATAATTTTGTTGAAGATATTTACTGGCCTTTAAGTTGGGAATCTTCATTCTCATATATACCTATTATCCTTAGGTTTGGTCTTCTCATTGTGTCCTGGATTTCCTGGATGTTTTGAGTTAGGAGTTTTTTGCATTTTGCATTTTCTTTGACAACTGTGTCAATATTTTCCACTATATCTTCTGCATTTGAGAGTCTCTCTTCTATCTCTTGTATTCGGTTGGTGATGCTTGCATCTATGACTCCTGATCTCTTTCTTAGGTTTTCTATCTCCATGGTTGTCTCCCTTTGAACTTTCTTTATTGTTTCTATTTCCAGTTTCTGATCCTGAATGTTTTTGTTTAATTCCTTCTTTGTGTTTTCTTGCATTTCTTTAATGGATTTCTGTGATTCCTCTTTAAGGGCTTCTATCTGTTTACTTGTACTCTCCTGTATTTCTTTAAGGGAGTTACTTAATTCCTTCTTATAATCCTCTATCATCATCATGAGAAGTGATTTTAATTCTGAATCCTGCTTTTCAGGTGTGATGGGGTGTTCAGGGCTTGCTATATTGGGAGAACTGGGTACTGATGATGCCAAGAAACTTTGGTTTCTGTTGCTTATGTTCTTGTGCTTGCCTTTTGCCATCTGGCTAACTCTAGTGTTACCTGCCCTCACTCTGTAAGTCTGGAGTCTGTATTTCCAGTTATCTTGCTTGTTGCAGAGCTCCTCAGAGTCCAGATGTCTCTGTGGTCTTATGCTCCTAATCTCCTTTGTGGAAGAACTCCTGGGACTCAGGCCACCTCTTGGATCTGGAAATCCTTCTGCTCTGAGTGCAGTGGCTCCTCCATGACTCAGGATTCAGTATCTCCACAGGACAAGGGCAGACCGACTCTTTGTCCGCCCCAGCCCAAAGAACTAGGCAGGGGCGAAAGGGAAGTGGAATTCTGGAGGGGTGGGGTTTGGGTAGCTGCTGTGTCCCAAATGTCCCTGGCTCCCAATGTATCTCTGGGGCTTGGGGATTGAGATGGAGTTCTTACTGACTGCTCTGAGTGCAGTGACTCTTCTAGGATGAATAAGAATTCAGTATCTCCACAGGACAGGAGCAGACCGATTCTGTGTCTGCCCCAGCCCAAAGGACCAGACAGGGGCGGAAGGGAAGTGGAATTCCGGAGGGGCAGGGTTTGGGTACCTGCTGTATCCTGGATGTCCCTGGCTCCCAGATGTATCTCTGTGGCTTAGGGCGTGATTTGGAGTTCTTACCGGCTGCTCTGAGTGCAGTGGCTCCTCGATGACTCAGAATTCAGTGTCTCCACAGGACAGAAGCAGACTGATTCTCTGTCTGCCCCAGCCCAAAGGACCAGGCAGGGGCGGAAGGGAAGTGGAATTCCGGTGGGGTGGGGTTTGGGTAGCTGCTGAGTCCCGACTGTCTCTGGCTCCCAGATGTATCTCTGGGGCTTAGGGAGTGAGATGGATTTCTTACTGGCTGCTCTGAGTGCAGTGTCTCTTCTAGGATGAATAAGAATTCAGTATCTCCACAGGACAGGAGCAGACCGATTCTGTGTCTGCCCCAGCCCAAAGGACCAGGCAGGGGCGGAAGGCGCTTTCTCATTTTTAATTGTGGTTATTTCTCCCATTGTTTTACAGTCTGACGAAAAGAGCAGGGCAGAAACAGGAATTCTCTGTAACATCAGAATCACCTGTGGGCTATGTTTGCAAAGATTCAGTGTCACAGAGTTTCTAAATGAGGGAACAGAATGTGATCTTAAGATTTCTATTGTTCGGAAGATGAGAGTGTTGCAGTGGCCTCATGCTGGCATTTGGGATGCATTATTTCCCTGAAGTTCACAGTTGGCTTACATTCATTCACTATCATATGTCATCATATCACAGACAGTTCTGCTTAAATTTCAAAAGAACAATTTTCTTCACATGGTCTCAACATTTTCCTGATAAATACAGTTTAAAAAGATAGTAATTAACCATAAACCGTACACACGCAATTTTCTAAGTAAACAGAACACACTAACATCTGAAATGTACTAAACCGGTAATAGATATAGGACAGCAAATTGAAGCATTGAGAAAGTGCCTCACCTCTATGTAATTTTTAACCAAACAAAACAAAAGGAAAGTAAAACAAAACACAAAAATAAAACACACGAAAAAAAACCTAAAAACCAGCCTAACTTCAAATAGACGTATTCTATATCTAACCATAGGAACATACAGTAAATTCAAATTTAGGGACACTTGTTAAAATAATAGACCACTGTTGTGTACAATAGTTACTCTTAATTAATTTCTACTTCTGTAAAGAGACACTATGATCTTGGAAACTATTACAAAAAAAGAAAGAAAAACATTTAATTGAGCTTGTTTATATTTCAGAGGCTTAGCTGTTTATCATCATGGTGGGGAACATGGCCACATGTATGTAGATATGGTGTTGAAAAGTAGCTGATTGCTCAACATCAGGATCTATGAGCTGCAAGAAGAGAGTCATCCTTAAAGACTATGCCCAGAGACACATTTCCTCCAACATGGTTACACATGCTAATCTTTCTTTATTGTTTTTTATTGGATATTTTATTTACATTTCAGATGTCATCCTCTGTCCCCATTTCCCCCTACCCTGAAAACTTCTATCCCATCACCCCTCCTCCTGCTTCTATGAGGATGTGCCCCCACCCACCCACCAACTCCCTCTTCCCCACCCTTGAATTCCCTCACAGTGGGGCATCCAGTCTTCACAGAACCAATCTTTCTTGAGTAGTGTTACTTGGATGTTTTGACTAAGCACTCAAATATATGTGCCTGTAGAGGCCATTCTTAATCACACCACGCCAAACACTAAAGTACCAAAGGCACAAAACAGACATGAGATTTGAATACAGCCTGCGATTCTAGCCTTTATATTAAACCACTAAAATTCTTCAGTACAACTGGTAGAAATTAGCTAGAAATGTTAGACAGTCATATTTTGTGAATGTCATTTTGAACATTTCTTGCACATAACTATGTCAAGCTTCCTTATAGCACATTATAGCATTTTTAAGTTTAAAAGGTTTTCAAAATTAAAAAGTATAAAAAAATTTTAAAACAAACAAAAGAAAAAGAAACAATAATCACTAATTCTGTAAAATTTCAGATAAAAATGAAGTAAGAAAAACATTCTTTGTCAACACTGGTTTCTGCTTTTGGAATCTGGAGGATTCAGGTGCACAGCAAGTCAATACACATTTCATTGCTTTATGTAATGCCCTTAGACAATTCTCTTAGTTCTTATTGTCCTCAATATTTCATTTTATAAAAAAAATAGTTAATGAAGATGATTAACGAACTCATTATTTTATTTAATTAAGAATCAATAAAGTGACATGATTTTATCATTTCTTTTATAAGCAAACTATGTAACTGATGGAAAAACAAATATATAAAAGTGTGCACTCTTATGTGACTGCATCGCTGAGTTGCTCAACCCCCATCTTAAAATTACACTTTAACTCATTGATTAATACACCTTTAGAAAAGCTCTGTGTTTATCTTATTCATAGCCAAAATCTAAGCACTAAATCCTTTTTTTGCCACTAATTTCATATCCTTTAAATGTCTGCTGTTTGAATTTCTTCAAACAAATAATCCAACGTTATTTTTTCCACAGGATCATAGCAAAATAATCCCTTTAATTAATTCTCTGAAACAACAATGGGCATATAGAAACAGTGAAGAAATTGTCAAACCTACTCTATTTTACTATTCATTCCACAAGGTTTGTATTTGGCCATTGTTTTTTTCAGTGTTTTGTCTATTCTTACAGTGCTTCACAAAGGTTATATAAACAGTAATTCAGAAAAATGAAGTTATGTTCACCAAAGTACAGTCAACAGAGATGGGTTTAGCATTCAGAAAGCAACATGCAGATGGGGCTCAGATACAGGTGTTGGAAGAAAAGGCAGGCAAAAAAAAAAATAGATCAAGGTGTGATAGCAGGATTGAAGGCTTCTATAGTGATACCTAATGGCTCAGCAGACATGAATGGACAAGCAGAATATGTTATAAGAACCCCATGTTCAGGAAAATTAGAGAAGTGGATGAGCCTGCCTTCAGTGATAAAGAAGAGGTTAAAAAAATACAGCAGGATTTGAGGTTCAGGAATACAACTTTCTTCTAGGTTCAAAAAAAAGTGGAGAATAGCTGCCTCATAAAACTAGGGATGTTTGTAATCCTTAGAGAAAAGGCAAACAGCGAGAATCCAGAAAGAATGGTATGCAAGAAATCAGGAGTACAGCATTAGCCTGACCAGTACCCAGATCACCACCATGGGGATTCTGAGTGCAAGACTGAATTCTAAAACCCAGGCTGAAAGATCACTGTTTAACAAGTAGCCTAACATTATTTACTAAGGAATACAAGAAGACAAGCAGTTAATCAAACAACCAGCTGTTAGCCCCACTGAGCTTACTCAACTCACCAATTACCATTTTCCTCTGTCTCTCTTAGCTACTATATAGTCATTTTCTAATTTCCAAGTCTCTGTATGTGTCTGTCTGTGTGTATGTGTGTGTGTGTGTGTGTGTGTGTGTGTAAATGCTTATATGTCATTGCTCATGTATGGAAGTTAGAAAAACATTTGTGAGAGTCAATCTGCTCCTTTCCCAGTGTGAGTCCCAGGCATTAAACTCTGATGATCAGGGTTAGCACCAAGCACCTTCATCTACCAGACCACCTCACTAGTGCTTTGTGTATATTTATAAATATTAAAAGATACAGCTATGTTTTCATACTATTTCCATGTCCATCCTCTAAAATTTACAAGAGTTACGTAAGCTTTGATATTAAGTACACAGAAAATATCTAACTTTTCTCTCAATTATTTGTGTATTTTAACTCTTTTTGAAACTCAGTTTTTAGAGATAGAGTCATCTAAGAGGACTTCTTCAAATTCCTATCACTAAAATACATGTTTGGATATATGCACTTGCACAAATATGATATTGTTGCAGGTTTTGTTGCTGGGTATCTACATTTAAAACGGGTAGGATAACACTTAAATTGAGGAATTGGCCCTAAGGAGTTCACACAGATACAGAATAGGTAGATGTTAGTAATGATTCAGCATAAGTTTGTAGAAGATTATAATCATTATCGTTATTATGCCTTGGAATGTTGAATCCTATCTAATAACATAACAATACAATTTAGTCGGGCACTTTCCATGTTTTTCAGGGTGGGAGATCAATATGCCAGGAAAAATCAAAGATTATACTGACAGCATTGCTTTGGTGTCCTTTAGTCTCAGAATCCTACAGACTTAAGGTCAGATACACAGATGTATTATTTGATAACACACAGAGTCTTAGTTTGGGTTTTATTGCTGTGAGAAGACACCATGACCAAGGCAACTCATAAAAGAAAGTATTTATTTGGGGATGACTTACAGTTTTAGAGGTTCAGTCCATTATCATCATGGCAGAAAGCATGACAGTATTCACGCAGACATGATGCTCTAGAAGGAGCTGAGAGTTCTAAATCTTGTTTGAAGGCAACCAGGAGGGGATCTCTTTGTACTGGGCAGAGCCTGAGCATTAAGAGCCCTCAAAACCCACCCACATAGTGAAACACTTCCTTCATCAGGGCCACACCTATTCCAACCGGGCCACACCTCCTAATAGTGCTGCTGACCATGGGCCAAACATACTCAAACCACTCCTTCCAAGCTTTATAATGGTAGAATATAAAAGTTTATAATCTTGATGAATTTACAGGTATCCAAGCTTTGGGTTGAATATTTACTACCTAGAAAAAAAGTTATAAATATAAACAAAAATGATGAATTCCATGACATCAGCAGCCAAGTATAAATAAAGTCCCTTTCTTCTTTTTTTCCCCATACAAGGGTGGCCTTGTTGACCACACTGCAAGTGACCTATATTTGGGGCCTTAACGGCTTTACCTTTTTCTTCATCATTTTTCAATAACACTCCTCATTTTGATGTCTAAATATAATTTAGGATGATTTGATCTAAGTGTCATCTCCGGTATCAAGTCTTCTGATATAATCAAATTGATAGTCATCATTCTGAATTTCAAAGTCTTTTATCTTAGCTTTTATCTCTAACAACCTTACAATGTTAATTATTACATGTAGCTTTATAGTTGATTTATGTTTTATTAATAAAATAATTTAAAATATCAATCTTATATAGGGTTAACATATAGAAATATAATTTTCTAGTATAATTTGTTGAAAATGTTATAATTTTTCTTAATAGTCTACTTTAAATAAAATTTCAGATTTCTAGATATATGGTAAGTCTCTGTCAAAAATGTCTGTATTTCATTAATTTATACATTATGTTATTGTTACCTCAGGTCCACAATGCTTAGATTACTATAATGTATGTTTAAATCATACAATTTATATGCTTGGATCATTCTGCTTTAAAGTAATTTTAGTTACTTTAAATCTTACATGTTTCCTGAGTTTTAGAATTGGCTTCCCAAGTTTGTAAATGTATTTTCTAGAATTTTGATTGGGATTTCATGGACCTATGGATGGCAACTTAAGTAGAACTCAAAATTGAAAGGTAAGTAAGTGTCTCCCAGCCACTAAGTCCTGAGACATTTGAACACAAACTTATTTTGAGGTAGGTATGTACAGTAAGACAATGAGGAATAAACAAAATTAAAACTAATGATGTATCCATGAGAGCTTAAACTATAGAGAATGTGGTTTTAGGAAAAGCAATATCAGAATAAAAAGTGACAAAAGTTCTGAGATTTTAAATACTTTGTGCTACTCATACACATTAGCATAATAAAGTCTTATGGCTTAAAAGGTTCCATAGCTCAAGAAGTAGCAGAAATAATATAATATAATAATACAACACAATCTAGTGTTGAGTTTGCCAAGAATTTTATGCTCCAGAATCTGGTCAAAACACCAGTCTCACCACTAACAATTTTCTAATTGTGCCTCATACTAAATTAGAATGAGTGTGCTTTATATTAAACATTGTTAAATGTCCCATAAACCCTGAGAGTATTATTCCATCCATATGTAATGATTCTCTTTTTCTGAATTGGTTCTCATTCTGTGCCCTTGGCTAGGAGGTCCTACCTTCAGGGAGCTTTATCTCTATGTGTTGGATGAGATCCTCTTTTTGCTGATCTCATAGTTTCATGGTTCATGTTACAAAGCCAAATTTTTTATGTTGTAACTATATCTAGAATCACAATCTCCTTTTCCCACTAGTGAATTTAATAGAAACAAAAGAGAGAAAATGTCCTCTAAATTCCAAACCTCTGGCACATAGCACATTTGTTTTGATCTTTAATAAATATTTGTTGTCATTAAACAGGCAAATAAATACATTTCTAAAATATCAGTTTGGTTTTATTCATTTTTAATGAGGGACATCAAATATATCTCAAATATCTGATGTTTCTATTATTTATAGTGATTGACATTTGCCAACTCTTAGAAGGTATTACCGTGAGCTAGAGATGCTTTATTCTATATACTGACTTCAAATGAGTAGCTCTGGTTTACTTGAAAAAAACCAGTGGGGGTATAGATGGGAGGTGAGTTTGATTACATAACAGATTAAGAAACAATTGTGTGTGTTGGTGTTTGCTCTTTCTATGCACTCCGCACCAAAGAGACTGTAAACACTTGTAATTTTACCAGCAATCCAAAAATAATGGATAATCTTGATCATTATATTTATGTGCCCAAATGATAGCACCTGTAAATCATATTTCTTGCTAGGATTGTGATAACTTCAGTGAAGCAGTTATTTTCTCTATTTTTCCTACACACACACACACACACACACCAACCCACACAAGTCATGAATGTTTGTTTCTCTCACATTGTCTTTTTCTTGTATACCTACCTGCTCAAACTTTCAACATCTATATTATGTTATTAAAGGGGACATGCCCAATTAAAGACAACATGGATCTTCATATTTCATAGGTCCTCAACAGCAACCAGGCTGGCACGCTTAAGAGAAACTGTCATCCTGAGATGTTGGGTGCATGAGCTAACAGGAGTCTGTGAGCAATAAAAACAGATTGTGAGAGAAATCAATAGGTACAAACTGACCCAAATGTTGACAAGCATCTTTTTGCTGGTGGAGACTCAGTCCTGTGATTGTAGCCATCATTACTACAATATTAATTGCTCTTATTCTTGTCTATCAAACACCTCACTGCAAGTAGGATATTCTTAGGCTCTGGCATTTTAACCTTCCTGCATTCTCTGTGGGCTGGACTTCTGATCTTTTTTGCTTTTTTTTCCCCACAATCTAGAAACTGCATTTTTTTCACCGAGTTACCAGGGACCAGAAAGAAGGTGAAGATATTGATATTCATGTGGGAATGGTAACACTGGCTTCATAACTTTCTCTCTGTGTGTACATGTTTGCTTATGTGTATGTAGACCAAAGATCAGTGCAGTGTGTCTTCCTCAATTTCTCTTCACCTTATTTTTTGATAGAAGCTGTTTCACTGGATCAAGAACTTACCAGTTTAACTAGCCTAGCTTGCTAGCAAATCTTAGATTCTCTATAGCCCTGTGATTACAAGCATATGCTACAACACCAAGTATTTTTACATGGATTCCAGGGCTTCACATTTGAGTTTTCATGCTTGTGAGTAAACACTTTACAAGCTGTGCCATGCAACCTCCCACCAACAGCTCTGTTTTCATAGCCTTTAAAGTTTAATTCTGTGCATCAACAATTTTTTGGCTAGAAGAACATTTTGTTTCTCTACACTAAGATTGGAAATTTCCTACCACCTTCATAAATATGCATTTATTCAGCAAATATTTGTTGAGCATGTTGTGCAAGCATTAGTTTATGCTTTTGATTTTGTTGATCATGGATCCCTCTTATGCTAATTTTAGATAGATGCTGCCAGGTTATTTCTCCACCCACTACTTTCCCTATGTGGACACAAAACACAGCTCCTACCTCAAAGAGAATAAGAGAGAACTTACTCTTCAACCAAATATGAGTAATTACTAGGAATTCATGTTATCCCAAATGATGTTTCAATGTGGAAATATTTACCAAAGATAAGACTACAAAATACATAAATGGAGGCATTTTTAAATATATTTATGAGAATACTAGTCAGGAGAATTATACTGAATCTGGTGTCTCAGCTTTAGATCTTACAAGCTGTTTGGATAAATCTTAGCTTTGGCATTGGTGGAAACTAGTAGTCTGCTAAGTTAATACATTTCAAAATGATAGTCAATAGGATATTAGGTCAGGTACAAGGGTAGATCATAAATGCATAACAAGGGAACTAATGATAGCCCAAGTGAGTTTAATTGTGTAAAAATTTAGAAGACTTCAATTTTCCACAATCATGGAGTTCTAAGTACTTAGGAGCACTGTAGAGCCTTATCATATGACATTTCTCTGTGAATTTTAGTTCATACTTACAACAATAGCTAAACCTAAGATTTCATTTAAACATATTTATCTCCATATTTCTCAACTTATAGTACAAGATTATCCAAAACAGAGAACTTTAAAGCATGCCAAAGGTCCACTTTGAATACTTATAGTCTGTGCCATATTGGGTGAAACATTTAACTCTTTAGAATAATGTCTGTTATACTAAATACTGATTGAGTATGTGTCAGAATCACATCGGTATTCCAAAAATGTACTTATACAGATATTTACATTCAAAATATGTGCAGGTAATAGGGTTTGCTAAAATTTAGAATCATTTTTGTAACTATCACCTTTGTAGTTTCCTCATTTTTTTCCTTTGATCCCTATCAGTCACTAGAATATATGTGTTCATATACAGAAAACTAATAAAAACAATGTGTGTTATTCCTGTTGTATTATGAATACTTCTTCTTCTTGTGAATATTTCTTCTTCTTCTTCTTCTTCTTCTTCTTCTTCTTCTTCTTCTTCTTCTTCTTCTCCTCCTCCTCCTCCTCCTCCTCCTCCTCCTCCTCCTCCTTCTCCTCCTTCTTCTTCTTCTTCCTCTTCTCCTTCTTTCCTCCTCCTCCTCCTCCTCCTCCTCCTCCTCCTCCTCCTCCTCCTCCTGACTACCCTCCCCCTTTTCTCACTTTCTCTCCCAATAGGGTATTTTACTGGTTTGAGACTCCTAAGATGTCTGACTCAAGAGCTTCTGCAATCCATTTATCTCTGCCCCCTCAATGCTTATATTCCAAACAGGGAACACAAACCAGGGTTAATTTCCTTAACTTCAGTTACTTCAGTACTGGGGCTCAAGATGCACACCATTGTTATTTTTAAAGAAAGGTTTTACCAACTGATCTTTCTCCCTAGTCACCATCTTCAAAATTTCAAAAATATATACCTTAGATAAGCTTCTCAAATTCTAGAAGTCTATTTTTTCACATATGAAAATGGCATTAGTAATTAAAAACAATGTTTACATTCTGACATTTACCTTTCTAAGCCACCCTGTAATGTTGCCAGATTTAATCATGCCTGTTTTCCCAAGGAGGAAGCTCAGGGTCAAAAGTGCCTCAGCACACAATTTTTCATAGTCAATGGTACAGGCAGGATTTGAAAGCAAACCTGTTATCAACCTCTGAATACATTGGCAACAAGTTAATACACTTTCTACTTTTTGTGGTTTAATAGTTTAATGACCTAATGTTGATAAAGATGCACATAATACTATGCCAACAAGGTCATTTCTAAAATGAAGGATGATTTTCTTCTTGAAGCTCATAGATCCTGATGTTGAACAATCAGCTACTTTTCAACACCATGTCTACATACATGTGGCCATGTTCCCCACCATGATGATAATCAGCTAAGCCTCTGAAATATAAGCAAGCCCAATTAAATGTTTTTTTTTCTTTTTTTACACACTAGTGTAGGCAATACTAGAAACATATCATATTGAGGATCATAACAAGGGACACACCCTAGTAGCAGTTGCTCCTGTCTGTGCTATTACATATTTTTGGTGTCAAAGTGTTTTTGGATAACTGTATAGATAAAGAAGTTCACTACTACACATACAGTAATTAATTTTTCTCAACTGTATTTATAAAAGCATATTTTTTTGCTCTTCACTAAAAAGTACAAATTAGGATTAAGTAGTAAATAGTAAAGGTCCCTGACATAGTGGCATTTAATTTTAATGCAATGCAGACAAAAGTAGTAAACAATAATTAAAGCCAGAAGATCAGCTAAAACTTCCCAGTTCTCCTCCCTCTGCTGAAACACTGACAATATAACTATTCACAACTTCACAAAGGCTAACAAAGATAAGATAAGATAGTAGGGCATCTGAGTATAACATAGAACAAAAAAAAATGCTTTGAATACAATAGAAAGGACAATTCCCTTTCTGTATAGCACACTTTGTGACCATAGTACTGATGAAAGTGATCACAGAAACACAACGCCACAGCAACAATGACACATATTACTAGTAAGTGGAATAAATAAATGGCAGTTAAGAACTGCCTGAAAAGACTTGGTTGGAGATCAGCAATCCCAAAGGAGAAATTTAATAGCAACAATGAAGATCAAAAGCAAAGTAAACAAATCTGTAGCTAAAAATATTAAAACTAAAAAGAAATGTAATAAAGAGAGCAGCTGATCAATTTTGTGAGTTCAGAGCTTTATATGACAGTATCAAAAGGTTGAATGCTTACATGGAAAATGTAAATGCTTGAGTCACAGATGCTAAATAAGAAAGACAGAAACAAAGTGAGGTAGACAGTCTGTTTAGAGAGACAAAGCCAGACTCATTCCAATTCTCATAACATAAATACTTAGATAAAGAAAGGTTATAGGTCTCCAAACAAATTCAATGCACACAAAATATATAATGAAGCATTAACCACTGAGTCAAAGAATTATCATGAAAATTTAGAGTAAAGAAACATCTCACTTACATGAGTTCCAATAAGGCTAGTAGTGGATTTCTTAGGCCTTACCTTAAAGCCACCAGAGAGTGGGATGATACTATAAACGTTCAAGAAAATAAATTCTCACCTAAGAATACTTAACATTAAAACTACCCACCAGAAATGAGATAGAGATTAATCCTATTTCCCAAAAACAACAAAAAAAATTTCTTGACATCTTTTTCATCACTAAATAACAGGACTTGGGTAAGAAATAGAAAAAGGTGAAAATAAATCCAGGCCCTTGGGCTTACAATTAAGTATGTTACATGTAGTGGAATGGTTGAGTCTTTGTAAATAATGATGCTTTCCAAAAATCAATGTTGATGGTTAAAATGCAGGTCACAAAAGTAGATATATTTGCTCTATTATTGATGTCTTCATTATTGTATTCTCAAATCATTGAGATGATCTCCTATGCTCATTATGGAAATAATCTTAGAACATTGCCTTCAGGAAAACATCAAACCATTCTCTTATGATAGGACTTCATTTAACCATAACGTGTCTTTAATTGGTGAGATTTTATGGACCTATGCCTTAGGACAGGTGTTCATAGTTGGAAGGAAGGCAATATATTAAGTGCCAAGTGCTATGTCAGAATGGGGAAGAGTTTGACGCAGTTTTGAGAAAATAAATTTGTATATATAATGAGTGATAAATATCATGTGGAAAAGACGACACAGGAGAGTAAGCCAATCTGTCACTAAATAGAAACAAACCAAACAAACAAACTACAAAAACAAACAAACAAAACAAGTTTGAATGCAGAGTTGCATGTCTTCAATCATTGCAGAAGATTCATCAATTATACTGTAACAAGGGCAGCATAACAGGTTCAAAGCCAAAGGGCTGAGGCCCTAGCTCAATAGTAGATTATATGTGTTGACTTGCACAGGCCTTTTGTTTAGCTTTCAATGAGAACATTGATAAGTCAAAATTAAGCAAATAGAGAAAAAAATATTAGAGGTTCAGAAAACACCAGAGTTACACTAATATTACAAATTTAGACAAGGTATTTATAAGTGCCTGCTGCAGTCTCTAGAACTTTGCATTGTCTTTTATCATAGAGATGAACAACACTTGAACAGCATGTTGCAAAAAAAATTCATGTTTGCAGGAGAGCTAGGCTTGTTAAATATATAGGTGTTTTCTTATCATGGCAAGTCACAGTTAAGCTCTCATACTACCCAAAGACTTAGCTGCCTTCACTAGCATGTGATTATGATCCTAAGACACTATATTCTGGGAAGATGAAAAAAATTATTTAGTCATTATTGTATCTTTATAAACTTTATTTTAATAAGTATTAAATGTTTAATTTTGTTCTATTTACAATCAATGATCATTTGCTAGACACACCTTTCCTATTGATAAATATTCTTTAATCCTAAACACTGTTATCTGTACCCAAACTCAGATGAAATGTGAGGGCTTTATTTAAAGAGAGCAAAGATTTTTAAATTGTATTTTTGTCCTTCTCAGTCCAAGACTTCATTGAGTCTCACAAAATGTTATATTCCTTTAGTACAGTGAGCAGAGGCCCACAGTTTGATGAACAACAGGTTACTTTGTTTCAGTAAAATACAATGGTGTATGTGAGACTGGAGGCTAAAAACAATCAACAAACAAACAACAAAACAACAATCAAAATATTTAACTCCCAGCATCTGAAAGCCTTGTACAGTGTATATTACAACTCCCTACTAAGTGAAATTTGACCTGCATTAGTCAGGATTCTCTTCCCATCAAACCATGTTCCCCTCTTACCACAGTCCTTAATCCATGTCATTGTTCTTGTCACATAGTGGCACCTCCTCCCCCATTTTATTTCCTATCTTTTCTTAACTGTTTCAGGATTAGATTTGTCTTTAGCACTGTAAATATGTATATCTTTTTTCTTTCCATTGTGCAAATACTTGATAACTGTAATAGATTAAACCTTTGTGAAGCTGTCTTTAAGTTATTTTAATATTACGCCAAGATACATGTACAAGATTGTGATTCTCTGACTCTGTCTTTCGGTCTCTCTGTCTCTGTCAATGTCTCTATCTGCCTCTCTCTCTCTTTCTGTGTGCGCACACACACACTCAAATGCACGCATGTGCGTGTGTTTATGTGTATGCCATATCAAAAGAGAGAAACTATCAAACACGTAAATTTTCTATGAACTCCAGCCCTTTCATAAAATAACAACAAAATTACAAAGAAAAACAAAGAAAAATTCAGGTCCATATT
Organism: Grammomys surdaster; assembly: GCF_004785775.1. Taxonomy (NCBI): domain Eukaryota; kingdom Metazoa; phylum Chordata; class Mammalia; order Rodentia; family Muridae; genus Grammomys; species Grammomys surdaster. Next base: position 14,393,950 of record NW_021604782.1, on the reverse strand, counting down.
TCAGAAAAAAAAATGAATGAGGACCACTTTATTTCAAATGAAATAGAAATGCAAAGAAGGGGAAATCAATGCACTCCAGTATGCCTTGGATCAGCACATTTTAAAACAAAATGTACCTTTGTATCTAAAAGTTGGAAAGCCATGAATATTTAACAGAGAGAGAGAAAAGAATGATTTTGTCAGCCTGTAAAGCAAGTCCCAGGGAAGCTTAAATTCTACTGCCTTCTATTAGCTTCTCTGGTCAGTAAACAAAATGAGGCATTCAGCATGAGGGAGGTTAAGTCCAGGGGAGGTTGAATGAGTGCAGCCCGCTGAGGATTGGGAAGGGACAAACTCAAGAGTGGTTGTAGAGGGAAGTGCGTGATGAAGCTCCATGCCAGCCAGCAATCATAAACTCTCTGGCTGCAGATAGAGCAGCTGGAGAGATTCCGTGAAGAAAATTTCTAAAATTCTGCCAGATCTTAGAGCCAAGAGAAGCAGGGAGTGACTATTGTAGTAAAGAGATCTAAGAGATTGGTTTCGCTACTCCAGGATGCACGTCTTGTCCAGTTAATCTCTGCATGGGTTGTTCTTTGTGTCTAAAAGGCTATTAATACCAATGCCTGCTTTAGTGGACTATCTAGGGGAATAAATGAGTCATATTAGCCAAAAATCCATGCTAAATATTTGATGGTTGTGTCTGAAGCTACCCGGGGGAATATTTGAGCAGCTTACCAGTTTTATAATAAGATGATTGTTAAGCATTATGAAGGACTTGTGTTATCACCCAGCTTCTGTCATTATGACTCACATGGTGCTCCGAGGAGTTTCCTTGATACTAGGGAAAAAAAGCAGCATGCTGCAGGCTAGTGATGTATTGATTCTTTGACTATGAACTCTGTACAAAAGGAAAATGCTAATGAGTGACTTGGATTGGAAAATGTAGGTGTACATACTGCATTAAACAATATTGACCAATAAGTTTGGCAGCTCCTTCAACCTTTTCTGTCCCACCCATTATCCCATTGATCATCATCCTAGCATTTTAGACTCCTAATTTTTTTTTACAAAGTTCTTGCAAGAAGCAAAAGACAACTGCATGAAAATAACTTTGGAGAAGGATCAAAGGCCTTGGCTCCTAACCTAATGAATAAATGTTATGAGGAATTTAAACAAACCATGTTCAGTTCTTTGAATATTTTATTATATCACTCTCTCAATTTGTAGAAAAAGTACATTTTGTGGGTTTTTTAATATGATACAGGGAGGTGGGAGAGTTCTTTCATTCTAGATAAGACACATCATTTCTCTACTTATGATTCCTTTTTTAACCACTCTGGGCTTTGAGCCTATATTTAAAGGTTCTGAGCCTTGAGCATAAGCCATAAGCCTTGCTGGAGGCTGTTGCAGTCTGAACCAACCATTAACAAATTAAGATGGAGAAAATCAAGTTGTCAAAACCCTGTAAAACTCAAAAATCTTTGTAAATTGTTAGCTTATTTTTTTTTATTTTTCATTTATGGAGGGACACAGCAAACCCATCATGTCAAGACCTGGCAGTCTTAGCACAAGTCATAAGTCTATCAGTAAAAGACCATCAAAAAGAAAATTTCTCATTAAGTGTACCAGCCTAGAGGCTATCACTTCATTGAAAGATTGTTCTTTATACTTTAAGTTTTGTGGAACAGGCACACATTAAGTAGAGTAAAACAAAGGCATCCAAGCTGTCCCCTAGGTGTTTCTTGATCCCTTAGGCCATTAGTCTAGAAATAAAAGTCATTTATGCAAAGGGACATTTGATGCTCATCAATTATCTACCTAAGCTGGTTAATTCTCATTCATGGCTTCTTGGTGATCACACAAGAACAGAGGTGCCATCTTTACAAAGGTTGATCTTTTAACAGCTGAAATATAGGAACTACCCAGGGGTCAGAGACTATCAGATACTGAATGCTTGTTGTCATAGAGATGGAGATGAATGGCATAGAGGCATCTAATTGGGACTTCATCCAGAAATAAGGGACACATCATTTAGATGAATGGACTTATTCTAAAAATTGTCACAGAGTATCTTATTCCTTATGCATTGTTATAGCAAATACCTGGCAAATGGACTTAAAAAAAAATTCCTTGGTTTTCAGTTACAGCAGGTAGAACGTCCAAAATACCATGTGGGCAATATTTGACAAGGACTTATAAACAAGGCAGAGAGGTAGAAAAGAAAATAGCAACATGCAGAAGGTGGTAAACGTGTGGAATAGCTGTGCTTCATAGAAAAACTAATTATACCTCTCAAGATCTAATACATTACTGGAAGATGTCCTATAATAATCCTTTAGTAGGCTCCAATGTTAAATTTCCTAAATATCACAATGTTAGGAATCAAGCTTCTAACAATGAACTATCAGTAGACACAACTTATCAAACTCCAAACATCAAACAAGCTTCAAACTCTCTGGAAACGCTGTGCTATTCTATTCTATTATTCTATTTTGTTCTGTTCCATTATATTCTTTTATTTTTTTTTAAAGATTTTCATACTTTATTCTACTTCCAGCTTATTGTGCTTCTGTTTCATTCAATTCACTCTTATATTTAATCATAGAAGGCCATGAATTAAAAATTTAGAGTCTTATTTGCTCAACTACCTGATTATATATATATATATATATATATATATATATATATATATGTATGTATAAAAAAGATAGAAGTATCTCTCCACCAAGATGATCACTACAATTCAAAGTCTAGTTGTCTTTCTCATTCTGTAAGGTCATGAAGTAAGACAATTAAAAATAAGCAAATATCAAGAAAATGTATATAATTATAGTTTTTTGTTTGTAGCATGAAAGCTGCTCAGTGTGAAATATTACTATTGAAATTCATTTTGCCCTAATAAATATGTACAAAATTTTTGCCAAAGACAGAGGGAACCATTATCAAATATGAGGCAGGTGCATCATAGCTGGGTTGAGTATATATAGTAGACTTTCTGCTACAAGATTTGGAAGGAGACTTTGTAAGGAAATGCCCAGTCATGAGTAGAAATGAAACAAAAGAGTACAGCAGGTTAAGCATCTGTATGCATTTTTAATAGAGTATGATGGATGATGGGATCCTTCCGTGGGATAACAGCTGGTAGAAATATAATTGAAGAGTTGTTCAGGTTTTAGAGTTAGCACAGAAGTTAGCAGTTGAAATAGTGACACAGATAAAAAAACATTTTAAAAATAATTTATCTGTGTTAGCTATTACTGAAATTCACTATGATAACATTTTATTTACAAGTAAATGTGTTGACATTCATGTTTTTTTAACAGTCAGTATCATCAGAAAACTACAAGACAATATATTATGTCCTAAAGTTAGCATAAATTGAAGATCAGGAGGCCTTTTTAATAATGTTTTCAATCAACAGCTATTTGACTCCATTAGCCATTTGAGGCACAGTGCTTACTGAGGAGGAAAGTAGATAATGCTCCATAACTCCCACTCATCCTTGGTGATGAAACCTGTGTGGCCTTATTCTTTCCTGAAGTCCATTCATGTGGTAGACTTTTTCAAAAATTTACATGCATTTTAGGAAAAAAGCTTATTATTTCTTGGTGTTCTGGATGACTGCTCTGGGGATTGGCTTTCTTGGTATGAGAAGACACGATACAATTTTCTAAAGGATTGATAAAGCCAACAGTTCTACCAAACTATAATGACTAAGAAACAAAATAGGACCACCATGGCACAATAGCATGAAGACTGCAAGACTAGCTCATAGAACTTTTGTTAGTATACAATGACTCTCAGTAGAGTTAAGGCCTAGTTAGCAAAAAAAAAAAAAAAAAAAAAATATTACTGGTACAGGAAGCCTAGGAAAACAGAAAGGGCGAAGGACAAAGGACAAAGGGCAAAGGATATCATGGATCTTAGATTGGAACCTACCACTGACACTTTACTATACCAGCATGAACCCTAACATAGTCTTTCTCAGGGGAAAAACACACCAACCTATTCTCTAATACCAAATAATTAGTCAGAAAATCATACATACAAATAACATTATGTAGACTGAAGAAGCTATAATTATATACTTAGGAATATCTGTATAGAGATTAGTATATGTATATATATGTGAATATATATGTATGTACATATATGTGTGTGTGTGTCTCTGTGTGTGTACATATATATGTAAAAAAATAATGAAAAGGAGAGGCCATGAATTTGAAAGAGAGTTTGCAGAAGTATATAGGAAAGAGAAATAACTATATTATAATCTTAAAAGATATAAGAAATAGTTTTTTAAAAGCTGATTTTGTCAGGCAAGTAATGAGAAGAATCATAAATGTTCCATGTAGAGGACAATGGAAAGATACTACAACTCAAAATACATAACACATAGGACAAAATTATTAATTAATTATTTATGGATTCTTTAATTGGGTAAATATTTTGAACATCATAAGAGGCATAGTAAGTAATGGTAGAAATAAGAATCCTGAAATGAATTTCAATGCAATATTATAATTGAGATAGGAATATTCATGTAATGGACATCAGATAATTCCAACTGTGAATTAAGTTATCTATTAAGTTCATGTAGGAAGTGTATATTTTTAGTTCATTTTTAAATCAGCAAGAAATACATTTTATTCCACATACATAAGTATGTGATGAACAAAAGAGTAAGCCAATATCCATCCTCATCATTAAATATTTGTAACTAATCACAATAAGATATGGATATAAGAAACTGGAGGTAAGGAATCTACATTTGTCCCTTCGAAGAGAAAGTTCAACAACTTGATCAAAACAAGTTCATTCATTTGATAACCTAATATAAAAAGATTTCATTATTAAGTTAAATTTGGAAAGTTGGCTCAGCAGTTTAAAGCATTGGAAATTCTTACAATAGAATAATATTCAAATCCCAGCACTAAATGGTGGCTAATAACTACCCTTAACTCAAATTCCACAGAAACTTGAACCCTCTTCTCTCTATGAGCACCAACCTACATTTGATATGTGAACACACACACACACACACACACACACACACACACACACACATAACTGTAACACCCACTGACATTTTTTAAAATCATAGTGTTTATCTTTTTAAAAAATTTTAATCATTTATTTATTTATTTATTTATTTATTTACACTCCAGACCCCATTCCCTGCCCAGTCCACCCTCCGACCATTCCACACCTCTATCTCCATAAGAATGTCCACACGCCCCAACCCCCACCCTCACCCCTCCAGACCTCTAAGCTCTCAGGTGCCTCCAGTCTCCTGTGGGTTACCTGTATCTTCTCTGACTGAACCCAAACTCGGCAGTCCTCTGCTATAAATGTGTTAGGGGCCACTTATCAGCTGGTGCACGCTGCCCTGGTTGGTGGTCCAGTGTTTGAGAGATCTCGGGGGTCCAGGTTAATTGAGATTGCTGGTCCTTCTACAGGGTCATCCTGTTCCTGAACCACTTCTAGCCTTTCCCCAATTCAACCACAGGGATCAGAAGCTTCTGTCCACTGGTTGGGTGCAAATATCTACATCTGACTCTTTCAGCTCCTTGTTGGATCTTCCGAGAGCAGTCATGATAGGTCACTTTTTGTGAATGCTCCATAGTTTCAGTAATCATGTCCAGCATTCAGGCCTCTCTTGAGCTGGATCCCGCTTTGGGCCTGTAGCTGGACCTTTTCCTCATAGTCCTCTTCATTTCCGTCTCTACAGTTCTTTCAGAGTTTTGACTGGGTTGGCAACCTCCTCCCTCACATGATGCCCTATTTTTCTGCTGGAGGTTGGGTCTATATGTTCCCCCTCCCCCTCTCGGGCATTTCATCTAAGGTCCCTCCGTTTGAGTCTTGAAAGAGTCTGTCAACCCCATGTCTCTGGTACATTCTGGAGGGAACCCTCAACTTCCTACCTACTGAGGTTGTCTGTTTCCATTCTTTCTGCTGGCCCTCAGGGCTTCAGTCATTTTCCCGCACCCAATACTAGATCATATTCCCCTCTTTCCCCTGTCCCCGCCCCATCCACACCATCCAAGTAAAATTAAGTTTAACAGAAAGTACTGTAAGAAAGATTATTCAACAATTCAATCTTATTCATTAAGATTTCAAAAACAACTTAACTCTATGCATACTCCCAAGTTAAGCTTTCCATACCCATCCACTTGACTGCAAATCACTATTCTTGTTTCCTCTTTTATGCATGGGGAACAGTCAACAGTTATTCGTGGAAGTAGATCCTTCTTTCATTAAACACCTCTAAATATTACTTTGACCGAAGAAGGTGTGACAGTTTGGTTCCAATAAAATTTTGCCCCAGGACAATTAAACAAATATCTAAAGTACATTAATTTTACTGTGAATTATTGTTTATGCTCATCACTCTTCCTAGAATTGGATCTTTGCTCTTCTCAGATTGAAATTTTCTTATCCCTGGGAAAAAAAAAAACCAATCTTTTGTAATGTTTCTTTGTTTTTTTTTTATTGAATATTTTATTTATTTACATTTCACATGTTATCCTCTTTCCAAGTTTCCTTTCTGAAAATCCTCTATTGTATCCTCCCTCTTCCTTCTTCTATGAGTGTGCTTCCCCACCCACCCACCAACTCCCACCTCCCCACCCTGGCATTCCTCTATACTGGGGCATCCAGCCTTCAGAGGACCAAGGGCCTCACCTCCCATTAATGTCCAACAACTCCATCCTCTGCTTCATATGCGGCTGGAGCCATTGGTCCTTCCATGTGTACTCTTTGGTTGGTGGTTTAGTACCTGAGAGCTCAGGGGGATCTGATTGTTGTTCTTCGTATGTGTTGAAAACTCCTTCAGCTCTGTCAGTCCTTTCTCTAACTACTCCATTTGGGACTCTATGCTCAGTCCAATGGTTGGCTGTGAGCCTCTGCCTCTGTATTTGTCAGACTCTGTAGATTTCTAGTCTGAACCTCACTTAGATATCTATAAACTAATCATAATGTCTACCTATGTGTCTTAGTTATATAATATTGACCATCAGTTATCTATCTACATGCATGTAAGATTTATGCAAGATTATGGTCCTGTCATGCCATTTATATACATGCACCAAATATACTTCATTTTACTTCATGTTCCATCCCCTTCTCTCTTCTCAGAAGTTCACCTTTTCCAAAATTTTTTTTGGATCTTTACCCTTCATCACTTATAATAAGAGTGATGAAGAAAAAATGGTCGAAAGGAGCATGCATACAACAGTGATAAGGGGCTAGAAACAAAGCTCAGAGTGTATATAAGCAGTTGCTACCAAACCTGTTGATTGAGATCAATCCCCAGAGAGAATCAATTTGTGTTATGCATGTTTAAATAAGCTTTGCCATCTGGTTTTTGATACTCTAACATTCCACATTATTTGTAAAATAACAAACTTTAACATTCAGTGCCTACAACTGTATTCCTGTCCTATTGGCTATTCAATAAAACATCACTGAATGGCTAATACAGGAAAGATTTAATGTCAGAACTAGCTTAAAATCCACTTCTGTTACATATTGTCTGTGTAGCTTTGCATAACTTTTTTGACTTATTCAAGGTTTAGGTTTATTATCTGGAAAATGAGGATAATAAGTCAGTTCATTGTGAGGATTAAATCAAATAATGATTCTAAAGCACTTGGCTCAATTGCTAGCGTGCAATTTCTCATAATAAATTATTTATAGTCAAACCAGTGCTACTAATTAATCTTTTACAGTGAATAAGATTTAATCGCTATAACCTTTATTTTGCCTGTAATTTAAAATAAAAAAGGATTCACATCTTGCCTTCCTGGTAAGATTTTAGTAATTATGAAATTAAATATTGGATGTTATACTACTTTAAAAATTATAACAAATCTTTTATACAGAAACAATTTTAGGCCAAAAATTTAAAGATGGTTTGGTGTCCCTATTCCCTCCACTGAGGGTCCTGTCTAACTACTGAAGGTGAACCCTTCAGGTTCCATATCCTCACTGTTAGAGATTTCATCTAAGGTCACCCACATTCAGTTGGAGCCTTCCCAATCCCAGGTCTCTGGTTCTTTCTAACGGTTCCTCCACCCCCAGCAGCTGCGTATTTCCATTCATTCCTCTGACCATCTTGGCTTCTCTCCTGTTTCCTGCCATACCTGATCCTGTCACTCCCTTTTTTGTCCTCATCCCCTCTCCTAGCCTAATCCGTCCCTCCCTCTGCCTCCTATGATTATTTTGTCCCCCCTTCTAAGTGGGATTAAGTATCTTCATTTGGACTGTTTAACTTCTTAGGGTCTTTAGGGTGTATCATGAGTATTCTGTACTTTTGAGCTAATATCCACTTAACAGTGAGTATATACCATAAATGTCATTTTAGGCCCCTAGCACATATGTAGCAGAAGACTGCCTTGTCTAACCTCAATGTAAAAAGATTTGCCTAATCCTTGATGCCCCCAAGATGCAGGTGCCCAGGGGTGGCAAACGGGAGGGAAAATGGGGGAATAATTCTGAGAAGGAGGACTTGGAGGGGGCAACATTTGGGAAGTAAATAAATAAAATAATTAATTAATAAAATCAAAATATAACAGATCATTTCTTAGATTTGGTGACTAGGGGGAGATGAAGATATACTCATAAACTCTCTGAGAATAAAATAGCAATTATTTATAGGAACAGAGAATGTTACAATGGTTGGCTCTGATCATCAAAGATTAATAATTTCTCATGGTAATAGAGTGTCAGAAGTATCATTATCATGTATTCAACTGTAAAACAATTATTGAGTCTTATTCTTGTTCCAATAACTGGCTTATATGGGTAGAATTGCTTGCTTCAGTGATGTGTCATAGTGCATGTTTATATCACCATAATTAGACTGTTCTTATGGGAGAAGATAGTGAAGGAATGTTTGAAACAGTAGTTTGTCATTCAATATTTAAAATAAACTAGATATTTTTAAAAATTATTTTAGATTTAATTTTATATTTGTAAGTGTTTGTCTGAAAGTGAATCTGTGCATCCCTTGTGTGCAGTGCCTATAAAGGCCAGTAGAGGATGTCAGATCTCATAAATGCCAGAAGTGGGCTTTGGACCCCTGGGTATTTAAGTCATAGATACATGAGACCCACCTTATGGTTAATGAAAATAGAAGACTGTGTCAGTAGCCTGTGTTCTTCACTGCTGAGCCATTTCTCTAGCTCCAACCAATTATTTTGTAATAACTTGCATTGGGAATTTTACAATCTTCAGTATTATATACAAAGAAGCATTCTTTATTAACAATAGTTCAGGACTTCCAAACAATTAGCCATGATGTTAATAACAAAATTATTAATTAAACCATAAATATCTCCTTAAAAGTAGTATGCACCAAAGTAAACACAGCAGATGATAAAATAATGAACACTTTATCCACAAATGTTTCTCTAGTAGTGGTGGCCTCCACCATTTTTCTATATACTTATTAAACTTACAATACACTCTACCTTGTTTCTCTTTTAACTTAAAGCCTTACAATGCAATTGAACCTGCCTCAGCTATGCATTCAGCTGGATGATTTACTAAATCAACTTTCAAATTGTAAGCCCCAGTTTGTTTATGTGTAAAATGAGGATAATAATGGTGCTTTCCATTCCCAAAGCAGCGTCTCTTACTCAAATGATCTGGTGAATGGGAAAATAATTTTCATAATGAATATAATTGTTCAGATATTATCTAACTTAGAATTCAACATCCTTCAATCTTTTTCCCTTACATTCTTGTTTTACACTCTCTAAAAATCCCTATTTTATTTCACAGCCTAAATTACTCTTTTGGGATGATAGTTCTTACATACATATTTATATCTCATCTCTATGAACATGAGGCAAAAACCCATATATCATGGTATATAATCTAAAAATTTCCAAATTTAATATCTCCAGATGTGAACTCAACATAGGTTCTCTGTTTCAATATTCTTCCTCCACCATTTTGATGTCTTCTCAACCATCTAGTTACTCTAGTTAAAAACAAAAAAGTCTTAACTTTTCCTTAATCCTTAGTCTATCAATTACAATCAGTCAGCTGTACTAAATATTTTTCAGCCCTGAATCAGTGTAACAGCCTTTTGATTGGCTTTTCCATAGTGGCTTACTGTGATATTCTCCCACAAATTATAAGTAAACCAGGAGCCTTCTAATTTAATCTGCAATGCAAAAACCATCCATCTTAGAGCAGTCTGCAAATCCAAACATGGGTTGCAAACACTGTTTCTTATTGTGAAATTGAATGTTTCTACACATACCATGACAACAGTTTAAAAATAATTTCTAATGAGGACTTGAAGTCTAGGGTGATGTCCAGATCCAGAAAAAATTGAATTAATCAATCAGAAATGAAAATGTTAACGACATACCCAGCATAAAGGCAATGCTATTACCAATTCTTCACTTGTGTGAAAATCAAATTGAGTTATTCTTTAAATTATGCATTTGGTGACTAATTTGCCAGCTTCCTGAAACTGACATATTATTTCCTGAACCACAAAATGGCAAGAAATTCTCTAATCATGTGGTAATCATCCTTCATATCACTGTGGTAAAATACTTGGCATAAACTTAGGAAGAAAAGCTTATTATTTTTTTATGGTTTACATATCACAAGTTTTAATCCAGAGTGTTTATGTCTGTTAATTCTGTGCTCATAATGAATATCATAGGCAGATGAAGCTTTCTGTAGAGTCTGTTCAGTCTATGGAGACAGCTATCAAGTATTAGCCATCAGTAACTCATTTCCTCCAGAAAGAATCTTCCTCTTAAGTTTGCTGAGCACAGCTCTCAATATCTGATCCTGTAGTGGGCCATTTCATATTCTATGCATAATAAGTGACCACTGTCCATTTACTTACCTACTTTCATTTATTACGTTTTCTCAGGTAGAGTTCTGCCCTTTTACTGTAATATATTATTTATGGGATTTATGTTAAGTATATGTTACTTGCTCATCCTGAAATGATTAGTACTGCTGTCTTTCTCTGATATTTCCTCTATGATATTGTCAACGGCTTAGAAGCAACAGATTTCAATGTATCCATCACTCTTTCCCTCCAAGACCTCATTTATACATACTTCTTTCTTTAGTATGTAAACATACACTGATAGTCTACATTTCTGTTTCATTATATATCAACTGAAAATATTTGTGGATTTAAAAGAATTAATTGACTATTTCAGGCTGAGAAAAAATACATTTCTTAAAAATCTACAAAAATTACATGTTTTCGACAAATATGAAAGAATAATTTGATAATGTAAGTTTAATTCACTATCTTTTTAGATTTGCTTTCAATTCTTTCTGGTTTTGACATATCTGACAATGTTTACATACAATGAAATATTTATATTCATAAGAGAAATTACTGATTTTGTGTCTTTAGGTCCTATAAATTCAGTGAGATACTGTAGTGAATGACTTACCTTTATAATATTTTCAGTGATGATATTTTACATATTAAATAAATATGTGCACATATGTTAATCAAGCAGTATATTATATATTATAAGTATAAATACATATACTTCTACATATGAATACATATATTGCTCATTCTTTGACCATTGTACAGTACTTCATTTCTCCAAATTTCTTGCCCTCTAATAGATGATTCCCAGTGATTGTGTTTATTTTATAAAGGATGAGGTTACTGTTTCTTGTTGTTCTATCTTTTGGTTTGGTTTGTTTTCTGTTACATTCATGTCTTGCTCTAAAGTTCTGAAATTAAACCAAATGTTAAGGGGGAAAAAGGTAAAACAGTTCAAAAGAATTAAACTTTTTCTCACATATTTCCATGTTTCTCAAGCCCAATATCTTCCGGAGTACTAAAGCCTTTTTATATTATTCTCTATATTATGTTTCCCTATAATAATACAAGGGTCAAAGGCAATAAGGACACCAGCAGGATTCAAAGCTCTTCAGCTCTATAATAAGAAAAGCCTCTAGAAATACAAACAAAGGCAAACAGTCTATGTTTTGTAATATATATATATATATATATATATATATATATATGTGTGTGTGTGTGTGTGTGTGTGTGTGTGTGTGTGTATTAATATGTGGCTTCCTGAATGTATGAGATGAAAGTAGCGGGAAGACTACAAAAGAAATGAACTGAGACCAGCGAGAGGGAAGGGAAGGCTAAGAGGTGTGAATATGAGAAAAGCCTAATGAGTACACATATATAAAACTGTCACAATTAAACTGAAATTTATAAAATGAGTACCAATAAAAATAGCTAATAAATAATAACAATAATGCTGTCAATTTGCTTTTGAATCTTAGGGGAATAAAAGATAAGTCTATAGCCCTCGAATTCCTGGAAGGTGCTATCCAAACATTGTATGACACTATTCTTGGATAGAGTTCATAAAAATGTCTGCTGACTTCAGAGAGTGGACCAGTGACAGATTAAAGGATCAATAACATTTAAATCCAACTTTGGGAATCACTGACTTTTGTTGTTACTTACAAGACAATGGGTAAGGAGTATCTAACAAGAATAGAAATGAATAGAAATGTCTCAAGGACAGCTGCATCAGTCAAATCCAACACCAGAAATGATGACAGCTCACAGAAATTTGGAGCACACTGCACAGCCTACAGAAAGTTCAATAGGTTGAATCATGTCCTTCTGTGGTTCCGTTGGTGTGAGCATACTCCAGGAAGCTCAGATTGTTTTTTTTTTTTTCTAGGCAGTTTAGCTGGTCTCAATTTCTTCCAAGCTGTGTGTCTTATCTTTACATCTTCCAGGCTGCTTAGATGTGCTCAGTCTGAGCCTCTAAAGAAAGGAAGAAAGAAAGAAAGAAAGAAAGAAAGAAAGAAAGAAAGAAAGAGAGAGAGAGAGAGAGAGAGAGAGAGAGAGAGGGAGGGAGGGAGGGAGGGAGGGAGGGAGAGAGAGAGAGAGAGAGGAAATGAAAGGGAAGAAAAGAAGAGAAAAGAGAAGAAAAGAAAAAGCTAGACTGAGAGTATTCAGAAGTCATTACTGCTTCTGTACTCTTAGAGATGTAAGGGGTTTGGTAATTTTGCCAGTTTCAGAGACTTCTTCAAACTATTTTGAGTTACTTCCTGTCTTAAAAGAGTTTTCTTTGAAGAGATAAATTTAATCTCAGAGGAAACTGGAACACAACACAAGGCTGCTTGAGAGAAAAAAATAATAAATAATCTTTTTTTATTGGATGTTTTAGGGGATATCATATGTTATCTGCTTACCCCATCCCCCCACCCACCCAGGAACCCCCTATCCCCTCACCCCTCCTCCTGCTTCTCTGTCGATGTACCCCAACATACCCACCCCACTCCCACACCCCCATCCTCAAATTCCCACCCCCTGGAGCATCCAACCTTCATGAGACCAAGGATCTCTTCTCCCACCTATGCCCAGCAGGGTCCTCCACTCTTACATATACAGCTGAAGCCATGGATCCCTCCCTAAGTGCTCCCAGGTTTAGACCCTGGGAGCTCTGGTTAGTTGGTATTGTTGCCCTCCTCATGGGGCTGCAAACCCTTTCAGCTCCTACACTCTTCACTTTGACTCCTTCATTGGAACCCCATGATTAGTTCAATGGTTAGCTGTGAGCATCTGCCTCTGAATATGTCAGACTCTTGCATACCTCTGAGGAGACATCTATATCAGGCTCTTATCAGCATGCACTTCCTGACTTCCACATCAGCATCTACTTTTGGTGACTGCACATGGGATGGATACTCAGGTGGAATGGTCTTCAGATGGGCCCTCCTTCAGTTTCTGGCTGTCACTTTGTCTCCATATTGGCTCCCTTGAGTATTTTGTTGCTCCTTCTAAGAAGGACTGAATCACTCTAAACAATACCATGACACCTAAGGAAATAGCAGCAGTCATTAAAAGTCTCACCACCAATAAAAGCCCAGGACCAGATGGTTTTAGTGCAGAATTCTATCAGACCTTCAAGGAAGACCTAATTCCAATTCTCTTCAAACTATTCCACAAAATAGAAACAGAAGGAACACTACCCAGTTTGTTCTATGAAGCTACAATTACACTCATACCCAAACCTCACAAAAATCCAACAAAAACCCAACAAAGAAAGAGAACTACAGACCAATCTCCCTTATGAACATCGATGCAAAAATACTCAAAATTCAAGCAAACCTAATCCAAGAACACATCAAAACAATCATCCATCATGATCAAGTAGGTTTTATCCCAGGAATGCAGGGATGGTTCAACATTCAGAAATCCATCAATGTAATCCACTATATAAACAAACTCAAAGAAAAAACCACATGATCATATCACTAGATTCTGAGAAAGCATTTGACAAAATTCAATACCCCTTCATGATAAAAGTCTTGGAAAGATCAGGAATTCAAGGTCCATACCTATACATAGTAAAAGCAATTTACAGCAAACCAGTAGTCAACATTAAACTAAATGGAGAGAAACTTGAAGCAATCCCACTAACATCAGGGACTAGACAAGGCTGCCCACTCTCCTCCTATCTATTCAATATAGTACTAGAAGTCCTAGCCAGAGCAATTAGACAACAAAAAGAAGTCAAAGGGATACAAATAGGAAAGGAAGAAGTGAAAATATCAGTATTTGCAGATGATATGATAGTATATTTAAGTGACCCCAAAACATCCACGAGAGAACTCCTAAACCTGATAAACAACTTCAGCAAAGTGGCTGGTTATAAAATCAACTCAAACAAATCAGTAGCCTTCCTCTACATGAAAGATAAATAGACTGAAAAAGAAATTAGGGAAATGATATCCTTCACAATAGTCGCAAATAATATAAAATACCTGGGTATAAATCTAACCAAGCAAGTGAAAGACCTGTATGACAAGAACTTCAAATCTCTGAAGAAGAAATTGAAGAAGATCTCAGAAGATGGAAAGATCTCCCATGTTCATGGATTGGCAGGATTAATATAATAAAAATGGCCATCTTGCCAAAAGCAATCTACAGATTCAATGAAATTCCCATTAAACTCCCAACTCATGTCTTCACAGAGTTAGAAAAGGAAATTCTCAAATTCATTTGGAATAACAAAAAACCCATGGTAGTGAAAACTATTCTCAACAATAAAAGAACTTCTGGAGGAATCACCATCCCTGACCTCAAGCTGTACTACAGAGCAATAG
Source organism: Grammomys surdaster (assembly GCF_004785775.1). NCBI lineage: Eukaryota > Metazoa > Chordata > Mammalia > Rodentia > Muridae > Grammomys > Grammomys surdaster. The sequence goes on along the minus strand of NW_021604782.1, from coordinate 14,378,821 downwards.
TGATAAATAATCTTACCATGACAAGAAACCTATGAATTGCAATAATACCAGAGTGGTAAGGTCTACCCATGGGTGTTATTGTGCCCCAAATGTTGTGAGGTTAATCAAGTACTATTTGATCTAATTTCAGACCAGCTCCACAGGAAAAATACCCCTGATTCAAAGGCTCACAGACTCCAAGGATGTGTCCATGACCATTATTTTTCTAAACGGATACAGCACATATCCACTTTCTAAATTTCTGCACATCTGACCACAGATTAGTTCAACTGTCAAATCTCATCAAAGAACTTGTTGTGCAGTGCATGGTGGTTATTAAAAAGATGACAACTGCTCAATGTACATAGAAATTGTGACTGTGGCATGTTCAGTCACAAATAAGGTATTATGTTACCCATTCCCTTAAAACTCAAGCACCATAGCAAAAGAGGTTTCAAAAAGTTGAAGATTCTAAGAGACAGAAGTTTCATAAAACCAGAGCAATACAGTATTTTTCAGACATGATAGAATTATTATGATTATGAAATCACGCTGTGGTCACTTGAATAAGCCCTGCATATGATAAAGCCAGACAACATTTTAGGTTGGAACGGGAAGGCTTCATAAACATCCACCTCTAACAGAGAATCTATGGATAAATAAAGGCTTCTTCAGGAAAATGATTCAGCTCTCCTTAAGGGTATAGTTCCTGTTATACCAACTGATTTAGTGGATAACTCAGTACCCAGAAGTGTATGGATAGCACAAATTGGAGTTGATTGCTTACTGAATAAATGAAAGAGGAGAGAAAGTGCAGGGTACTTTGAAGGTGGGGACAGTTCTAAAAGAAGGTAAGGGAAGAAATGTATTATCATAATTAAATTACATTTTGTAAAATCTCAAATAATTCATAAAAAATATTTTAAGATAGTAGCCTAAACTACTTAAGTTATCAATGGAAAAACTAGCACTAAGATAGTAATTTCTGCTCATTTTCACATTACTGTGTGTTAGTCATTAAATTAGCATTGAATTGAAATAGAACTATTATGGAAGAAGAAATAGAAAGTACTTGATGAAAAAAATAATACTGATTGCTTAACCTATATCACATTTATGACACATCCTAAAATAGTCCATATCAAATTTAGTAGACCATTATATCAGGTGGTACTGGGTGGCCAAGGCAGGATGGAGAATGGATTCTGTGACGTTTTGACAAGTACTCTTAATGTAAGTAAGCTTGTATGTATGTAAGCTTTAATCAGGACACTATTCCTATGTTAATTATATATTCAGTATACAATTAACTTCTAAGTTAAAATTTCCAGAACTTTTATTTTTATGAATACTGTCTATCTAGAAACATAAGCAAAACAAAAAATCAAATAAAAGTTCTTACCTATGTTGCTATTCAAAGTTCTACATATTTATCAGTAAGAGAGACTCTGTGAGTCTATGGTTATTTTGATGAATAATATATGGTATTATTCCCTGAGAGATCCATTCTTCTGGAAATATTACTTCTTCAAAGAAGAAAATATGAACATACTCTATTGCACTGTGTCTACCTTCCAGACTAGAAACAATCAATCATCAAGTATGTGTATTTATCTTTGTAGGTAATATCAAGTAAGGTGAAATGAATAATTTCAGGTTTGCTTTAAATTCTAAGGGACTGTGTCTTTCAATAAATTTTAATGTCAGGCTACTTATGGCCATATTGTACATCACATGGAGGTATTTAGTCTATCTATGCTGCTATGAACGACCAGGTGACAGCCAGAAATTCTGCTAGATTTTTTTATTGCTGATCCACTATATCTGAAGGTCATTTTAATCCTTCCAATTTTAATAGTTACTTAAAATTTGAACTTTATTTTTGTTTTATTTTTGTTGTTGTATTTGGTTTTTGCTTTTTTATTTTTTTAAGAGGGGGTAGCTAATTAACATGTTTTCTGTCCAAGTGAATGGAAATAAATCTAGTATACATAAAGTGGGAATTAAAAATGTAATTTAAATGGTTTTATTCGCATACCAATTCATTCAAAATAATATATAATTACACATATGTCATTTGCATATATCTCCTAGACATTGGTGACATTATCCTACTTCACAAATATATCAGGGCAGATAAATTTTCTTTTCCTAGGTCATATAATTAGGTTGCAGTAAATCTGCTTTGAAAATCTATAGCACTATTCAGTTCCTCACAAGAAGCTCAATATATCTTAGAATCTTTAAAATTATGTATAAATGAAATACAAAACATATCAACAAAAAGTAAATAACAGCACATATTTATGTGGTAGATTATCAGTGAAATAATTTTGTATATGAAATATTCAATTATATCACCAAACATAATAAAATATATTTCCATTTATGATCTCAACATCACTAAAATCAAAGAAGTAAAATTGAAAAATTGGCAAAAATACAATAATCAAATATAGGACAAGTCTCACGTTGGCTAGATGATTTATCTCCCACTGGGGCAAGACAAGGTAGCCAAGTTAAAGAACATATTCCACACAGATGGAGCAGCTTTTGAGATAGCCCCAGTTTCAGTTGTTCAGAACCCACATAAAGACCAAGGTGTAAGTGTACATATGTGCAAGCAGGCCTAGGTCCAGCCAGTACATGGTCTGTTGTTGGTAGTAAAGATTCTAAGATTCCCAAGGGTCCAGGTTTGTTGACTCTGTTGATCTTCCTGTGGAGTTTCTGTCCCCTTCTGGGCCTGCAATTCTTCTTTCTATTCTTCCACAAGACTTTCTAAGCTCTATCCACTGTTTGGCTGTGGGTATCTTCATCTGTCTGTGTCAGCTTTTGGGTGGAGTCTCTCAGATGACTCCCATGCTAAACTCTTGTCTTCAAGCAAAACAACATGTAAGTAACAGTGTCAGGGATTGATGCTTCTCTATGGGATGGGTCACAAGTTGCACACCCATGCTAGACTGATGTCTGCAATCATAACAGCATATCATTAATAGTCAAGCATTGGTGGTTTATTATGGGCTGTGTCTCAAATTGGGCCAGTTATTAGTTGACAATTCCCTCAGTCTCTGTTCCATCCCTAACCACTGCATTTCTTTTAGACAGGATAAATTTTGGCCTGAAAGTTGGTAGGTGGATCCATATCCCTATAGATCTACCAAGGTTCCTGCCTGGCTAACAGAGACAGCCTCTGCAGGCTCTATATTCCAAATGTTGAGTTACAGCTAAGGATACCCCTATTGATAAGACAAAATGACAGCTGACAGATTGAATAAGGGTCTTTATCTGATGCAAGGCTAATATCAAAAATATAAAAAGAACTCAAAAAGATAAACACCAACAACCCCAATAACCCAATTTATAAAATGGGGCACAGAGCTAAACAGGGAGTTATCAACAAAGAAATCTCAAATGATGATGAAACCCTTACAGAAATGTTCAAAGTGCTTAGCTATCAGGGAAAAGCAAATCAAAACAACTCTTAGATTCTTTCAGGAGTCACAATGGCTAAGATCAAAATCTCAAGTGACAGCACATGCTGTGAAGGAAGTGGAGCTATGGGAACATTCTTCCACTGCAGGTGGGATTGCAAACTGGTACATCCACTTTGAAAATCAATTTTGTGCTGGTTTCCCAGAAAACTGGCAATAGTTCTACCTCAAAACCTAGCTATACCACTCCTGGACATATATGCCTAAAAGATGCTCTAATATCCCATAAAAACACTTGCTCACTTACGTTCATAGCAGCTTTATTCATAATAGCCAGAAACTGGAAACAACCTAGATGTCCCTCAACTGAAGAATGCATAAAGAAAATGTGGTACACCTACACAATGGAATACTATTTAGCTATTAAAAACCAAGACATCATAAATTTTGATGGTAAATGGATGGAACTTAAGAATATCATCCTGAGGAGATAACTCAGTCCCAAATGGACATGCATTGTATGTACTCACTTATTAGTGGATATCAGCCATAAAATCCAGGTGCCATGTTACACTCCACAGACCCAAAGAAGCTAAATAAGAAGCAAGGCACAAAATGCTTGAATCTCACTTAGAAGGGAGAATAAAATACTCATAAGAGGCAGGTGAAGGGAAGGAACTGTTTGGAAGAGGGGGTGGGGAGTGGAGTGAGGGGTTTGGAAATCTGCAACTGATGGTGGAATCAAGCAGGGAACATCTCCAGGAAGAGACAGAGAACTACATTTTCTTTAGACAGGAAAATTTTGGGTTAAAAGTTTGTGGCTTGGTTGATAGCCTTATCTCTTCACTGGGAGTCCTGTATGGCTTCAGGAGATGACCTCTTCAGGTTCCATGTCCCCACTATTAGAATACTAAACTAAGGTCATCTACATTGACTCTTGCGAGCCTCCCCATTCATGGTATCTAGTCTCCACACTTTACCACCCATCAGCTGCAGATTTCCATTCATTCATCTTGACCTTCTTTGCTATCTCTTCAGACACCTAATCCAAATTTCCCCATTCCCCTCCCCAATTCCTCACCCGTCCACTTCCATTTCTTCCTCTGCCCCCTATGACTATTTAATTCCCCTTATAGATAAGAGTCAAGGATCCATGCTTAGACCTTACTTCTTGTTTAACTGCTTGTTTACTAACTTTTTGTTTACTTCTTGTTAGGTCTTTGGGGTTAATCATGAGTATCCAGTAGTTCATGGCCAATACCCACTTATCACTGGGTACATATCATGCATTACAGTGGGATGAAGGTAGAAAAGGATTTAGGAGTGTGAGGAATCTTAGTGTGAGAAGAAATTTAGAGATTCCACTAGCATTGGTAACACAATACAAGATATTGCAATCTAGATGAGAAATGTTCCCCCATAGACTCAAGTATGGGGTCCTCAACTGGCCACTCTGGGGAAGTTATGGGACCTGTAAGAGGTAGAGCCTTGTAGGAGAAAGCATAGGCTTTGAGGGTCTATAGCCTCATCCAACTCCTGCTTGGTCTCTTTGTTTCCTGTGTGAATGAAGTGTGATACATCAGCTTCTTGCTCTAGTCTTCTGCCCCTATGCCTTCCAAATCATTATAATCATCTGACCCTCCCTAACCGAAACCCAAAGAAAAGTAAGATTTGGTTACACTGGTTTCTTTTAACAACACAAAATGCACTAACATTGGAGACATGAATAATGGCAACCATTTTTTCTTCACGCAGAGTAGGGTTGATGAGGGACCAAAGTGAAGGTGTTTTAGAAAAATATAATGTTCCACATTTCATCTAAACATAAACTTTCATTTTAAATATCAAAATGGAAAAATCTTATTTTATGTTCAGATTGGGACTTGGCCAACAAATTCATTCTCTCAAAATTTCAAAAAAAAATTATATAAGTTTATGTAATCTTAATTATATTGTTAAAGTTGCTATGTGAGTTTTGAGTTTATTGAGTGCAGACTCTGCAAACCAGGTAGACCTTCCTGTCACAGACACAAGTAACTCAAGTGCATGCCCACACATATTTTTCTAGTCCAGGCTGGCCCACTAACGTTGTGACAAGGAGAAAACTGAATGCCAAACAGCTTAAGATATTGAAAAATATTGTGCTCTTTAGGATTATAGGAAGTAAATGGTTTCTAACACAAGTTACTACATTTTTTCTCATGGTATAAATATGCCTGTGATGGGAACAGGAAGCCACAAGACTCATCTGTGGAAAGATCAGTCTCTCTGCCCAGAATTTTCAATGAGAATCCCTATTTAAATTCTTTCAGTAAGACTGAGCAGCCCTGTCAGTTTTGAGAGATGATGTAAGCACTGATTTGATGTTCAATTGTCTAAGTCCATCTTGTTATTTTACTATTTAACTTTTGCTTGCAGTTCATATTATAACCCACTCATTCTACATTAAAAGCATGAGATTCATGGATCATCCTTCAGACAGAAAAATGGAATAGCATTTATTCTTTCTACGTTTTTGGCACTAATAAGAAATGAATACAGAACTTTATACCTTCCAGGGAAAAGCTCTATGTCTGAGTTACATCTATAGCTGCTTTTATTCTTGAACCATTTGTATTATTTTAAGCCAGAATTTGAGGCTACATCTACAACAATATAAACCCATAATGACTCATGTTTCACTAGGAGTAATATCCAGAATTTTCCTCAAGACTTTTGTAGTGTTCTAGCTCCTTTATTTGTCTGTACTCTGTTAAATAGCTTTTTTCCAGTTCTTTTTAAACTTAGCTATTTAAAATGCTTTTCTCTCTTTTATTACTTATATTTTTCTTATAGAGCAGAGAAGAAGGCTTTTTCCAAAATAAGTTATAAATATGATTTTGCATATGAGATTGTTTTATTTTTGCCTACATTCTTAAATTCTACTTATGCAAAATAATTTCTTACATTTTAAAAAGATAAAATTAGGGACAGAAAAATGAAGGCACCTGTTTCTTAAACTCCAAAAATTCAAGTTGGATATTTTGAAAGAAAAATGGAAAGTAAAAATTTATAATCATCTTCTAAAGGATTTATCCTTTGAGAAACATCTTTAAAACATTGGGTTTTGTTGGTGGCAATTTTAGGTGTGTGTGTATGTGTGTGTGTGTGTGTGTGTATGGGTGTGTATGTGTGTGTGTGTGTGTGTGTTTGCGTGTGTGTGTTTGTGTGTGTTTATGCGTATGTGCTTCCATGCAATTCCATAACTTTTCTGATTCTGGCAGCTTGACAATTTGTTGTTCATGATCACAACACTAATTATTAAATCATCTGAAGACAGATGGCTCTATTACTTATTTATTTGCCTTCCTATCTATCTAATCTATCTATCTATCTATCTATCTATCTATCTATCTATCTATTGCATATCTATGTATCTATTGATTGATTGATCTATCTATACATCTATATATCTAGGCATTCATTAAATAATTCATTCATTTGTTAATTCATTCATTCATTCACCTGTGATCATAAATGTTGTTCAGTTTGATTTCCAACTTCTGTTTCTTTCTCCCAAGTACCTTGAGAAACACATAGCAGAGACCAGTTAATGTCATATTTTACTGAATCAGACCAGTTCATAGATGAGGTTATTGAGTCATATTGATCCTTTAATCTCTGGGAGCTCCTTGAGTTCAGAACATATTCTCACGTCTATACAGCTGTCAAAACACCTTAAGCCATGGAATTTTTATCTTGGGGTGAAAGAAAGAGTTCTTTGAGCAGTCAATTACTACCTTCTATAAGATTGAAATATCTGAAGAAGAGGTAGATTGTCTAATGTATTATACCATATAGAGAAAATAGTGCTCCCCTAAAGATGCCTCCTCTTCATTTCTCTACAGCTTTAGTCATTTAATAGTTTTTAACGAGTGAGATACTTAATATTTGCTAAAAATTCTTCTTGAAAGCTAAGCTATCTTAACTTATACTTTAACCAAGTCATAATATTTGATACTGTTTATCATGGTTTGGTAAACAGACAGCAAAAATGTACACATAGAGTGTATTCACAGTATAAACATATGATCTCAAATGCAAAAACAAACATTGAATTTATGGTTTGAACACTGATGTAGAAAGGCAAATACAAACTCTGACCTTTTGACTAACCCACAATCTATTTATGGCCAATGAATTTCTGGTTTCTTTTGAGATATTTCAAAGAGATTATATAACATAATTCTCTAGGTTGTTCCTAGATCCTTTACCACAGTCTCATATTGCATTGTAATAAATATGCAAGAATTGGTATTAAGTTTGGCATACTTTCTGTGACAAAATTTGTTATGTGGTCATTTATCTTAATGTTTACCTCCATATGTGCGGGTCACCACATCCATCATGAGAACTAATTATATGTAAATTCTGTATGTGGAAAAGGTCAGGCTAGGATTGAACCGAAGTCCTTCAGCTTCCAGTTCAGTGGACATTTAATCACCTAAGGCCCTGCCTTAGTTTCATATCCACATGTAGAAACATCTGTCAACATTCACCCAAACAGTTTTTCCAGATTGTTTTTATTAGTCATTTAACACATAGAAAATTCTTGCCAGTAAAGCAATCTTGCCAGAAAAGCTCAAACTATCAAGATAGTTATAAACAACACAGAATATTGGTTTAAAATATTGATAAATGGAAGATAGTTCTTGGTCTGAACATGACTCAAAAAAAGTTTTAAATGGTTTAGTTTAAGTTCAAGAATACCTTGCCATTTCTCCAATATGTATCAGACACACCAGAAGGGAGCTATTCAGAGATTAGTGGAGAGAGGTTTATTCAATCCTAGTAGAAAGGAAATGGTGGCATTGCATTTAGAAAGTACTCAGTCTACCCTGGATTTTATTCGTGTTTTGCAGTTGGCTGTCAGCGATATTTTGTCTCTGGGCTTTGATTACTCTATGCTTAATGCTGACCTTTCTCACTGGATTTTTATATGTATGTTCTGAGGAAACTAGGTTCCAAAGCAAGGTCTAGAGATCACCTTTGTTCAATATTAAAACTCTTAAACAACTTATTTTCAATAACATCTATTATATGTCTCTGTTCCCCTTTTCCACTCTGCAGGAGCCATTATGCATGAGTGTGAGGGGAATGTTGCATATACGCTAAGTGCACAATCCCCAACAAATTTGAGTAAACGACTTTTTTCCTTCTTAACAACTGGATTCATTTCTAATTACTGACTGAACTTTGCCACTGTGATTCTTTACTAACAGCTTAAAATTTAAAATTAACACCTGCAAATCTGAACTCAGCCTCCCTCGGACAAATCAGCTGCTCAAAATGCTAGCTAGCTGTAGGCTCAGTAAAAATAGTTCTTTTTTTTCTTTTGCCTTGCCTGGTTTTCCAGCAATAAATTGCCAAAAATATACTTAACCTATTCCTCTTCTTAAAGACTGTCATGTACTTACATCCAAATCCCAAAAATGATCACGTTTTGTTTGTTTGTTTGTTTGTTTGTTTTTTGAAATCTCAAACACATTTGCTTAATTTTAAGATCATCAATACAATCTTTATTGATAGATGCATCACACAGTGTATTGGGGCTCTTTAAATAAATCCCCACATGTCTGTGACCGTACATAACCATTTTGAGCATATCTCTATGTCTCTTGGTTCTATACATCTTTGCCCCGCCCACATTATCAATTTTCATTCGTTTTTCCAAATAGCTTTTATAATAGAGCCAACACAATATTGGGAACCCAGGTCCTCTGTATAAGACATTTAGATTTCCTCTTCCACCCTGTCCTTTCTGCTGGGGCAGACTACTAGCTGGTCTGCACCCATGAAGACACCATATCCTGACCCATCCTAGAGGATCAGCTGCGCTCAGAGCAGTTGACATCAAATCCTGAGCCATCCCAGAAGATCCTCTGCACTGAGGGCAGATGGGCAACTGACACCGCAGCCTGAAGCATCCAAGGAGATCTGCTGCACAAAGGGTAACTGAGCTACTGATCAACAGCTTGTCTGCTCCCCTGAAAACACAACAGCTTGAAGGCATTCGAGGGGTTCCTCTGTACACAGAGCAACTGGGCAACAGACTCCACAATCTGAAGACCTCTCGAGGACTCTGTGGCATGCAGGGCAGTTGACTCTACAGACTGAAAGCTTCCCCGGAGTTCTGCTGCACACAGAGAGTCAGAAACCACAGTCCATAGGGCCACTGGAGAACATCTTCACACAGGAGAACAGAGTGAGTGCTCTTCAGAAGATCTAACAGTCTGAAGGCCTCCCAGGAGATCTACTTCAGCCAAGGCAATAAATCAGCAGCTTCTCAACCCCTCTGAAGAGGCCCCGGTTGGAAGGCCTCACAGGCAGTATGCTACAGCCAGGGCCACAGGGCTACTCAGAAACCTGAAGCAACTCAGGGACAAAAGAGGCAGACTCTAGACAGAGTCACCAAGACCAACAAACACCAGGGGTAAATAGATGGCAAGAGGCAAGCGGCAAGACCATCAGCAACAGAAGCCAATATATGTGGACATCATCAGAACCCAGTTCTCCCACCACAGCAAGTCCTGAATACACCAACACACCTGGAAATCAGGAAGCTGACCTAAAATTTTATCACATGAAGATAATAGAGTTCTTTAAGGAGGATACAACTAACTCACTGGAAGAAATACAGGAAAACACAGGTCAACAGGTAGAAGCCCTTAAAGAACAAACAAATCCCTTAAAGAAATACAGGAAAACACAAACATAACAGTTAAGGAATTGAATAAAGCAGTTCAATACCTAAAAGTGGAAGTAGAAATGATTAAAATGCAAATGAAGGCAAACCTGGAAATGAAAAATCTAGGAAAGTGGTCAAGAGTTACAGATGTAAGTATCACCAACAGAATACAAGAAGTAGAAGAGAGAATCTCAGGTGTAGAACATACCTTAGAAGAGAAACACAATATCAAAGAAAATTCAAAACATAAAAAGTTCCTAACCCAAAGCATCCATGAAATACAGGGCACAATAAGCAGACCAAATATAAGAATAATTGAAATAGAGGAGAACGAATATTCCCAGCTCAAAGGACCTGAAAATCTCTTCAACAAAATCACAGATGAAAACTTCCCCAACCTAAAGAAAGAGATGACCATAAAGGTACAAAAAGCCTATAGAACACCAAATAAATCAGACAAGAAAAGAAAATCTTCTTATAACATAATAATCAAAACACTAAATGCACAGAACAAAGAAAGAATGTTAAAAGCTGCAAGGAAAATGGGGCAAGTAACATACCTATCAGAATTACACCAGACTTCTCAACAAAAACTATGAAAGCCAGAAGAGCCTGGTAAGATGTCATACAGACTCTAAGAGAATATAAATCCCAACCTAGGCTACTATACCCACAAAAACTTTTAATCACCATAGATGAACAACCCAGATGTCCCATGACAGAAGAATGGATACAGAAAGTGTGGTTCATTTACACAATGGACTACTCAGCTATTAAGAACAAGGACATCATGAGTTTTTCAGGCAAATGGATGGAACTAGAAAATATCATGCTGAGTGAAGTAACTCAAACCCAAAAGGACATGCATGGTATGTACTCACTAATAAGTGGATATTAGGCACAAAAGCAAAAAAGAAAAGTACAGAATACCCAAGATACAGTTCACAGAACTAAAAAAGTTCAACAAGCTGAAGGGCTCAAGTGAGGACTCCTCAGTCCCACTTGGGAGGGAGAAGAAAGCAATCATAAGTAGGGATGAAGGGAGAGACATTCAAGGGAAAGTAGACCTGGGGTGGCTGGAGAAGGGAATCTAATCTGGTATTGGATTAGGGGAAAAGACTAGCCCTGAGAGCCAGCAGAAAGATTGAAAACAGGAAACTTCTGGACGTGGGAGTTGGGGGGACTCTCCAGAATGCACCAGAGACCTTGGAAGTGAGAGAATATAGGTATTGAAAGGGACAGACCTTAGATGAAATGCCTGACAGTAAGAGAGAGAACGTATAGATCTAGCCCACCTCCAGCAGGAAGACTGGGAATCAAGGAATGGAGGGAGTTGCCTTCCCACAGTCAAAACTCTCATCTATATTTATTCCTGTCTCAAAGAACTGTAGAGATGAAAATGAAGAGGATCCTGAGGAAAAGAAGGTCCAGTGACAGGCCCAAAGTGGGATCCATCTAAAGGAGCGGTCCCAAGGCCTGACACTATTACTGAAGCTATGGAGCACTCACAAAAAGGGACCTATCATGACTGAACTCCAAACTCCAAAGACCCAAGAAGCAGATCAAAGAGTCAGATGTAGATATTTGCACCACACCAATGGACAGAAGCTGCTGACCCCTGTGGTTGAATTAGGGGAAAGCTGGAAGAAGCTGAGAAGGAGGGTGACCCTGTAGGAGGACCAGCAGTCTCAATTAACCTAACCCCCAGATCTCTCAAACACTGGACCACCAACCAGGCAGCATACATCCCCTGATATGAAGCCTACCAAACATTTACAACAGAGGACTGCCGGGTCTTGGTTCAGTCAGAGAAGATGGACCTAGCCCTCAAGAGACTGGAGGCCCCAGGAAGTTTACAGGTCTGGTGAGGTGGGATATGGGGATAGAGACACGCTTGTGAAGACAGGGAAATGCGGAGAAGGTTATGAGATGTGGAACATTTGGAGGGTAGACCGGGAGGAGGGAATAAAATAAAATCTGGAGAGATAAATAAATAAATAAATAACCAAAAAAAAAAAGACATTTAGATTCATTCCCTCTATACTCCATTTCCATGTGTCCTACATGTTTTATCTAAAGTTTATTTCTAGTTCATTTTAAGATAATTAATCTTTATTGTAAAAGATTTATCCAAGATTTTGAAGTTAATGGGGGTTAGATAACTTATATTTTCATATCTTATATTTAATAATATTTAATAAGCTATTTGAGGTATGATTTTAAATATACAAAATTAAGATTATAACCCAGCAAAATTTTCTTCACTAAAAACCAAGAAGAACACAGGAGTAAAATGTTATATGAATTTCAAGCCAACTTCAGATAAATTCTGAAGCCTTTGAGAAATTTCCTTCATCAAATGAAGGCACATTTCACACCATTCTTCCTTTTAATGTTGCTGGTCATATTGAAACTATAGGTAAAAAAAAAAACCAAACAAACACTGCATGATCTGAGATAGTTTTAGTGAGTCTACATTTCTGCAACCCCATCAAAAAGTATCTATATCTATCATTCTTGCTATCATCCCTCATTAAAAAGTTTGGATATATCTATATCTAATCTCTATTTCTCTTCTACTTCAAACCAATAGTGTTAATTGTTCATTACAGACACTGTATTTTTAGACAAAATTTGAATACAGATACATTAGTATGATCTGGAGAAGAGGAAGCAAGGGGGAGAGAAAGAGAAGGAGAAGGAGGGAGGGAGGGGAGACAGAGAGAGAGAGAGAGAGAGAGAGAGAGAGAGAGAGAGAGAGAGAGAGGAGACACAGAAAGAGAATGAGTAGAAATATTAAGGACTCCAGAAATATACCATTTAAATGGAAAGAATAACCTAGACTGTACTAGCCCTGAACTATCAGAGACTGTGGTTTCCAGAGCAGAAGTTTCCTCCTCTAAGATTAGAACCCATGTCCAGCTCCAACCACTGACTATGAGATGGATAAACAAAGCTGGAGTCTAAAGCTAAAGATGCTTCCAAGATACATTCTCATATTGAGTCATTCCTAGTGTATAAAATCCATCTGCTGACAGGCCACCATCTTCTAATTGTTCTTAGACAACTTCCAACAAGGTTTCCTCAAGCTTTAAGGGGTAAGATGTTTATTTTCAGATATCCAGTTCAAACATCAGAATGCAGAATTAAGAAATAGATTTTGACCTGAAAGAAAATGAGTTTTCCAAATGGAAAATCTCTCCTTCCTCTGTAAATTTGCTGATAATTACACTAGGATATCTAACATTTCCATGAGTTGATGACACACCCTACAATAGTTATCATGAACCCAGACTATTCACACAGGCTGAATAACTGTCCTTCTTTTCTTTTATTCATGTACTACACCCATACATTATTTGGCTTTGTTGTTGTTTTGCTTTGCTCTTTTTAAGTTATATTTATTGGAAGTGAAACTTTTCAAATTTCATTTGACTCCTTACTTAAGATCACACGTTATTCTCAGAGAACCTAAAGAAGTCTTTGCACCATCTTTTCTTATTGAGGTCTAAAACAGTTTGTCATGTCAGCAAAGAAAAACTATTTTCTACACTGGACATGATAAGAGTCTTTATTCTGTTTTGCAGCACTCACTGAATATCTACTAAGTGCTGAACATACAATATGATTCTTAATTTTTGAATTTAATTCATTGACATCTAAATTATATTTATTTTTCATAAAGGGAGAAAATAAAGCTCGAATTTTTATTCTCCATCTATGTGTATTTGTGTGTGTGTGTGTGTATTTATAGGTACACTAGAACATACACACTGTGCATGTGGAGGTAAGAGCATGTTTAATGTTCCTTCTATCACTCTCTACATTAGTTTTGATAGAAAGTCTTACACCAAATCTTGAACTTGTCATCTGGCTAGATTGGCTGTCCAGGGAGTACCCTGAGATCCACCTATGTCTACCCTCTCTGAGTCCTATGGTTAGAGATTGGCAGAGCATGGGCCTTTAAGTGGGTATGGGGACCTGAACTCAGTCTTCCCCACTCAGTCATCCACAGAACCTTACAAATTTTTTGTTGAATGAATGAATGAACGACATATACTTATATTTAGTAAAAACTATACTATTTTTTGAATTTATACACTGTTCTCTCAACGGTTTCCTGAAGTTTGAGGTCAATATTATTTAAAGAATAGGTCCTGAGGACCTTTTACATCTATTGTTAAGACAAGTGCAAATCAAGAAACAGAGACAATACTGGTTCAAAAGCCTTATTACACTAAAGGAATGTATGTGCATCAAAATCTGAAGTTAATGTAAGGGAGTGGCCACTTAGAATATCCCATCCTTTTACCCTTCTCCTTTTCCAGAAACCTAGAATTATGTGTTCCTTCATTGTAACCCCTATCTCCTTTCCAATTCCACCCCCTCATTTTTAAACTCTGCTCTTCTGACGAAGCATGGTGCGGTTCCAGCTGCAGGCACTAAATCATCTCGGTGTTTGGATGTGTGCTGCAGAAGGGAACCCTGTGATGAATGGGGCTGTCCGTATTTACATTGGATGCGCAACAGCTGTGGGGATCATTCTGCGCAATGAACATTCTGAGCAAACTTGGCACCTGCTCACCTCACTATCACCTCCCCCACCACTTTCCTGCCTAGTGACAATGACAGATTAGCCACTTCTGAGTAGAACTGCCCTTTGGAGTAAAGGCATCAAATTGTCCTTACTTGTTGGAGCAAACACACACACACACACACACACACACACACACACACATGCTCTCACAGTGTATAAGCACACCTAAATCTCAATCTTTTAGTGCCATATTATTTTTAGCAATATCATATTTCTCCAGATATTCCTACAAACAACAAAACTCCTCAGGTGTAAGCAGGTGATACCAGAGGTGCAATCTCCACTTTTGAAGAAATATCCTATGGGCTTGCAGAGACTTACCACTCTGACAAGAGTCATACTGTACCAGTCCCAAACTTATTGCAAAATGCAAGTTGTGTCAAATACAGGTCACACTGAAAACCCTTGTAACCATGGCTTTGTGCCTGTAGGCAGTCTACCTTACTGACAAGGTTTGCTTGAGTTTTAGTGCCAAAGAATCAGAAAGAGAAAGCTGGCTATGGCAGTAAAAACACATCATTTATACAATTCCTTGCAGTTCTGGAACTGGTACCAGCACATCTCTCATTCTCTGAGGAAAAGCTTTGTAAGTGTGAAGGATAGGGTTATATGTGGAGGAGGAAAAAGAAACAAACACTGGATGTACATAGAAAAATATATAAAGAGAGGTTATTTGGTTAATATAAAAAGACCCAGCAAATTGAGCTCAATTAATACCTAAAGTATTTTAGTTGAAGACTATAATTTAGACTTCAGGTCTTTAATATTATCCTGTACTTTTTAATTTCACTGTTTACTACAGAAATGGAACCTAGAATTTTTGCAATTCAACACTACACCCTTTATAAAATTCTTCTTGTGGTAAATGAGTTTATGTACATTTTGATAGGAAGATATTAAGACATAGAGATCCTAATTATGGCAATGATGCAGGTAAGCCATATCCTTTTTTACACCCCCATCCTGTCTCTGACTGGTACCCACAGAATCATTGGTATGGCAAGGCTGAGTGCAAGTATTTAATGACTCATCAAGGATTCAAACTTTTCAGAACACATAATTACATTACTATTCTTAACTTGTTTTTTCTTTGTTCCAACCTGTTTAGTAGCATCTCCTGTGTCACCAGGCTACAGAGGCTGATGCATTTGATTCTATTTAAAAATTGTACTTATTTTTAAATAAAATTCCTTGTGTCTGTTCACATGTATGGCACAATGGTTATATGGAGGAATGAGAACACCTCTCTCCTTCTATCATGCAAGAAACATTTGAAGGCAAATACCTCTTATTGTAGAACTATCTTATCCTAAAATTGTTTTTAGACTGAATTCAAAAAATTACAAATCATGATCTAACTATTCACATGCTATAAAAAGCTATACTCTAAGGACTATAAAGACTCACTAAATATTAAGGTTTCAGTAAAAAACAAAAATATTTTAAAAATTTTTTAAAATTAAAATAAATAACATTTTAACAATATTGAATTCATTCAGAAACAACTTATGTTACTTTGTCATCTTGTTTTACCACAGCTATCCTCAAAGAGAAAAACAAGAATTGATTTGGGGGATATTGAACTCTCAGGAAGATTGTATGGACTGCAACTGTCCCTATAATGAGCAGCCATCAACGGCTGAAAGAAAAGCCATTCTGGTGAGGGGGTGAAGGGCTTTTGGAATGTGTGTGCTTGTTTAGTGAATTTAAATGCATTTCTTAACTCTGAGATTCATTAATTTCTTTCTTTCTTTCTTTCTTTCTTTCTTTCTTTCTTTCTTTCTTTCTTTCTTTCTTTTTTTTTTTTTTTTTTTTGGTTTTTGATTTTTTCGAAACAGGGTTTCTCTGTGTAGCCACGGCTGGCCTGGAACTCACTTTGTAGACCAGGCTGGCCTTGAACTCAGAAATCAGCCTCCCAAGTGTTTGGATTAAAGGCATTCACCACCACTGCCGGGCTCTTTTTTTTTTAATTATTAATCATTTTATTCGTTTACATTTAAAATGGTATCTCCCTTCCCATTACCCCTCCACAGTCCATCCTCCTCTCCCCCCTCCTTTTTGCCTCTATGAGTGTGCTCCTCCTCCCACTCACACCCTCCCCGCTCTAGCATCCCCCTAAGCTTGAGCATTAAGCATCCACAGGATCAAGGGCATCCCTTCCCATTGATGTCGCAAAGGGCCTTTCTGAGCTATATATGTATCTGGAGCCATGGATCCTTCCATGTATGATTTTTGTTCGGTGGTTTACTTCCTGGGAGCTCTGGGTGGTCTAGTTGATTAATATTGTTCTTCCTATGGAGTTGCAATCCCCTTCTGCTCCTTGAATCCTTCCCTAGCTCTTCCATTAGGGTCCCTGTGCTCAGTCCAATGGTTGGCTGTGAGTATCTGCATCTGTATTGGTCAGGTGCTGGTAGGGCCTCTCAGAGAACAGCCATATATGGCTCCTGTCAGCAAGTACTTCTTGGCATCAGCAATAGTGTAGGGATTTGGTATCTGCGGATTAGGATGGTTCCCTAGGTGAGGCTGTCTCTGAATGGCCTTTCCTTCAATCTCTGCTCCATTTGTTTGTCCATGTCTTTCCTTTGGACAGGAATATTTCTGGGTTAAAATTTTTGAGTTAGGTAGGTGGCCCCATCCCTCAGCTGGGGGCCATGCCTATCTATTGAAGGTGGTTCCTACAGGTTCTCTTTGTTGGATATTTTTGGTTAATATCATTCCCGTTGTGTCCTCTGAGCCTTTTGTTTCCCTAGTGTCTGGAACTATTTAGTACATACCCTCAGTTTCCCATCCCCCACTGGTACATATTTTTATTCAATTTCCTGACTCTCTGTACTTCTTTCCTGTCCCTTCAAATACCTAATCTTGTCCCATCTTTTTCCCCCTCCTCTCCTCCTCTCTCCCTCCCATTTCACTAGTATCTTATCTGCAAGAAAAAATTACTAGTTTGTCTGTATGAAATTATTATGATGATTATATGATATACCAGATATATGAGGTTTTATATTGGTTTTTATATTATATTTAATAGATTTTATGTTAATAGATTCATCTTAGCCAACAAATTTTAAAACAAACTATATTCAATTATGACCAATAAAGAGTATTAAAACATCAAACCAAAAGTAAAGAAAAAGCCCATAAGGGACAAGGTAAGAGGGTTCAATTATCAATCACAAAATTCTGTGTCAAGTGGATTTTCCTATATCAGAATACCCATGGCTTAAGATCATTAATTTCAATGAAAACTGCTATTTATTAAGAGCATCTTCCAAACTCACTTGACACTGGAACTCCTGCATAGTTCATGTCTCTAAAATGAAATTGCCTGCATCACTTTCCGTGATCACAAACTTGTTCAAAGTTGGCTTTAACTGAAATGATGAGCATCAGCTGCTTGTGGCTACTAAGTCTGGTGAAAATAAATAGGGCAACAAACAAGCTGTTCATTTTATTCAAATTAACCTTTAAATTAACATAATATGGCTCTGGCAACCCTATCAAACAACACAGGACAAGAGATTAGGTTTTTGAGAAATAAGTGAGAGAAAGCTTCAGTGGAGTTAAAGGATGGCTACATAGAAGTTGGTAATTCAGGGAGGGGCTGGACAAAAGATGTAGGGGACTTTATTTACTCTTGAAAGAATCAACCATGAACCACAGCTACTAAACAAGGTGAGCTCACTGAGAATACAATGAAAAAGCATTGAACTCCTCCTCAGTTGTATGGGCTTATCTAAAGTCCTTGGAGGATTTGTTTTTGCTTCTTTCGTTACACTTGCTAGTAGAAATCATTGTGGAACTTTCAACAGTAAAATACGATTAATGTAACATGATGTAAGACTGATTTAACAGTATATAACTGAATAACGATTGAGATTGATAAAAGTAGCTTCTGCTATCCAACCTCTACAACGTCCTGTGTCCTTTCATGGTAACTAATGAAATATCTCATTGTTGCTATCTCCTTGAAACTCACATGTTAAGTCATAAGCTCTGTGGTGGTAGAATTTTGAAAGGATACTTTTGAAAGATGATTAAGCTATAGGAACAGATTATCAGTGTGTTTTATGACTTTATAAGGGACTTTCTTTGCATTCTAGTGTATAAGAACTAAGAAAGTACAGTTTATGAGCAGTGAAACCTCACTAGACATTGTATTTACTGATGACTCAGTCTTCATCTTCTCAGCCTCTTTACAATTAGGAAGTAAATGTGTGTGATTTACACAAACACACACACACACACACACACACACACACACATCTTCAACCATTTCTGGAATTGGAAAAAGTTGAGTCAATGATACCTACTATTTGAGTTAATTCACAATATACTTTCATGGCTCAGAATCATTTTTGTTCATATATAGGTTAACTTTGACCATGCCAGAATAGAAATGGCTTTTGTAAAGCTCTTAATATTGTAAATTCAAAAAGGAAGGAGATTAATTTCACATATAAAACAAACTTTCTAAACAGTTAACCAAATTTAATTATAATCTTAAAATTTATAAGATGATACAGTAATTAGTGAAGTAAAAAAAAAGTCTTTCTCTCAACTTCTTAATGGAAAGCAGATTTTGAGCAGCACCATTACAGAGCAGATGAAATTACCTTTTATTCTTTTAGAGAATATTACAAAAGATTTGTCATAGAGAGACAATTTCAAATGAAAGCAAGAGACAAAATAACATGAAGAATAATTATTATATAAATATTTCATAAAGTTAATTACTTTGTAAAAAGGATTTGTATTGTTTTATGGATTTGGAGCTCTAAAAAAAATTGAGTTGATAATAACTTTCCTCATTTTCCAACTAAATATTATTCCTAATACTTTGTTTCATATAGAAGAATTTTAATCTAGCAACATGGCTACTCTGTCTGAAACACAGACATGCTTTTAATCCCAGTAGAAAAAGCCAAGCAGATCTCTGAGTTCAAGGCCTGCCAACTATAGAGTAAGCTTCAGGTACAGAAGTAGCTTAGGTCTAGGCATAGAAGTACACACTTTTAATTCCAGCACTCAGGAGTCAGAGCAAAGGCAGGACTTGGTAATTTAGTGTGGCAGCTCTGTTGGTGGCAGTTAAGTTCATGGATTTCATAGTTTTTTTTTTAAACAAACAATAAAACAAATAAAACAGGGACAATTTTATAGACAGATTGTAGAGAAAACAAGCTAGACATAGGTGAGATGGAAAGTGCCAGAGAATGAAAAGGAGCCTGAAGATTAAAACAGACTGCTAGAGTTAGTTTGAGGCCACACACAGCAATTCAGCCAAAAGCTGAGAGAAACCAGTTTGAATCATTCCATTTGGAAAGGACTTGGAGCCAAAACTACTGAGTTGAACCAACCATCCAGAATTCAGAAAGAGCTTAAAAGTATGAGCTTATTCAGCAGTAAGCCTCTGAGATGACAATTACATCTGGTATTTGATACTTTTACAGTTTTAAATTTCTCATTTTATATTTTCATTTGCATTTGAAACAATGTCCTATGATTTTTCTTAATGTTTAGGATATACAAAATCTTAATAAGTCTATAAATCTCATTTATAAAAAGCCATTGAGTTGGAGGAGATAATGTGGTAACTAAGATGCACTAGCAAAGACTAACTAAAGACAAATCAGTTTTTATACCTATTTACTTAACAAATTAAATTAATATAAGCTAAAATTTTGGATGAAAAAGTCCACAAATTTGCAATGAATAATGTAACAAGGAAAGGTTTAATAATATCATTAGTCCATCAGACATTATGATATGATCACACTCAATATTGAACAGAACTGTACAACCCCAAAGATAATATTGAAAAACAGAGGGCCTGGAATGGAACTGTATTCATTGGGTAGCAGGGAGACTGTTTCAATCATCTTTTTCTAAACCTTAGGCATCAGAGCATAATGCTTCATTCTCACTGTAGGATGAAATAGGAAATCTAACACATGGCTCTGCTTTAAAGTGCAATACATGTACTGCTACAATGAAAACCCTCATTGGGTTGAAAACTAAAGTTGCATAGCAGGTCATCATTTGCAGAGACAGCCTCTAGATGTCTCAGGCTTCAAGTAGTCAACTGTGTGCCAGTAGTATAGGCTCCAGATTGAATAGATGTCCTTGTTTGACTATAAATTAGCATGGAATTCTAAGTAATGTGGTGGCATCTCCTGCATTAAGTCAGATCAGACTCAGCTGGGAGTAAATCTTGGTGGTTAGACTTTTATTTTCAATTCAACTCTCAATCTGGTATCGCGCAGTTAGTTCCTAACAAGTGTAAGAAATATGATCTGGCAAAAGTATATGCTTCAAAACAGTACACGACCTGTTGAGATAGACTTGTATTTGTTTCTGCATCATGGACACTTATATTGTTGCTTATGCCAGAGATATATTTTTGAAGTTATGAGGCTCATTCAACACTCAAATTAATGTCAATCTTATTGGTAAAGGGGCTACCTGTCATCAACATTGTCAATGTCAGTTACATTTTTGTCAATTTGATACAAGCTAGGGTCTGCAAGGTTTTGAGCAGGCTATGTAAGATTTGATCTAGCTGTTTTGTCATTTATATCACCCCTGGCACCCAGAATCTCACATGTAAATTCTCCACATCAGAAAACAGAAACAGAGACAAGTAGAATGTCTTTCTGGGTCCACACTCTAAGTTGTTGACAGATACCAAATCCAAGAATTCAGCTTGCTTTCCCACCATCAACAGTAAGGTTGTTTGTGATGGGAGTCTTAAGACACTGAAGCAGTTCTCAGAGCTGTTTCCTTTGTTATCCATAAATGATGCCTCACCCAACAATCTTGGAAGTTGAGAGCTTAGAGAATTCAACACAGTCTTGGAGTAGAAAAGCTCCACAAGCTTCGTAGATAGGCTATGTCTCTGGTTTCACAGATAAATTATGGGCTCAAGTATTTTTTAAAAAACCTTGCACAGGTCACAAGAATACCAGAGCCAAGAACCCCAACCCCATTTCCCAAGTACATGCTCTCAGCCCTAAGATTTTCCAAAGACTGTAGTGGACTTTATTTCCTATACATGCTACTTTCCAGAGTGAAAACAAAATAACTCCAAGGTACTCAGCACTTCCCTTACTTGATTTTTAGATTTATATCTGTGGTTTTTCTCGCTGTCCCAATTATTAACTCATTGTCCTCTGGCGCAGTCCCCATGTGTCTGATGCCTCCTCCAGCCTCTCTTTCCTACTGCATTTAAGTTTGCCATGGATTCTTCCCAATTTGTATTTAACAGTCTACTTGGACACAGCATCATTTTCAGTGACCCTTTGTTGTAGCATTTACCATTTGTCACAAGAAGTTAGATGATATTATTCTCCTTTGTGCTCAATCAAATAATCCTTTCTTGGGTTGTCACTCCAGGTCTGGCCCATGTGCCTCTCCTGTATCTGTTCACTTTTCCCCATTAGTTTTTCTTGTTTTTTTTCTTTATATTTGTAATTTTCTGTAGATTTTCCATTTTCCTCTCTATATATTTTAATTTAATTCTTTTTTTACTTACTCACTTTACATCCCACTTACTGCCCATGTCCCAGTCACTCCCTCTCACAATCCTCCCACCCCTACACTTTATGCTCTATATACTTTTTATCTCCAGATCTTTCTGTTTTCTTCTCTGCTGCCTTATTTTTCTCAGTCAGTTTCATCTTTTATTTACATGTTTTATTGATGTGTTATTCCCTTCCTCTTTGGTTTCCTTTTCTCCCACTCTTTCTCCCCCCTTTTTATGTTGCATTTTCCAATGAAGAAATCTTAAAACTTCCAAATAGAAAATAAAATATCTTAGTGATTATAGAGCTTATTAAGTGGTTAGGAGCTCTTACTGCTTTCTAAGAAGACCTGGGTTCAATTCCCAGCATCCACAGGGTAGCCCATAACCTCCTGTAACTCCAGTTCCAGAGGATTCTTCATACTGACCCCTGCAGTGTCATGAATAAACAGAAGATATACATACACATACACACACACACACACACACACACACACACAGATGTGCACCCACACACATACACATGCACATACAATAAAATCATTTCGAAACAGCACCAGGATTTCAAGCTCACCCTCAGTGCCAGCCTGGGATACATAAGATCTTTCCTTAAAAAATATTTTTAATAAGAAAGGAAGAAAAACAAAGAAATCTAAGGTGTTTAAGCCTGTTTTTCTTTACAGAAGAACTGTAGAGATGTCAGTCTGAAAAAATAAAGGACACTACACAGGTTCTTGTGGTTTGGTGAAGAAACTAGATTTTGCTCTTTTTCATGTTTCTTTCTGAATTTCTCCCTCTCTACTTATGCTTCATTTTCAGCTCAGCACGCATGAGATTTGTTAATGTGAAATAGGGCCCATTGCCTGTCTGTTTTTGATATGTTTGATAAAACGAGAACATTTTTGACCCTTGCAAATCACATTGTGTGATGGTATAATGTTGAATACTTGTATTGAAATGATAAGACGTCATAGCATGATTAGAACTGAATGTAAAATGTAAAAAGTACCAGCTGATGTTTGTATATTCTGTTTTCATTAAATTTTATCAACATGTTTTAATCTGTATGGAAAAGTAATGGTCCTTCATAAAAGAAAGACATGCAGAACAAAATGTTATTGTCTTTGTCTGATTGCTAGGGAAAAACTGAATTAAATCTATACACTAAGCCTTAAATCATTATTCTCTATTTTGTCTGCTATTCAAACATAAACATTCAATAACTGATAGAAGTCAGAACTTCAATGTCTATAATATTGGTGTATAGCCATTAAATTAGTTATATGAAGAGACACACTGAAGCGCGTAAAGATGATTCACATTCATAAAGTCTTTCTCACTGATGGCCAAAGTGATTAAAAAAGTACATGTACTTAAAGGGAAAGGGCTAGGGTCTATGTACCTCAAACCTGATTTTCATCCAGTCAATTCAAGAGGCTTTATTTACTATAGAGAGCTTGGTAATAAGGACTCACAGTTTCTGAACTCAAAGTTCCAAATAATCCTGATAAACAATATTTAAAGAGGCATACACATCATTTGTTAACTGTCAAATGCTTCCTCCTCTCATAGTTGATAAGGCTCCTAAGACACTTTGTAAGGCAGTTTGCTATATAATGATCATATTCTTCATCATTTACGTAAAGCAAAGAAATTTTCCAAGCACATAAAACCCTGTTTTACTCATTATTCAATATTTTAATATCTCAATATTTGCACATAAAGAAACTGAGGTTCAGAGAGGTTAATGGATTTTTCTGAGGTCAAACAGCCAATAACTGGTGGCATTTCAGTTCAAATCTCAGTCAGCTTACTAAATTTTTTTCTCATAATACCATATTTTCTGTGAAGGAGTAAAGGTTAAAATATGATCCTGTGCCCTCATATTTGATTCTTTTATAATTTTTTCTTTTTATAAAGTATAATTTTCTCATTTCATGAGAAAGTCTCTAGCAAAAGGAAAAACTCATTTGAATGAGTTAGTGAGTGTCTCCATGAATGAATGGCATCTTTACTGTGATTCCTTCCCTGAAAAAGTCCTCCTATGACAACCTCAAGATGAAAAACTGAATGTAGATTTTGGACAGAAAGTGGAAAATGTGTGTCTACAGAGGGAAAAAAAGAACAACAACAAAAAACCCACTTATTAAGTTGTTTTCCTTCTATCAGGACACGTGCTGGACAGCAGTCAAATTGCCAATGAATAATTAAAAGCTAATTTTCATAAAGTGATTTGCTAGAATTTTTTGGCTCTAGAATTATCCTTTGGTCAGCTACTCTTCACAGGGATCCTGCCTTATGTTAACTACCTTGAAGCCAGAGCCATACAGGAGTCTCCAGGGCCTACAAAAGGGGGCTTAAGTGCCAAACTTAGTGTTCTGGAGGACACTGAACTGATAGACCAAATAAAATAGGGAAACACCGACAACTATTAATGAATAAAATATTTGGGAAATGAAGAAACGTACTTTGTAGACAAGTCTCTGTGATGTTTAAGCCAGAATTTCCAGTTTCCCAAAGATAGTTTCCCAAGAAGTGGGTAACTGATTTTGAATTAGTATCTACCATCATAAGCTCCACACAGGAGGCGGTCACAAGGCTTACTGCCTGCTCAGGTTATTCTGAGCTTCAAGATCTTTT
This sequence comes from Grammomys surdaster, assembly GCF_004785775.1. Classification (NCBI taxonomy): domain Eukaryota; kingdom Metazoa; phylum Chordata; class Mammalia; order Rodentia; family Muridae; genus Grammomys; species Grammomys surdaster. The sequence continues at coordinate 14,353,931 of NW_021604782.1, read as the reverse complement.
AGAAATAGTTTTAAACAAAAGGTTAATCAGAATCCAGTTAATTTGACAAATTTAACTTGAGATTCTTTACATAGGTAGGTTATAAGATTTTTTTTTCTTTTTAAAACAATACATATTTTTCAAAAATTTATGCACATGCATTTTTTTTCTGGCCAAAACAATTATTCTTTCCATGTTTTGCCTTAAGAAAAAGTTAACACTTGCATAGGTTGTTGTACAGTTTGAACACTATTTTTCAAAATATCAAGAATGAGAAACATTATCAGTAGGAAAGTTCAAATAAATTGCTGGAAAACCTTTATAAACAAGTGAGCAAAGTTCTCAAGGGTGAACATCGAAAGATCCATGTTGCATAAAGTTCCATAGACAGACACTGCTTTAATATGCTATTAAATATAAATAGTGTTTTGTTTTCGAGCAGTAATTTTATTAAAATACAATTATATTAAGAATTACACACACTCAAACAAGTAACTTATTATATTAATTCATTTTTATAAACCTATAAGGCAAGTATGACTTTATTGATAAGCACTTATCTGAACACTTATCAAACTTGTTTAGGATCATACAGAATCTTAGAAGCTGAACTTCACAGTCAAATCTGAGAGCTTATACTGCTCATCACCATGCAGGCCTGTCCATTAAACACACTGACAGTCACTCCTGCCATTTGTCCTGACTCCTCCTCGCACCCATTGATAATAGCGCATGGAAATATCATGAAGTAGTAAGGAACACAAAATATAGAATTACCTCAAACCCCACATTGTATTCAGAGTCCATGTCATGAGCTGTTTGTAGTATGGAATATCAAACTCAATGTTTGAATTCAGGTAATACTTCCATAATTTTCAACCCCTACATGGATTTTCTAAGCATACCTCCATCTACAGATCAGGGGAAAATGTAAACATGTAATGTTAATGGATCCATAGAAAGCAATAGAAAAAAGAAAACCTGGGAGGCTGATAAAATTGAAATATTTGATGAGGTTGAATGTGTTCCTGATTTTAAAAAATATGTCATAACAATGAAAAACTAAAGGAGCATAGCAAGGGTTAATTGACACCTGTTACATTTGTTAAGCTTATCTCAACTTTCTTGTCTCTGAATCGAGGACATGAGTAAATTATAACCTAAAAATAGACACTTTATTCATTGGAGATGTGAATTACTAACTTGTGTATGTTGTTATTCCTGTGACACCCAGACTAAATATGTCATACAACATCACTCTAAGAAGAAACCCTTGAAAGAAAGAATGACCTATTACTGTCTGCTAATTTCCTGGAACCTCTTGTCTGTTTCTAACTGATTTCCTTGGTTCTTAGTACTTTTAAATGTGAGCTAAACTAGGATGACAAGGGCATGCCAGTCAACACGGAGAAAAGCACACAAGACTCCCAACATACCTAAAGGAAAAGCAACTGAGGAGAGCAGGGAATGGGAGAGCTCACCATCCCCAAGGAAGAGCATATCAGCTGGTGGTACAGCACCAAATAGCCCTGAAGACACACATGGAGGAAGTACTATACAAACTTAGTAATTATATTTATAGACATATTTACATATGCAAATACATGCATATATGCAATAACAATTAATGTCATGAATTTGAAGAATTGTGGAAGGGTTGTGTAAGAGGCTTTGGAGAGAGAAAGGGAGGGAGAAATGTAATTAAATCACGATTTCAAAAATAAACCAAAAAAAGAAAAAAATGGGCAAATGTAAAACAATAAGAATTCAAACAAAAGGAAATGTTACCTAAAATCATTTTTGTTTATTGCAGTAAAAGAATCGCAACTTAAATATTATGACTAAACTTAAGTTTTCTAAATTTGCATTTATTTACATGATTATTTTATTATTTTCAGTTTTTCATTAAAAAAGCATTAGGAGTCAGCCCTTTAAACATGAGAAAACTATATTAATTTTAGGTTAACATAAAGAGAGACTGGTACCCTCTGATGAGAGTATAGAATGTAAATAAGTTAATAAAATTAAATATCTTTAAGCTGATTCAGTGATCTCCATTGTAAGTAACTATAATGAAGTCATCATGAACACAGGTGAACAACAGACATGTACAAGGATATATGTTGGGAGTAGGATCTGTGACATAGATGGATTTTTATCGTAAAGCAGAGAAATAAAAGTGTGCGTTTAACCCTAGAACTCACAAAAAGGATGCAGGTAGACTCCTATGAATTCAAGGACAACCTGGACTAAACTCAGTTTCAAAAAAAATGTAATTTTCTTAATATTCCATGAGAAATTATGAAAAAATTGGATGTATATTCTGAGTGTATCAGTAGCAATATGAGTTGCTCACTAAAGCACTGCTTAATAAATGAATTAATTTACACACATATAATTATAAAAATTAGAAGCATAATCTTATACAGTGTAGCATGACATAGTTGATGAGGATGTATACTAATTTCAGATTCTCATGGGAGAGTCCAGACACATGACAAATTATATTCTTAGGAATGTAAGTGAAAATAATACAAGGAAAAGTTATTCTAGAGAACTATTGCTACTATGTGCTTCAGTTACTCTTGCTCCCAACTTCGAAGTACAAAACAAAAAACAGCAAAATTTCAGGAACTTAAAGTGTATTGTTACTGCATTAATATTAACAGTATACAATTATTAGCATATAATTAATCATCTAAAATTAATGTTAGTCAATATTTAATTATCATGTTACATAAAAATTACTTAACAATAATTTGATCTATTTTCTCTTATGATATAGTATATAGAATTTATACCTATGAAATGGTCTCTTCTAAAAGCAATAAAGCTATATATAAGAGCTATATTTTGTATGCCCTCAACTAGTGCTCTGAGAAAAGGAAAAATGCATTTGTAAATATGTGTAAAATATGAAGTTTTATGTAAAGGTACTCCCCTGTCAACTGCTGAGCTTTGAACACACCACACACGACACACACACACACACAGAGGGACGGACAGGGGGACCCTTGACACTATTGATCAAGTATGATAGGTACAATATGTTCTTCAAAACCAATGCTCACATTCATAAGTAACTGTTTCTAGAACATTAGAGAGATACTGAGTAAAGAGAGAAGAACAAAAAAAGGCACAATGAGAAAGTGCAAATGAAGATTAAATGAGAGAACAATGTGTTCATATTGTTTATCCTGTAGAATATATGAAAAAGTGTTAATATTTTTCTGGAATAAATAATTCTTGATAATGAAGAACATTATACCTGGCTTAGGAAGAATCAAAGGTTTCTTAAACATCCTAAAACCAAGCAAGCAGAACTCAGGCTAATTCAATTATTTACTGAAAACACACAGAAGCAGTTAGTAATATTACTAAACGTAGAACTCTAATCAAAATTATCATTCATTTCAGAGATAAATACTGATAATAACAAAGGCAATACTTTCAAAACATAATATACGAGCAAAATATTTATTTAAGATTATGGTCAGGAAGGCAAAGAGAGGACATGGATTCTGACTCTGAAGCCTGAACTTACAAGTGGACACAGCTCTGGGCACGCTCCTTATCACCTCTCACACAGGCCTTCCTTAAGTGGGATCTGCCCTTATCTATAAATCATTCTCTTGGATTAAGGGATTATATGGAACTGAACTCTCGGTCTACTGATGTCAACAGAGTCCATTTCATTATTGCTTGTGTGATGAAACAAGATAACAAACCTGAATCATCTACCCCTACCACTTTACAGTTTCTCAGTAGTTGTTGGTAAAAAAAATAGAAAAGAACTCACTTTCTTTCTCTGTGCTGCATCCACACATGATATAATTCCACTTTATGGCATAGATCTTTTATTTTATTTATAAAGATTGTCTTACTGAAAATCTTTTGAAATACAGGAAAGCTAACTACCATGATGGGCAACAGGTTGTAAAAAGGATCATCTAAAAATTAGCAGTAATTAGTTTGCCAGGTTAGCCTCTGCGAATGTGATACAAGCATGGCAAATTGTTCTGATGCACCTCTGGTGCTTGTAAACTGGTGACACAGAATGGAAACCTGGAGGTGGTTAGTGTAAAGTTCTCCTTTAAAAAAAAATATGTGGCAAATACAGCACAGAGAAGACACATTCACAACAAGAGTGGAAGCTAATGGTTGTGAAACACTGGCTGCCTGAATGAGTTCTCATAAAAGTCTTTTTCAAAAGCACTTTGTGACCTTCAGGAATAGCCAAATGAAAAAATCAAATGAAAGATATTCAAGTGAGCAGTTCAGTGTTGATGGAATTTCATCCCTGTATAGGAATTATTCTGAGGCTACGTTTACTAATAGAAGAGAATCCACAACTCCATAATTAATCAACGTTGTCTGTCATTTGGGTAAAATCATGACAAGTCTGCCAGATAGTTGCTGTCTCCTATCTAAAATATGTGGGTGGACACCAGGAAAAAGGCAAATTTGGCTAGCTAGGGTCATTAGAAAATATATTTAACCAATGTCTGGGATGGCTTGAATGTATAATACCCCACATTGGCTCATATGTTTGAAAACCTGGTCTTCTGGTGGTGATGGTTGGAAACATTATTGAATCTTTAGAAAGTAGAGACTTAGAGTTGAACTCTCAACACAACCAGCTAGAGAGATGAGCAAATAGGCCAGTAATGAGAAGTAAACACAGCAGAACATTTCGAATCAGCTGTGCGTTTACTCTACAGCTACTGCTATTATTCCTGGGCTAGGGTGCAGCTCTGAGAGTCATAATGACACATGCAGTAGTCAGTTTTCTAAAAGGAAGAAGTCATAGGACCACAAGCACTTGTGTTTGTTACTAACTCTTGGTGGAGAGTGTGATTCCCATTTCCCCATTCGTAAAAACAGTAGCAGGCTTCATATCTCCAGTTCTGGCTCTCTTCAGAGTCCTCAGACTGCCTGGATTCTTTCTCTTCAAGTTCTCCACTATTTGATGGCTTTTTTCTCTTCTGAGCTTCTATCACTTGTGAGAATGGCCATGGCCTGTAGGGTTATCCCTGTGCTTCCTACCATGGATACTCTGGCTTCAAAGTACTGGTCACACTCTGCATCCTTTTTTTCTCCTTTGTGCATCCTGTTTCCTGCTTCTAGCAACCATGCTTTCCCTGAATGTTGCCATGTTTCTCTGCTGGGATAGACTATCTCTCAGGAATGGCTTGTTTTCATCTGGGTGTTATAGCAACCAAAATGTTGTGCTACACTGCAAGAGAAGAAAATTAGCTTTCATCTTTTGGTCATGTTTTTAGGATACAGTACAAATAGGGATATTTTGAGAGTGGGATTTTGATCTTGTATAAAATGTCTAATTGGTAAGTGCCTGTAGAAGAGGTAATTTGCTTTTCTGAATTCCCAAATTCCTCTTGTAATGTAGAAGATTTAATGTACAACTATAAATCTTCCTGTGAGGATCACAGGAAGTTAAGAGACAAAGCCAATTCAGAAAATGACAAGTGTTACAAAGCACCACAGATAATTAGTAAGTTGTTTCAGGTTCTTTCTTAAGGAAAAGTCTATATTCAACTGTGTTTTACCTAATTACAGATTTCCATGAAATAACTTCTTTTGAGTTTTCAACAGCCATTTCCCCAATAATTAGTGATAATAAGCAATTTTTAAACTTTTTAATTATATTTGATTCCATCTTATTTTGGGACAAATTACAATCATATGTAATTACAAGGTAGGTAATTTTATGTTATATGATAAGATTATGATATATACACATGTGGGATAGCTCAATTAACATGCTTGTTAACCTAAAAACCACTCTGTTTTCTGTCTAACAGGGCTCCACCTTTTGGCCAAAATCTCCTAATTCCTTTTACTCAGCTCCTGAAAACTTCTGTTATGTATTTAATTATTTAGAGTCTATATCTACTTTTACAGTTTGTACCTCCCTTGTCTTAATTAGCATAATGTCTTCCTTTTCCTTTCATCTTATTAAAAAGTACAATACTTACTCTAAAATATGCAATATGTATGAATAAAGATACAACACAATAAATCATTGCCATGTCCCAAGCCAACTCACCCCTATACTCTATACTGAACTACTTGAAAGCTACATTTTTTACAGATTACTAAAGTCTGAAAAATAGTCTATATAAAACAATTAATAAGAACATGCATAAAGTGTACTTGTAAATAGTGTGAAATAAATCCTAGGATAACCTAAAATTCATATTCACATCTCTGACAGACATTTATGGGACCAAAAGTGATGAGAAAGCTGAGAACCTGCCTCTTCTTTTTCATCACTTTCCTCCCTATGGCACTCCTTGGTTCACAGTAAATCCTTCTTCCTATCACGTACAATGCTCATCCAATTGTTTTTCAAAAACATTGTGAGGACCTCCATGTTTTGCTTAGTGATGAGATATAGTACTGTTATATTCACAGACCCTGAAGTTCCTGAAGCTAAATTCTAGTGAAAGGTTGAGACGAATGAATTACGTAAAAAATATCAATGTATCTTTCCTGGCATACTTGATCCCTTGGGGTACTGAGAATTTTCCTTCTAACACTCAATGTAATTTGGGTGTATGGAAAAGAAAACATTATTCCACCATTTATTATGTTGAACTATCTTTACCTTTCATGCCCTGTGTGTGTGTGTGTGATATGTATGTGTGTATACAGGATACTTCCAGTGTTACATGATTACATAATCATTGCTCTGATTATATAATCAGAACATAGAACAATTAGAGATATATTCTTTGTACTTCACAGTCTTGTTCAGATAAATGAAAGAGGCTCATTACATGCAGATAATAAGAGAGGTGTATATTATGGGAGTGATGGTCTAATAGGATAACCCTGATAGTGTGCAGAATCTCTACGGAGGAATTTTGGAAGCCCCTACTAGTGAACTAGGACAAACAGCAGTCCTTTGATGAGATATCCGAAAAAAGAAGGTAATTGGTGTCTAAAATGAAAACCTGCAGCACTGAAGAAATATATTTTTACATGACATCCCAGAAACACTTTCTTTTTTGTTCAGAAAGGTTCACCTGTGCTGTGTTGGCGGGCCAACACCATTATAGCTTTATTTAGATGTGTGTGAGAAAACCATCTGTTCCAGCTCACAGGAGGCTGGGACCCGCATCGTGGGTGTCCCCCCTCAAGGTCCAATCACAGCATCTGATGCAAAAGTTTCCTGATGTGATGCTTGACTGAAAGCTAATGACAAGGAACACTTCATTTTTCAAAGTGTGCTTTTTCTCAGGAGCAAGCAGACTCTGTTGATTGCTTTTCTCTTCCCTACAGCCTATAGACACAGCATGAAAAATAGAGGACCTGGGAAGCAAGGACGAGTCTCCATCTATCCACTCTTGTATTTATTCTTTCATCCATTCAATAAAAATATATTGATGCCCGCTAGGAACCAGATGGGTTTTATGGTACTGCAGAAATGTTGGGCAGAAGGCAGATGAGATTTCCAAGGTGTGTACATGTCAAAAGGGTGAATGAATATTAAATATTCATCAAATGCTTAGAAAGGAAATGCCACAAAGTCGTCATCTGTGATTTTGTTAAAATGTGATAGATTTCTGGAATGAACAGACTAAGTGGTCATTCTTATCATGTGGATATGGATGTCCTCTCTGCAATTGGAAGTTCTGATGTCAGAAAGCAAGTACTGCTTATCTTTGCCATGTGCCTTCATAGCCAACTTCTACAGTCAGATACTTGTGTGCTTTAAATACTCAGAAAGGTCAGTGAAGGTAGAGTCTGTGAAGAGATGAGGTAAGTATCTGGGATATGGCTGGAGTAACAAACAGGTTATAATAACTGAGGACCAAAGCTATCATGATAAAGTGCTTGAATATTTTTTGTGGGGGTTTGCATAGATATGGCCTCTATAGATTCATATTGTTTGAATGTTTGGCAATATGGAATGACAGTATTAGGAGGTATGGCATTATTGGAGGTGTAATCTTGTTAAAGGAAGTAGGAGTTTAAAGAGGCAGAGATTTGTGATCTCCTGTGCTCAAGCTCCACCCAGTGTAGAACAGTTCTGTTGCATGGTTCCCCTACCACCTACCACCATGCCTACCTGCACACATACAATGCTTTCTGACATGATAATAATGGACTAAACCTCTGAACCTATAAGCCATCCCCAATTAAATGTTTTACTTTTTAAGAATTGCCTTGGTCATGTTATCTCTTCACACCAATGGAAACTGTAACCAAGAAATTTTTCTATACCTAATTAATTTAAGATGACAGGTGGATATAATTTAATATAAATGACCTCACTGTTGTGGCAAAGACATTGGAGTGAGATAGCTCATCATAGAAGAGAATACGGGAGAAGACTCTGATTACCTCATAGCAGTTGTGAAACAGAAACAAATAGGGTTCAAGGGGAAGGATATAATTCCTTCAGAGACACTTCTATGTGAACCTCTCCTCTAATTATGTCGTACTTCCTAAATTCTTCACTACTCACCAATAATCTCATCACATTATGAGTCAATCAATAGATTAAACTACTGATTAGTCAAACCCCTCATCTCCCACTAATTATATCCATAATGTGGGGACCAAGCATTCAATAGGTAAGTGTGTTGAGGAATATTTCAATAGAAAATACAACCACAGCATAGAGGATGTTGCCCAAATAAACCACTTAATAATATTCATGTTCAGGTATATTTCTTCTCAGTTATGATACTAGGGAAATTATTGAGCATCTCCGAGACTCAGTTTATTCAACAGTAACTAGTCAATGACTAGATAATTTCTAAAATAATAAGGAAATTTGATTCTAAATGCTTTGATTATTTAATTTAGTTATCTCTAAAAGATATATTTCATGATAAAATACTATAATTTGATGTGTAACACACAAATCAAAGTTTCAAAATGTATCTTACTTGAATTTATTTCACCAAAACCATATACATTTTGAATTAAATGCTATCCAGCAACCATAGTGTTCTATTCTGTTATGGTAATCTAGACTTTAGCTCTTCATCATCAGGCTGCCTTCCTGATTCTTCAAGTTGTTACCCATATTTTACATTAAGAGAAAAGGATTTTAAACTTTGAAACTGGCAGCAAATTCAGATGCAAAGTTCATATTCTAGCTGGACTCAAAGATCATGTACAAGAGGGAGGGAAAGTACCAGAATGTCAGGGAAATAAGGACACACATAGAAATATCAGAGACAGATATTCACAATAAAGAAGAGTAGAGGAGGGCTAAGACCAATGGGGAGTTGTAGTTACATGTAGTACCTGTCAGGCAATTACTTTGACCTACATATTTAGACTACAAAAGTATAGCTTCCATCAAGAATACAAAGGCTATTTTTTAACCAAAGACAAATCAAGGCAAAAACATTTTCTCTTTCAAAATTAATTTAAAACATAGACATCCCAATACCCAGCAGTGGATGGAGCAGAGCAGGATAACTTTTCCATTCTCCTTCCGTTGTATTAAGAATGTTATGGTGAGTGAATACCAATTATCTGCATTCTTATTACAAGGATAAGAAGGGTCAAATGAAGTAGAATCAGAAGAGTCCCAGAAATCTCACAGTTCTCATTCCTCCTTTCTTACTTGTGAACACATATTAATAGATATTATGAAAATAAAGCATACATTCTTATGCAGAACCTTCTTATGGTCTCATTATTATGTTCTAAGCATATTAAACATATTGTATTATATAGAATCAAGTATCACTATAACACTATGACATATGCACTTTTCCAAGTACTAGTCTTTATTTTTAAACACCTTACATATAAAACATTAAAAATTAAACTAACTAGTTAAAACATGCTTCTGCTACAAGAGTGGGCTAAGGGTTAGAAATAGCTGTACTTAAAACTTAAGCTAGATTTCAGCATCTTTTATATTCTTAATTGGAACCTTATGCAACAGTATTTGCAAATCTATTTCATTTCAGTGCATGTATGTTTGAGATTATACATTTATGTTTGAGTGTATATGTATGTGCTTGTACATGCATGTGAAGGCCAGTATGATGTGGTTTGTCATTCTCAGCTCTTTATTTTTATAATTATTATTGTATTATATTTTATTTATGTTTATTGAAGTTTTGCCTGCATGTATACACTTGCACAACACGTGTTCTTAGTGTCTCAGGAGATTTAAACATAGACATCCCAATACCCAGCAGTGGATGGAGCAGAATAGGATTTAAATAGTGTAGCACTATTTAGATGCTAGGAATCAAATTCAAGTCCTATGGAAGATCATCTAGTACTATTAGCAGCTGAACCATCTCTCTATTTCCTCTCCACTGTTTGTTTGAGATAGGGTCTCATATTGAATCTTGAGCTCACTGATACAGCTACACTGGTGTATCTGTAAGCCTCAGAGATTATCCTGTTTCTCTTTGTGCTTAAATTAAATAAGCATACCTCTGAACCCAGCTCCTTTAAGGTATGAATTTCAGGGATCATCCTCAGGCATTATGCTTACATGCAAACACTTTACTGATTGATCCATCTCTGTAGCCCATATTTGTATATTTTAATTATCTACAGACTTCATCCATTTCTCTCCATCTCTTTTCTAATATCCTATGTCCAAGCCATTGCAATATAGCAATATCCTCCTGTCTGATAATCCCTTACCAGAACCATTTATTTTGTCTTCTTTTTAATTTGTTCTCTAAAGTGCATGCAGAAAAGAATAAAACCCTTTAGCTGTCTTGCTTGTTTAATTAGGTGGATGGGTTGTTATAAATGGAGGAAGAGGTTACTGTGCTTGTCAGGAGGAGAGATGTTAGTCATGGGAATTTTGAGGAAGGCTGTAATCTAAAACGTATTTTGTTTGCCCTATTGATGCATGGTTGAGATTCAGTGAAAAACATGAATGCATGACAGAACACTAGAATAGTGTAGAACATAAGGTACTATTAGTGAGACTGTTTTCTTTCCCCAGCACTACACAGTTATAAAGAGATTTTATAACAAACACATGCAGAGTGCCTGAGGCTTGTTAGAGAAGAAGTGCCTTGAAAATATCAATTAAGATAAACAAATAAGTGAGCAGGCAGTCTCTAATTCCTCTTGCTAGCCCATATTCCCATTCTTGTTCTTCATTATGAGAATGACCTTATTTTTCTGTGCAATTTATTTCTATGTGACCTGCAGTTTGACTCATAGTAAGGTGGTAATTATAAGCACTCATCTACAAATTGAGATACTGGTGTGGTCTGAGTTCTAAAGCCACATATTTCTCACTCTGTATCCTAGGCTAGCCTGGATATTATATATCTCTTGAACTGTGACAATTCTCCTGCCTATTCTCATGAGTTATGGTATACTGCTCTTTGATTGTGATAGTGCTCAATTCAGGGAGTTCAAAGTTCAAAGTGATAAGCAGAAGTGACCATTGAGTATTCAGCACAAAGCAAGACTCAGGAAAGAATGCCAAAGAGGGGTCAGACAGGATTCAAAAGCCAGAAGGAGCACTGGCACAAGTGCTGTAAAACATTGTTTTGAGTTCATGATATGGCTAATACACACATATCTACATAAAACCTGCAAAAAAGTCACTTTAACATTTCTTCATGGAAGCAGGAATGAGTTATGAGCTTCAACTTTTTATGAAGAAGCTGTAGACACTAAATGGTTTATGAGAGAGTAAGCCATTTTCCTTCACTGGAGAAGTGACTGGTAAGCAGTCATTGCTCAAATAAACAAGCTCCTACCCACACTCATACAAGCAATGTTAATTAAATATAGTAGGACACTCATAAAGCAAAATATAAAAGGATGAGGACTAGTTGGGAAAGGGATTCAGGAAAAGGAGTTTGAACAAAAGTATATCATATATATGTATGAAATTGTAAAGAATAAATTTAAATAAATACATAATATAAAATTGCTCAGTGAATGTTGTCAATATTAATCACATCTCTCTTTTCTTCAACAAAATTAGATAAATTGATCCTAGCACAATTTAGTTCTAAGCTTACTGTATATTTCAACAGGTAAATGTTTTCAATTTCTGTCTTCTCTCTATTTAATGAGTGTATAATTTGGGCCAAGCAATGTTCTATGGATATTCATATTTCTCTTCTATTTCAATTTTTACAAAACCTCTACTAAGTGGATATCAGTTACTTCTCTTTGCAGAGAACATAATACTGAAAAGTTAACATTATGTCTTTAGTTAGCTAATAACTAGAGTCCCTTAATTTATACCCATTATTAGTTGTCTAAATATTTAAATTCTGATATCTTTTATCACCTCAATGTGCTCTACAACTTACCATAACATATTTAGCCAACGACAATTCATGATTTCCGCAGTCAAAATAATTATTTCCTGAGGTATTTATCTCTTAGATGACATAGATGGACCATAAATATATGACATTTGGTGAAAACACAGTGCTAATATCCCTGGATTTAAAAGCTCAGTACCCTGGTTAATCAAGATCATTTCTCTAGGTTGTGTCCTTTCTCCCAGAAAAGCCTTTATATATCTGAGGAGTCGTGCTACCAAAAACCTCAAAACCTCTTCTTCTTAGCTTCTAATTTCCATTTTTCATCTGGCAACGGAAGGAATTCCATAGGAAGTGGGAATTTCTTCAAGACCTGAATCACAGCATGCTACTAATTATAGAAATAAATAACTGGTGACTAGTGCCATCTGTCTTTTCTTTGGCAAACACATTGCTTTCATGTGAAACTAGTGCCACCTGCAACCTGCAAGTCCCTCAGTGATCCAGGGGATGCCCCTTCTACATTCAGAGGGCTAGTACTTTCACCTCCAGTCTGCAGTCATGACTCCAGGAGTTTTCATTCATCCTCAGAGAGATGTTCTAATGAATTCAGTGGCATTCTTAAAACTCTTTCCATAACTGATGAAAACCTGAGCAAAGGGCAGAATCTGCACCTCTCCTGCTCCATGCCTTTGTTGGAAGATAGAGATGTATAAAATGGTTACTCAAATCTCTTCCTGGGTTAGGGACAATAACACTTCATTTTCAACTATTCATTCCTCAAGACTGAGGTACCGGCACTCCTCTTTCTAGTAGCAATGTGGATTTTCAAAACATTTTCAGAACATCACCCTCATCTAGCTTTCAGTTTTCAAAAAATTAGAGTTCTATTTCAGTTCACAGCTTTTGCCTTGGTATACTTGGCAACTCACTCTATTGCACATCTCTTATCCTCTTATATTCACTCCCTAAGAAATAATAGGAATAATCAACGCTATGTTGAAAGTTAGATAAGTTTTAATTCTTGGAAATCATTAAGATAGAGTATTGTACAGAAAGCACTCATGTGCTATAAACCCTATTATTCATAGTTAAATTGTAATTATAAGGGAATGCCATGGCTATTTACTTGACGTCAAAAAAATCTAAGAAAATTATAAACATCTTGAAAATATATGAGAATTTTATGTATATGATGATAATTTGAGTAGGCTAGGAATAATCTGAAATTTTAAAAGTTAAATCTAAAAATGTAATCTCAATCTCTATGGAATTCTCTCATCTACTCCCACTAGTGAAAGAAGATGTTTTCCAAAATTATTCAATCAAGTTTCTGTCTACTGTAGGAATTGAATACCCAGAGATAATTGTCATCTCTAAGATATCAGAAAGCAAGGGTTGGAAGCAAGCTCATCTTTCCTCTCACCTTCCTCACCATCAGAACAAAATAGATGCCCTACCATGCCTCAATCAACTGCCTACACAAGCACTGAATTCCATCCTTCTGGTTCATTAATTTTACCAAGACCTGCCCTGTGGGACTTGTCTAGTGTTAGAAGCAATATTGTTTCTGAAGCCTATGTCATCTATTATTGCATGAACACAGAAGACATCTATTATTATATAAACACAATTTCAGTTATTGTATCTTGGGCAGAGAGCAGGAACCTAAGTAAATAATTTTATCAGTATAACTACACAGCATCTACCTCTTCACTCAATAAACTTGCATCCATTATTGGCTCCAATTTAAGTCTATAAGGAGTTTAGAATCTATTAAAACTTGGTCCCAGTTTTAGAGATGTCTGAACTGAGTTCAGCAGAGTAAATCCTGACATCAATTAGTTTCTTTAATAGCATTTTTCTATTAATTAGGTCTTTAAAAGACTTCATATTTATTTTCCATTTTTTTGAAGATGAGATAATAAAAAAATTACTGGCATCTTGATACATGAGTATACTATACCCTACTTCTTTATTATAAAATATAGCTCAGACTAATTTTAACACTGTTTTTATCTAAAATTGATCTCCATGGTCTTAAACACACACACACACACACACAGTCACAGAGAGAGAGAGAGAGAGACAGACAGAGAGAGAAACTACATATTAAATATACGTAATATGTTAACTAATGATACATTTAGAGTATTTTTAATTGAAATTTGGAACTCTGAGTCACTGAAAATGGGCTTTAGGAAACCAAAAATCTCTCAAAATATTGAGCTGAGCTACAAGATACATATTATTCACTTATAAAAACAACATCTTCCCAGAAAAACATAGAAGGGAAACTTGACAGGAACAAAACGAGGAACAATGAGCAAGAAGTTTTCATAGAAGGGTTGAGAGAAATAATAAAACTATAGAAATAATGAGTTTAAATCCTCCTTTTATCTATAGTCAATTCAGCCAAAACACATCCTTACAAACGTGGATATCAGTTTCTCTGAAAACAGATACAGCATTGATTTTGTTACATTCCTGTCCCATGCAGAAATGTTATTTTCATAAACCAGGATTCAGACTGCTCCCTGAGGCAATAGAATCTCTTCATATATTCCCGGCTTCATTCATCCATTTTTCATCAATTCATCTAATATTTATTGACCATTGACTACATAGCACATTTGGTAAAAATCATCAAAGTACACAGGAGGAGGAAAAACATGAGGAAATCAATAGACACAATATAGTGGTGAACTATGATAGAAGCAAAAACTAGTGGTTAACAGAGAGAAGGAAGACACACAAATAATCTACACTCTAGGCTGTAGGCAAAGACTTGAAAGGGAGCTATGGCTAATGTGAGTCTTGCAGAATATGTTTATTGCTAGATGTAGAAAATTTATAGAAAACCAGATACTCACAGTACAGGAAACAGCCTGTATTGTAAATGCAAGGGAGACTTAAGCAATGTTCCTTGCTCTTAATTGCCATTGGTTGAGACATCAGGCTTTCTCACACCTCTACACTCTGTTCTAAGTGAGCTATTCCTCATATCAAGAAACCTATTAGTTCAGGTACATAATTTTTGCAATCCACATAAACAGGACTGGTTCTGTAAATTTTAAAATATTCACGTTTTCTAAAATTCCTGATCATGAGTTTCAATAAAGAATATACTTCCCAGACTGTATTTGTAAATTGCATTTGTTTCCAGTCTGCATCGGTAACTTGAGCAGACCTAGGGCTCCAGCTTTGCATCAAATCCCAGAAATCCCAGAAAAGGGTGTACTCCCAGGAGTTCTAACATACTCATTAACATAGTAGCATAGAATCACAGAATCCCAGGTGCTTGGTCACACTAGGATTTCAGGATCCTAGAAGTAGTCTGACTCCCAGAAGCTATTACAATCAGGATCTCAGGATCACAGGATCACCGAGACACCTGGACTCTGAGGAGTTCTGACACAACCAATATAACAGGAAAGAAAGGCTTCAATCAGAGACAGTGAGTGAAGCTAGCACCAGAAATAACCAGATGGCGAAAAGCAAGTGCACAACATAAGCAACAGAAACCAAGGTTACTTGGCATCATCATCACCTAGTTCTCCCACTATAATAAGTCTTGAATACCCTGTGACACTGGAAAAGTAAGATTCAGATTTAAAATCACATCTCATGTTGATGATAGAGGAATTTAAGAAGGACAAAAATAATTTCCTCAAAGAAATACAGGAGAACACATGAAAACAGGTAGAACCCCTTAAAGAGGAAACACAAAAATCCCTTAAAGAATCACAGGAAAACACACAGGTGAGGAATTGAACAAAACTAGCCAAGACATAAAAATGGGAGAAGAAACAATAAAGAAATCATAAAGGAAGACTACAATAAAGATAGAAAACCTAAAAATGAGATCAGGAGTCACAGATGCAAGCATCAGCAACAGAATACAAGAGATAGAAGAGAGAATGTCAGGTGCAGCAGATACCATAGAAAACATTGACACAAATCTCAAAGAAAGGGCAAAATGCAAAAAGGTCTAACCCAAAACAACATGGAAATGCAGGACACAATGAGAAGACCAAACATAAGGACAATAGGTATATAGGAGAAGGAAGATTTCCACCTTAAAGGGCCCGTAAATATCTTCAACAAAATTATAGAAGAAAACATCCATAACCTAAAGAAAGAGATGCCCATGAACATAAAAGAAGCCTACAGAACTCCAAATAGACTAGATCAGAAAAGAAATTCCTCCTACCATAATAATCAAAACATCAAATGCATAAAACAAAGGAAAAATACTAAAAACAGTAAGGAAAAAGGGTCAAGTAACTTATAAAAGAAGACCTATCATAATTATACGAGACTTCTCACCAGAGAATATAAAAGCCAGAAGATCCTGGACAAATATCATACAGACCCTAAGAGAACACAAATGCCAGGCCAGACTACAATACTCAGCAAAACTGTCAATTACCATAGATAGAGAAACCAATATATTCCATGAGAAAATCAAATTTACATGAAATATCTTACCTCAAGTCCAGCCCTACAAAGGATAATAGAGGGAAAACTCCATCACAAGGAGGGAAATTATACCCTAGAAAAAGCAAGAAACTAATCTTTGTTCAACAAACCCAAAAGAAGACAGCCACACAAATATAACTCCACCTATAATGGCAAAAATAACAGGAAGCAACAATCACTTTTCATTAATATCTCTTAACATCAATTGGCTCAATTCCCCAATAAAAAGATATAGACTAACGAATTGGATACATAAACAGGACCCAGCATTTTTCTGCATCCAGGAAATGCATCTCAGTGACAAAGACAGACAGTACCTCAGATTAAAAGGCTGGAAAATATTTTCCAAGAAAATGGTCCAAAGAAACAAGCTGGATTAGCCATTCTAATATCAAATAAAATTGACTTTCAACCAAATATTATCAAAAAAGATAAGGACGGACATTTCATACTCATCAAAAGAAAAATCAACCAAGATGAAATATCAATTCTGAATATCTATGCTCCAAAAGCAAGGTCATGCTCATTCATAAAAGAAACTTTACTAAAGTTCAAAGCATATACTTTACCTCACACAATAATACTGGGAGACTTCAGCACCCCATTCTCATCAATGGATAGATCATGGAAACAGAAACTCAATAGAGACACATTTAAATTAAAAGCAATTATGAACCAAAATGATTTAGCAGATATCTATAGAATATTTCATCCAAAAACAAAAGAAAATACCTTCTTCTAAGCACCGCATAGTACCTTCCCCAAAATTGATAATTTAATTGGTCACAAAACAGGCATCAACGGATACATGAAAAGTAAAATAATCCCTTGCATCCTATCAGATCACCACAGACAAAGGCTGATCTTCAATAATGACAAAATCAATAGGAAGCCCAAATACTCATGGAAACTTAAAAATGTTCTACTCAATGATAACTTAGTAAGGGAAGAACTAAAGAAAGAAATTAAAGACATTTTATAATTTAATAAAAATGATGGCATATCATACCAAAACCTGTGGAACACAATGAAAACAGTGCTAAGAGGAAAACTCAGAGCTTTAGGGGTCTACAAAAAGAAACTGGAGGAAGCATACGCTAGCAGATTGACAGCACACCTGAAAGCTCTAGAACAAAAAGAAACAAATACACCCAAAAGGAGTAGATGGTAGAAAGTAATCACACTCAGGGCTGAAATCAACCAAATAGATACAAAAAGAACTATACAAAGAATCAACAAAACCATGAGCTGGTTCTTTGAGAAAATCAACAAGATAGATAAACCCTTTGCCAGACTAACCAGAGGGCATAGAGACAGTATTCAAATTAATAAAATCAGAACTGAAAATGGAGACATAACAACAGAAACCAAGAAAATTCAAACATCATCAGATCCTACAACAAAAGCCTCTACTCAACAAAACTGGAAAATCTGGACGAGATGGACAATTTTCTAGACAGATACCAGGTACCAAATTTAAATCAAGAGCAAGTAAACCATCTAAACAATCCCATTACCTCTAAAGAAATAGTAGCAGTCATTAAAATCTCCTTACCAAAAGAAGAAGAAGAAGAAGAAGAAGAAGAAGAAGAAGAAGAAGAAGAAGAAGAACAACAACAACAACAACAACAACAATAACAAGCAGCCTAGGAACAGATGGTTTTAGTGCAGAATTCCATCAGACTTTCTAAGAAGTCCTAATAACAATTCTCTATAAAGTATTCCATAAAATTCAAACAAAAGGAACACTACACAATACATACTATGAAGCCAAAATTACACTCATATCTAAACCATACAAAGACCCAACAAAGAAAGAAAGCTTTAGACCAAGCTCCATTATGAATATTGATGCAAATTTACTCAATAAAATTCTCACAAACTGAATCCAAGAACATATCAAAACAATCATCCATCATGATCAAGTAAGCTTTATCCCAGAAATTCTGGGATGGTTCAATATTTGAAAATCTGTCAACATAATCCACTAAATAAACAAACTGAATGAAAAAACCCACATGATCCTCTCATTCGGTGATGTGAAAGCATTTGACAAAATTCAATACCCATTCATGGTAAAAGTCTTGGAAAGATCAGGAATTCAAGGTTCATACCTAAACATAGTGAAAGCAATTTACAGCAAATCAGTAGCCAACATCAAACTAAATGGAGAGAAACTTGAAGCAATCCCACTAAGATCAGGGACTAGACAAGGCTACCCACTCTCCCCCTATCTATTCAATATAGTACTGGAAGTACTGGAAGAAAGGACACTGTCAATAGGACAAAACGGCAACCAACAGATTGAGACAAGATCTTTACCAATCCCACATCTGATAGAGGTCTGATATCCAATATATATACAAAGAACTCAAGAAGTTAGACTCCAGACAACCAAATAACCCTATTTAAAAAATGGGATATAAAGCTATACAAAGAATTCTCAACTGAGGAAACAATGACTGAGAAGCACCTAAAGAAATGTTAAGCAACCTTAGTCATCAGGGAAATGTAATCCAAAACAACCCTGAGATTCCACCTCACACCAATCAGAATGGCTAAGATCAAAAATTCAGGTGATAGCAGATGCTAGTGAGGATGTGGAGAAAGAGGAACACCTCCATTGCTGTTGGAA
Source organism: Grammomys surdaster (assembly GCF_004785775.1). Taxonomy (NCBI): domain Eukaryota; kingdom Metazoa; phylum Chordata; class Mammalia; order Rodentia; family Muridae; genus Grammomys; species Grammomys surdaster. The sequence goes on along the minus strand of NW_021604782.1, from coordinate 14,334,578 downwards.
TTGCAAGCTGGTACAACCACTCTGGAAATCAGTCTGGTGGTTCCTCAGAAAATTGGACATAGCATTATCTGAGAATCCAACTATACCTTTCCTGGACACATACCCAAAAGATGCTCCAACATATAAAAAGGTCACATTCTCTTCTATGTTCATAACAGCCTTATTTATAATAGCCGGAAGCTTGAAAGAACCCATATGTCCTTCAGCAGAGGAATGGATACAGAAAATGTGGTAAATTTACACAATGGAGTACTTCTCAGCTATTAAAAACAATGAATTCATGAAATTCTTAGGCAAATGGATGGAACTAGAAAATATCACCCTGAGTGTGGTAATCCAATCACAAAAAACACACATGGTATGCACTCATTGAAAAAGGAAGACATCAAAATATCACAGATAATTGCAGATGATATGATAGTATAATTAAGTGACCCCAGAACTTCCACCAGAGAACTCCTAAACCTGATAAACAACTTCAGCAATGTAGCTGGATATAAAATTAAATCCAATAAATCAATAGTCTTCCTCTACTCAAAGGATAAACAGACTGAGAAAGAAATTAGCGAAATGACATCCTTACAAAAGTCAAAAATAATATAAAATATTTGCTTGGTATAAATCTAACCAAGCAAGTGACAGATCTGTACGACAAGAACTTCAAGTCTCTGAAGAAAGTTGGTATTTGCCTAAAAGCTTGAAATACTCAAGATACAACTCACAGACCACATGAATCTCATGAAGAAGGAAGACCAAAGTGTGGGTGCTTTGGTCCTTCTTAGAAGGAGTAACAAAATACTCAGGAGAGTAAATAAGGATGTGAAGTCTGGAGCAAAGCCTGGAGAAGGGACCTTCTGAAGACTGTCCCATGTGCAATCACCAAATGAAAACATTGTTGTGGATGCCAGGAAGTGAATGCTGACAGGAGCCTTATATAGCTGTTTCCTGAGAGACTCTGCAAGAGCCTGACATATACAGAGGCTACTTCTCACAGCTAAACATTGAACTCATCACAGGGTCCCGAATGAAAGAATAAGAGAGAAGACTGAATGGGTTGAAGGGGATTATGGCCCCATGGGGAGTGCTACAATACCAACCAACCTGAGCTCCCAGGGTCTAAACAGCCAGCCTGGGAACACACTTAGAGAGATCCATTGTACCAGCTGTAAATGTAGTGAAGGATGGCTTTGTAGGCATCAGTGGGAGAGTAGGGCCTTGGTCCTGTGAAGGCTGGATGCCCCAGTGTGGGGGAATAAGAGGTAGGGGAGGCAGGAGTGGGTGGATGGTTGGGGGCACACCCTCATTGAAGTAAGAGGAGGGGGTATGGGATAAGGGATTTCTTGTGGGATGGAAAAGGGGATAGCATCTGAAATGTAGGTAAATATATTTTCCAATTTAAAAAAAAAACAGATAATGGAACTGGTTATTGCAGTCAAGCATTCGACACATTTATCTACAGTTTAATATTACCCATATTACTGGGATTCCTTATAATCCTCAAGGACAAGGTACTGTGGAAGGGGCCCGTGGTACTTTAAAATAATACCTTCATAAAATAAAAAAGGGGACAGTATAAATCCTTATACCAGAAATTTATTTAAATCATGTTCTTTTTATTTTAAATATTTTTTATTAAAAAATTTGAGTTCCAAAGAACTTTCTGCTGAGTTGCTTTTGGTACCCTACAACTTGGCATACTTATGCCTAGGTGAAAGGGAAGGATCCACTTACTGGCATATGGCATGATCCTGATCAGGTATATAATAAGCGGAAGAGGGTATGCTTGTGTTTTTTTTTCTCCAGGATGCTAAAGGAGTATGGTGGCTGCCAGAGTGACAGGTGACACATGCTAATGCCGGGACAAAGAATGATGCATATAAGGTTGCTTTCTGAAAGACTCTGTTAGGTTTGAAGTTCCAGCCTCTAGTATAAAAGGGAGGGAGCAGGACATTTCTTTACAAAGTATACAATATTTCAGAAACACTCTTTTGAAAGATTCTAATTATCTTTCTTATTTAATAAGAATAATTCCAATCCATTCTGTGTTTTCCTGAATTTTACCAATTTCCTACATAATATTCCCTATTTTTATTAAACTTTGTTGTCTAACAGCATAGACTCAGCAGTTATGGTAGCACAAGAAAGCAGGTTTCTTTCTTCCTAGATTTGTTCTTTCCATTTCTAGCCTAGCAAAGAAAATAAGTCTTCAGATCAATTTAAAGATCATTATGAATTCCTTGCATTGAACATTTTAGCGGGATTTCAAAATATTTCAGGATCTTAGAGTGTTAATTAGATCTATCAGGTTAGACAAATGCCATATAATTTGTCTACTTCTTGCCTTTGGGAAGGAAGGCAAATATTTAAGAATGAAATGAGACTGATACTCACATAAATTTCAAAAGAAAAGAAAAACTAGCTTAAATCTTTAAACTAGTTTTCTTGGCTCTTGCTCAGTAGTTAATGTTGTAGAGTCCTGTGTTAAAATACTGTGCCAGTCTGAATCTCAAAGACTACTTCATCTTTCCTTACCTTATTATTATCAATTTATATGAATCTTGAGAAAGATGATTGCTAGTGTTGATATCGTACTTATTTAAAACCTTAGGGGTTATAAGAATATAATGTAGCTTCACAAAAACTCAACGGTATGGTTGCTTACACAAGGTCCTAAAACTTGCAACACCAGTTGACATACCAATGTGCTTAGGAAGATTCTCAGCAGGTTATTCCCTAAATGTAGAGCTTCAAGTAATATACCACTGATAATAAAGGTAGAATTATTCTTTTCCAGGGGTGAACACATAATTGGCTGTCTAATACCAAGTGGTTAATGCTACAAGAAAAGGGAAATGCACACTAGCAGCAATAAATAGACTCAATAGACTGTATGTACAGATCTATATATAATGTAAATGTTATATAATACTTAAAAAAGAGACATGAATTTGATATGTAAAAGGGTAATGGAGGGATTAGAAAAACTATGTAACTATATTTCGCATAAAATATAGTGCAACATGTCGGGGTTTTGTTTATTCTTATTTTGCCTACACAAATCGGGGCAAATTCTCCCTTACACAAGAAAAGCCAGTGTAGACACATTAGATTCAAAAGAGTAAAGATAGAAGAAAGGTCTTCATCAGTCAACTAGTAATATGAAGTTACGAAATTTCCTCTTTTGACAATATAGAGAGCCCTGGCAGAAAGCAGTTCCATCTTAGATCAACCAAGAGAGTAGGATGTAAAAGCAAATAACAAACACTGATTAAAGTAGATTATCTTTTTTACAAATCTTTATCTAAACTATTGAAGAAAATTCCACCTTAGACCAAACATAGAATTCCATTTGTCTGGAGTAGCCCCACTATTACAAACAAACAATTCAACTTCAGTGATGAGATATTTAACTAAATTTTTCTTTGCTTTTGCATTATGAAGTTTGAAAAAAACTTTTGCCTCAATATTCTGATATTAGAAACAACAGCAACAACAGCAAAATAATAACAAAAATAGACAGTCTGTTGTAATGATACAATTTTTAATATATTATATCACAGGTTACTAATATTTTGAATTAATTAAATAATATCATATTAGTTTAATAATGGTATATTACTAAGGACCAATATAATCTAAAATGACTTTTACAACTTGTAGGCTTATTTAAAAATATAGAAGAATAGCCAAGGAAACTACCTGACCTACAGAGTCTGAAGCATTTATAATTCAGACATTTGCGTAAATGATATCTGACCGAAGTTTAAGTTAATATTAATGTAGCATTCATTATGTCATTGTTTTACTGGCCTCTGTCTCTGGTTCCTAACTGAAAGCTGGTAAATCCTTGGAATATTCAATGTAGCTTTCTCAGACTACAATTCAATTTGTTTTAACAGTGGTACTTATGATCAATACTAACATAGTTCAATGATAAAACTGACAGTGTCAAAATAGTGTAACTTTCTACTTATCAAAAGCTGATGAAATCTCTTGGCTGTTGATATACACGATGCGCCAAGAAAGTGATGACTATTGCATATAGAATCAGTTCTTCCTGTGCCACTTCTTCATATCTTTGGTTTTTACTAGTTTCTAATGTGATAAACTTGTAATCATAAGCATAAGAGCTACTGAATTCTGTCATATTACTGAACAAAGATGGGCACTAGGAATTCCAAGTTAGCTTTTCTGAAGAGTAAGTAGCCTGAACTATCCTGAACACTGAAACAGTCTTCTTAGACTTTCCATTCATCATGAGCTTCAGCTCTGTGGATGTGATGTTTCATGAGTTCCATGAACCACAACATAAAGTAGAGTTATCCAAGAAACTTCTCTTCCATAAAGTTGTTGTAAACTCTTAGTAGTTTACATCAAGATGTCACTGAGTATGCATTAGGCTATTTTTCCCTAAAAAGACATCTCATCTTAATAGTGAGATACTTGTGCAAGTTATATACCAAGTTATTCATATTCATGGCAGGTTTGAGGCTCATAGATATTTAATGATTTTCTTCCATCCAACAATAATATTCTTATCAAGGAATTAAGTTTCAGAGGCTAGCTAATATAAACACTGCTTACAATGCAACCAGAATTAAGTTACCACTTACCCAAGGGTAAATAAATGCAGATCTACCAACTACAGCTAAGCAATTGTAATTCAAAATTAAGTATTTCCTTCACTGTACATTGGTCTTAATGAGAGTTTTGATCCTGTATCCTGGACTGGTTTCCTAGTCCTTCTTTCATCATGAGTTCCAGCTCTGTAAATGTGATGCTTGATATGTTTCATGTTTCACAATATAAGGTAGTGTTATCCAAGAAATGATGATGTACTTTGGAGTAAATCAATGAGAAGTCAATTCCTGGCCAAAATTATGCATGAGGCACAGTGGGTGCTTGTCCTAAATAATCATTTTCCTATCTGTAAAATAAATAAATATTCAATAGACTATATTTACTAGCAAATACATGGGACGGAGAAACTCACTTCTGCTTGCATTCATGTGGAATTTATTTAAATTCATAGATTGTGTGAGAGCTTGGAGTTCTCTGAGATATTTATAAATACAATCAGCAGGCACTGGGGGTATGATTGGAAACAAGAAAACTGATAGAAAAAAAACTTCCTTTTTCTTCACAGTGGAGGGAACAAATCTAGAGAGGTAAATCATTACGGAAAAAAGAATCCAGAGGAAATAGGGTCTGAAGGTGGGTGTAGAGTTGAGATGCTGCCAAGTGAGCTGTGACTTTAATTAAACTTTCCCTTGCCAAGACATGCTGTTAGCCTGTGAGCCCACTGGGAAGGAAAGGTCTGTGCCTGTCAACTAGTAGATGTTGCATTAACTGCACCTCTGTTGCAATTGTACCACCTTGCTGTGTGTTCCTCCCTATCTCAAAACAACCCACAGGGAAGAACTCTGTTTGATTCTCCCTTCCCAGCAAGGTGAGGACTTGAAAGCTTCAGAAGCCTGTGAAATCAGATTTTGCAACTTAGCAATATAGGTCCAACAAGATCAGTGGTTTTTTCACTTGGTGATCAATGACTACATATGCACTCTCATAAGGAACTTTAACATTCATTCCATATGTGATTCAGAGGGTCCTGTGGTAGGGAATATCCAGCAAGAATTGTAAATGTATAGTAATTTTGAAACTGGAAATATTTGGTTGCATTTTGGCAAATATCATATATATATATATATATATATATATATATATATATATATATATATAATACACTCTTAAAATGTATTTTTCTAATATTTCCTAGATCTTTTCTGACTGTGTCATCTCTTTCAGGATCTTATAATCTTCCCTGATAGCCAATTTTCTACCTGGTTCTTACTACACTCTGATAAATCCTGTGCATTTTAGCCATTTACTTTTCTAATAACAAATTTATCCCTCTTCTCCATTTTCTTTCTTTGTAATGTCATAACAAAAAGATGTGTAGAGACAGAAAGGGAAATATCCCTACATGACAGAACAATGCACCAAAACTAACAAAATGTGAACTCATTTATGACCATGGCTCTCATACAACAGTAGTTCCACTTTAAAATTTCTCCAGATTCTATCCACCTTCACCTATTCTCTCTACTCAAGCATGGGTTGGTTTATCACTTTTAAGGTCTACATTAACCCAAATAATAACCATTAGCCTAGATAGTGAACATTTTAGATACAGTTATTTCAAATTGATGTGTGTTCAGAGTATAAAATATGTGTTGACTTGAAGCCTTAATACAGACAAATGAATGAAGCTACATCTTTAGTAGACAATCTATTTGCTATTGTTTTAAAGAAAATACTCATTTATTTGAGTCTATTGTTCAGCTTTTATGTAAATATAGGGGCAATTAAAATACACATGCTTTATGTGTGTGGTTTTTCACATGTTGTTACCTACTTGTGATGATAGATAGCTCAAATAAAAGGGTATCCTGAAACCAGAGAGATGCCTCAGTGATTAGGAGCACGCACTTCTCTTACAGAGAAGCAGGCTTTAGATGGCAGCTTTATCAGCTCATAATTGCCTGTAACTCCAATCTCTACATTCTCCTTGACTCTCCCAAGACACAGTATTTACATTGAACACTGAAAATTTGAATAGATAACATACTTTCACAGGGAAAGGAGAGAATTGTTATTTATTTTATCCCTATATATTCAAAGTACAGTTCTAGATATTTTTCTATAAACCTCAGGCTATAAAACATTAAAAGTGAGTGATACTATTTTCATCTAAGGGTAGTGAAGCCAGGCCCAGAGAGATGAACTAACTTGTTAGCGTTCACATGCATAGGTTTGAGTGGAGGCCAGGACTGACACTTAAGGGAATATGAGACAAGAGTTAATGTCTTGGAGCTATTGAACTGGCTCTATAGATAAGAATATATGCTCTTCTTTCAGATGTCAGAGTTGGTTCCCAGTACCCCTGTCAATGTCTCACAATCTCATCGAGCTTCAGTTCCTGATCTCCCACCATCTCCTAACTTCTGTGAATAGTGTTCGCATACTTATATGCCATATGCCAAATGAACAATGTCTCTTACTGTGTCTCAGTCTCTGTATGTTTCTCTGTCTCTTTCTCTTGTCTCTCTGTCTCTCTGTCTCTCATAAACACACACACAGGCACACACACTCACACAAAGACACACACTAAAATTAAAAGTTATAAAAAATACTTAAAAAGATAATCTGGATACTGTCATTATGCTCCCTAATTAAAACTATTCAGAGGATTTTTTTTTTATAACACTGATCCAAGTCCCTAACATAATTTGAATTTTTTAGTTCTCTATCACTGATCTTGAACCACAGAATCATTGCAGCCTTATAAATGACCTAGCCTTTATTACCTGTAAACCTGTGCTTTGCTCAGCTCTCCAGCTGGAAAACATTTTTCCCATAGCACAGCCTACATTTACCTTTCTGTCTCAGTTTACATATCACAGCACTTCAATGTATATGTCCTTTATATAACTTCACAGTTCCTAACATTTTCAGCACTACATTCATTATAAAATACATAATTTACAAAGGCTATCCTGGTTCAATGCTGCGCATGGGCCTGGAAACCTGAGACTCCAAGGGAGAAACAGAAGGCATTTGACCAAGTCCCCAGAACCCAGAGTACCCACATGTAGTCTCCTCTCCATAGACCTACATTGTTCAGTCACATAGGCCATTACAGCCCCTCCCAAAGTGCACAGGTAGAGGGCGTGACAATAGGCCTCAGGCCCTAGGGATTTACATACTAATGAAGGCCAGAGAGGGGAGCAAATAAGGATACTTCCCCAGACCCAGACCCTCCCTCTTTCTCCCTCCATACTTAACTCAGGTCTGCCCTGGGTTTCGGGGCTGGGGGTGGGGGGGCGGGTGGAGGTGTATCCTAATCCATCCACCATCTGCCATGACAATAAACCCTTTGGAACCAAGGACTTCCTCGTGTCTTTGGGGTCCGCCGTCACTGAAGTGTCCAGTCTCTAGAATCTGAGACTTTCTCCTGCATGTGGGACCTGCCACGTGGAAAGTCTCCAAGATACCACTACCATGGCTATTTTCCCACAAGCAATATCAATCATGAATCCTTTTAACTATCCCACATTTGGCGCCCACACAGGGCACAGACACCCATGGACTTCAAGAACTAGGCCTCCCCAGCCTGCTACAGGTGAATATATCCTGCTGGACATGGGGCCAAGGCTCTCTCTGTCTCCCTCACCTATCTCAGGGCTCTCGAGCCTGTCGCTTCACACAGCATAGTTCCGTGTGCTCCCAAGAGTCTCTGTTCTGCTGAGCTCCCTCCCCCAGAAGCACCTGGGGCCACAAACAGAGATCCCTACCTACCCACTGGAGAGAGCCCTGCTCCCGCCCCCACGAAAGCCCAGACTGGCTTTGCTTCCTGCCTGGACGAGAAGAACACAGCCGAGCTTCCTGCCATGTTTGTCCAGTGCTGTGCTGAATTGACTCAGCCATGATTCCGTGCTTTTCTCATGCTGACTGAAGCTGCAGCTGCTTAATCTCTCACCTCGAAGACTTTTCTGCATTCCAGCCATGGGGACCACATCTTCAAGCAATCTAGCCAGGCCACCAAGTCTGCTAAGCAAATACAGTAACCAAAGCTCTCCCACGGGTGCTGCCAGGGCCTCTTTCTCCCCCACCCTCATTTCTCTCGACTGTGGGTTGGCCAGTCTTGCACCCACATGCCTCCAGTCTTGGTCCTTTGGTGGCCTCTCATGGGTCTGAGAGCCCAAGGGCTTGAAACCAGTCATTCCCCAGCCACCTTCTGGCCTGGGGATGCCCAATCCAAGAGCTCTGCACTCCTGCAAACCAGACTGAGTGAGAATTCCCCATGCGCTCGGTGTTGCAGGGAATAAACTCAGTCAAGATCCCATGTGCTCCTGCCATGCTGAGCTACAATCTCAGCTTACCGCATTGTGGCAGATGCTCGGAACCATAACACAAAGAAGACTCATGCCTGCGCATGCCCACATGTGGGCCTAAATTGTTTCCTACAGGTGGTAGAGGATTCAGGCAAAGCCAGCTCCAAGAGTAACCCCCCTGACACCCACCAAGAATCTCTCCATGGAACCATGAGTAACTCCAGCCAAGTTCACAAGACTAGGCATGTCTCTTTCTGTCCATCCTCTCTCTTTCTCTCTCCACGTTTTTCAGGCCAGCGTTTTCTCTCTGACTCTTAGCTACCACTAGCTCCTGCCTAGATCAAAAGACTAGGTCTCTCTCTCTCTGTCTCTCCTTCTCCTCCACATTTTCTCCAGCTCAAGGGCAAGATGGCGTCTCCCTAGCCTCCACTCTGCCCATCCCCCAGCTCCACAGAGAAGGCTCCTTCACAGAGAACAGCTGTCTTTCAGGCCACAGAGCCTTCTGTGACTCTCGTTCTAAGACTCTTTCCCTTGGTTGAGAGATTCCCCCTTTGTTTTGAGTTCTCAAGAGTGCCTACTTCACTCTTTCTTGAGCTGCCTGCTATAGTAGTTTTCTTTCTCTTTCTCCCCATGTGTTCTCCAACTCAACAAGATGGCAGCGACTAACTAAACTCTGCTCTCTGACTCTCCCCCAGGGGTCAGCCTTTCATGCTCTGCCTGCTGGTTCTCAAGAACACTGGCTCTGAATTCTAGTCCACAGTGATTTTTCCTCAGGGGGTCAGTCTTTCACAGCTGCCCGGTAGCCTAGTGTAGACTTCCCTGACTCCTAGTCATTGAGTTCTGGCTTGCCTGAAGCAACAGGGCTCGCTCCCTGCTTGCTCCCTTCCCCCCCTTCACCTCCTAGGTCATTTGGGGTGAGCTACACCCCAGCTGGCTGGCCTGAAAACAGCAGGACTGAGACCCTGTCTGCTCCCTTCACCCCTTTGTACCTCACAGTTTCTTTCTCACAACTAAAAACTCCAGGCTGAGCCATGAGAAACTGCTTGCCTCCTTCAAGCTTCTCCCAGGAGCTGCTGGCTATTCTCCAGCTTCCACATGTCTCCCCACCATGGCTCAGTTTTACACAGCCTTTTACTCCTTCTGACTCTCCTATCAAACACCTATGTTTCTGCTTTGAGCTTTTCTTCAAGGTTGGGGTTTTTCTTCTCTACATTTAGGATTCCTAAGAAAAACAAATGAGGAAAACCCTGGCCTCTCTGCTAGAACACCCAGTCACCATGAGGTAGCCCAGCCACCACATGGCAGAGCAGGCCTCTCCCCCACTGCTTCTAAACCTGCCATTAAGACCTGAAACAACAGTGTTCATGGTTCTCAACCCAAAATTTTCTTGCCTTTTATTTAAACATTTCCTTTTCTCCCTAACAGAAACACCTAAAACAACAGTATTCATGCTTTTCAAACCAAAATTTTTAGCATAAATGTCTCCTTTTCTCTCTAACTTATGATATATGTCCAACTTTTTTTTTCAATTTTTAAGACTTCTTCAAGGTTCAAAGGTCATTTAATCTACTTCTACTGGTCAAATCAACAATGCTGATCACTATTTTTTAAACTTTAATTAACAACTAGTTTCCTTTTATAGATAAACTGTTGCTGCCTATCAAAGGTACATAATTAACATGATGTTTTTCTTCCTCAGCAATCCAAAACAGACTCAAAGGTCCCTTCAAAGACTAAAATTTCCTCAAATACCTTTGCCTTTCTAGGATCTCAATGAGACATCATGACGTGTTTGCTCCCAAGTAGCATAATGCTTACTACACACCCTTTGCAGACATCCCCCAGCCAAGGTGCTGCTTCCCTGTTGTGATAATTCTACAGGTCCTCCCACAAGTCCAACAGAGACAACGCCACCTCCTGAAACCTGTCTAGGATGTCATGCTGCCTTCTTCCAGCCACACCATCTGACTGAAGACCCAGAGACTCATGCAGAAATCCAGAGTCACACGCTAAATCCTACAGAAGACAGACTCAGACATTTCAGCTACAGATGAACTCAGATAGCTAAAGTTACACGCTAGTGAGGAAAATTTAATGTCTATCTAGGTTAGTCAGATGGTATTACCCTCAAACTGTACCACCTGTATTCAATTGATTCAATGATCCCTTCCCTTCCCAACTCCCACCTTCAACTCCCCCTATCCTTTGACTTAATTTTGCTAACCCCTCTGGCCAACATAGTGTTTTCTTTTGGCTTCCTCATCCAAAATTTTCACCATAGATGACACGGTGATCCCCCTTTTTTAAAAAAGCAAAGGGGAGGAGATGTGGGACTGTGTAAGGGTATCCTGGTTCATGGTTAGGCATGGGTCTGGAACCCCAAGACTCCAAGGGAGAAACAGCAGCCATTTGGCCACGTCCCCAGAACCCAAGTACCCACATGCAGTCTCCTCTCCATAGACCTACATTGTTCAGTCACATAGGCCATTACAGCCCCTCCCAAAGTGCAGAGGTAGAGGGTGTGACCATAGGCCTCAGGCCCTAGGGACTTACATACTAATGAAGGCCAGAGGGCAGAGCAAACAAATCCATCCACCATCCACCATGAAAATAAACGTTTCTGGAACCAAGGACTTCCTCATGTTACTGGGGTTTGCTGACACCAAAGCCCCCAGCTTATGGAACTTTAGACTTTCTCCTGCATGTGGGACCTGCCTTGTGGAAAGTCTCCGAGACACTACCACCATGGCTATTTTCCCAAAAGCAAGATCAATCATGAATCCTTTTAACTATCCCTAGAAGCTCAGATTGCTTATAAATAAGTGCAAGAATCTCCAGTATCCCAAAGGATCAAGGATTCCTTCCTATTTGTTAGTTTATATTATATAAATTTTTTTCAAGGTGATAAGTAGTAGAGACCTGTATGAGCAGCTGGCACTTTCCTAAGATATCTGGTAGGAAAAAACAAAATCAAAACACAAAAACAAAATAAAATAAACAGACAAAAACCCCCAACTCTCCCTTAAAGTTATTATCATGACTACATTACAGTATAGAAAGGGAGTTGGAGATGTTCTCTAAGTCCTGAATGAACACTATTTTATCATAATAGTCTTATTATAGACATTTATTTGTGTGATATTGTCAGGCAGCATTTGTGTAGTACCTTAATAAAGTAAGTCTCAGCAATCAATTTATGACATGGAGATCTCTTATCTACTTTTCTTGACATTAGAAAGTTTTACAAATTAAAACGTACTTTGTTGATTGAAAAATGAACTTCACACAAAACATTCAGGGAATCCAAACTTTCAAGGGTGTTTGTGGTATCTGGTGCTTATTTTAGCAACTCTTTACTTGCTTCTGTGATGTAGGCTACCATTATTACTTTCTATTGCTCCAGTTTACTAAATAATCATTTGATTATTTCTTGCTCAGCTTAACATTATATAGTTAGTCTCCCCCATTAAACAACTACACATTTTTGAAATATTAGTCTAACATTGCTTTCTCTAATATCAGAATAGATTGACTCAATTGCATACATATCTTTCCTCTTCTTATTGCCCATAGTATTTATTACATTGATTATTCTGTTTGGCATTTTGATTTTGTCTAAATGCACTCTTGACATATTGATCCTACAGCAGAATTAGTGTTACTTACCTTTCAAAACATTATATCACATGTCTTCAAATATATCATATTTTCTATGTGTAATTATATTGTCTTATAAGTCTTCATAGTCACCCTTGGGCCCAGTACACAGATCAATAATCTACTGTTGACAGATAGGTATGATTTAAAATGAAAACATGATAATATCAAAATATGGATTGAACTTGTAAAAATAGATCAATAACATTAAAAACTGATATATTTCAATTAAATATATTTCTTTGGTTAGTGGAAGGAAGACGGATGTAGATTCATTCATCCTTAAAATCAATCAATCCTGTTAACTTTAATATGTAGAAGCTTAAAGGATATTTGGATCAAAGACAAGAGGAAGCAGTAATATTTTGTATTTCATAGGGCTTGGGACTCTACTGGGAATTGCAGCAAATAAAATCAAATCAACAATGTATACATGCTTGTCTTAGTATCTTACTGCTAGGAAAAAATAAGCACAAAGTACTAGAAACAGATGGTGTACTTATGAATTTAAAGTTTTAAAAACCATCCAATTTAGGTTGAAAACATATTTAATTTAGATTCAAAGCATATTCAATTTAGGTTCACTTATCTAGGTTGTACTCTACTGAATGCCTTAAATTCTATGATTCGATTTATGCACGTAAGTAAAAAATTAGCAACTTCTGACACATTGCATATTGCATTACTCTACATAAAATTTTTGATATTTGTAGATATTCAGTACAGTTTGCCAAGTATTTACTGGTTCAAGGCCTATAGAACTTGTATCTGGGGCAAGAAAGGTGTCTGCAGGGTTAGAGTATGTATTGTTCTTACAGAAAACCTACATTAGGCAGTTCATGATCATTTGCAACCACAGGGATTTGATGGTCACTTCAGAGTTTAATGGGTAGCTATCCTCAGGAGCATATAACCCACATTGGCATATACATACGTAAGCAATAATTTAAAAATTTTATGTTTTTAAAGAAGTCATTAACTCAGATATGTGGAGGGCCACTTATCCCATCTGCAATCTAAACTGGCCATGTACTGAGGCCTGCTTCAAATGTCACTATGTAAGAGTTCTTCCTTAAAGTTTCCCAATAAAAACTAGGATTATTCTGTGCAGCCAAGCTCCCTTCAATTCACTTATTATTATTTGTTTACACATTATCACTTTGTCAAGGCTATGCACTCTTGGTTAGAAAATATTTGCATCAATTGCTCTCAAATTGTTCTCAAAATTGTCTCAAATATAGTACTCACCATCACATGCAATTTCACATAAAAGAATGTAATTCTTCTTTGCCACCCTAAGGATACTGTTCACTTGACATTGTTACTAATTCAGTACACTTTTCACTATCGCTTTCTTTCTTTTTTCTTTTCTTTTTCTTTTTTTAACCATAGGCTCTTTCAAGCTTCTTTCTTAAAAATTTTCATTGGTTATTTATGTACATTTTGAATGTTATCCCTTTTCCCGGTTTCCCCTATGCAAACACCCTATGCCACCCAATCTGTTTCTAAGAGGGTGTTCCCCCACTCACCTAACCATTCCCACCTCAACTCTATAACATTTCACTACACTAAGGCACAGAACCTTCACATGAACAAGGGCCTTCCCTCCCATTGAAGCCAGATAAGGCCACCATCTGCTACATATGCAGTTGAAGCCTCCATGTGTATTCTTTGCTTGGTGTTTTCTCTTTTCTTGCATTTATTACTTTCTTCAATTTATTCTCATATCACAGGCAACACTGTCTTCTCAAACATGAATCTAATTGAGTTAGAGCTTTTCCTTATACATTTCTGCAGTATTTCATTGGATGTAGGATATCTAAGTCAACAACGAATGTAATGGCCCTATGAGACACATCTCACCCACATTTTCCACCTCACATCTCTCCAGGTTGTTTTCAATGCTCTTCATTTATTTTAGTCTTCCTTTATTTCTTCGTGTTTTCTAATATCTTCCTTGGACCTTTCTGTTAGCAAATCCTTTCCACTCTTTGCCCAAATGGCATGATACATCCCTCAGGTCTCACGTTTAAATGTCATTCCTGCAGAAAAATCTTAAGCAAGTATTAATCCCAATATGTGTATATAGTTTCTTTTCTATTACAGTTTCAATATGTTTCTCTTTAGGACTTCCTTTGCTCAATTTTAAGTTGTTTTACTCTCAATTTTTATCAGCTTCATTAAGGCTGAGCAAGTCTTTAAAAATAAAAAAAACCTGTGAAATAAAAAGTCATTGCATATCTCTTAATAACTACCTAATAAGTATTGATTAACTACATCTACATGAATTGATGGTTAATATTTTAGTAACTTCAAATATGTGTGATCTTACATCAAGAGAGCTAGCCTCTGAACAAGGTATACTGTCTCCAGCTATAATTTGATCTATTGCTCTGAATACCTCCTATTATCTATCTGTTAATGGTAAATGTCAACCTGACAATGTAGGAAGTTATCTGGAAAGAAAATTCTAATGAGGAATTATCTACATCAGGTTGGTCTATGGGCATGTGCATGGGGGATTAGCATGACTGGGGGTTGAGGTTATAATATCTGGCCTGAATGTTGGTGGTGCCATTTCATGAACTGAACCCCACATTGTATACAAATAGAGGAAGCTAGTCAATGACTAAGCAGACAGGAAGTAAGCAAACAGGGATCTATCTATTCATCCTGTCTTTGCTTTTGACTGTGATGTGGTGTATTAAGTTCCCATATCAAATTTTTCACAATAATGGACTATAATCTGTAGTTTTAAATCTTTAAATCAGCAATTCTCAATATTCCTAATGCTGTGACCTTTAAATACAGTTCTTCCTATTGTGGTGACACCTGATTATGAAATTATTTTCATTGCTACTTCATAACTGTAATTTTTCTATTTTTATGAATCTTGATGGAGAGGTGTAAGCCATACGAGTCAGAAAAACAGGTGAGTGACCCACTTGTCTGTGCAACAGCCCAGATCCTTAGTTTCCCCAAATCCATCCCATAGTTTGACCCCTGTCCTTCCCCAACTTCCTGCTTCTCCCCAACCCCGGACCCCACAATTCAGGTGGAATTCTGCTGCCCTGGTGTAGATTACCTATCTGTGGAAATAACCAATGCTCTAGATTTGATTCCCAAAAACCCATTGCACTATTGCTCCCTTCACTGCCCTGTCCCACCACAATGCCTATTCTGCTGCCAGGCATTTACCTCAAATTCCAGCAAACTTCTGGAGCCCAGGTGCAGGCCATGCCAGTCAGAACAAGTTAGTGATTATCTTGCCCAACTCCTTACCTTATGGTTTCCAAAAACCTACTTTACTGCCTAACCCCATTCCCATCCTGCTGCACTGCTGTGCCCTGTACTGCAACTCCTGTGGACTTTAGCTGCCCAGGTTCAGGCCATTACAGTTTGAAGTACAGGTACAGGCCAAGCAAGTGAGAAAAACAGGTGAATTAAGCGGGAGATTCCCTGCTGGACCAGGGCCCACACTGGCTGCCAGAACCATAGAAAGGTGGAGCAAAAGTGCTCCTCTCCCAATTACTCAGTCTTCCAATCCTCACTTGCCTCCTTATCACTATATATCACCCCACAACTCACGCAGAGACACTACTGCTTCATCAAAGGCCAAGCTACCTGACAATAGTTCAGCCTCCAACTTAGACAATGGTTCTCTACTGGATCATAGGTCATACTAGCTGCCAGAAATCAAGGCCACAAAGACTAGAAGATCTAAGAAAAAAGCAAAACCAAGAAAGAAAACACCATTCAATGAAGAAAAACTTAGAAATAATCACCTAGAACTATAATGATTCCAAACCCAGATGCCTCAACACCAGTGTAGGAACACAATTAATAACAGCTGGAACCATATGGCATCACTAGAGCCTCAGCTATTCTATGAAAGTAACACTTGAATATTCCAACAGTGCTGAAACACAAGAAAATGAAGTTAAAGCCAATTTTATGAAGAAGATAGATGTCCTTAAAAAGGGAACTTTAAAAAAATATTTTAAAGAAATCAAGGAAAAGACAATTTAAAAATAGAAAGAAATCAATAAATACTTTAAAGAATGCTAAGAAAGTCAAAAAGAAAACAAACATGTTTAAGACATGAACATGGAAATGAAAAAAAACAAAAAATACCTCAAACTGAACATATTCTGGAAATAGAAAATGTAGGAATGTAAGTAGGAGTTACAGATGCAAGCATCACCAATTGAAAAAAAAATACTTGAAAGAAAAAAATCACTCATGCTGAAGATAGAACAGAAGAAATGGATTCATTGGTCAAAAAAATGTAAATCTAAAAACATTACCAACACCAAATATCAAGAAATAGTTGGATAGTATGACAAGAACAAATCAAAGAATAATAGACCTAGATAAAAAATAATTTCAGCTTTAAAAAACCAGAAAATCTATTTAACAAAATCATAGAATATTTTTATAACCAAAAAGAGGACATGAACTCCTTAGGATAAAGGTAAAAGAAGCTCACAGAACACTAAATAAATTGGGCCAGAAAAGAAAGTTCTCATGCAACATGAAAATTAAAACACTAAGCAAACAGAACATAGAATGAATATTAAAATCATCAAGGGGACAGCAGCAATAACTTATAAAGGCAGACCTATTAGAATTATACTGGACTTCTCAACAGAGATTCTAAAGACCAAAAGGACCTGGAGAGATGTCTTGAAAACTCTAAGGGACCATGTTCAATCCCCATAGGAGAAGAAAACAATATATTCTATGACAAAATCAAATTTAAACAGTATATATGCACAAATACATTCCTACAGATGGTACTCAAAGTAAAACTCTAACCAAAGAAGGTTAACTACACCGAAGAAAGCACAAATGATAAGCAATGTAATACCAGCAAAACCCAAAGATGTGACATACACACATAATGCCATCACCACCATAAACAAAATAATGGGAATTTGTAATCATTAGTCATTTATAGCTCTGAATATTGATGGATTCAATATGAAGACATATCCTAAGAGAATGGATTTGAAAGCGGGATCTATACTTCTGCTACATACAAGAAATATATCTCAACATCAAAGATGTATATTACCTCGTAGTATAGAGTTAAAAAAAGATTTTCTAAGCAAATGGACCCAAGAAGCAAATAAGTGTAGCTATTCAAATGTCTAGCAAAATAGACTCCAAACAAAAATAATTCAAAATGTAGAAGGACATTTCATATTCATCAAAGGAAAAATAAACCAAAAAGGCATTTCGATTCCCCAAATGCAAGGGCACACACATTCGTAAAAGAAACATTACTCAAGCTTAATCCACACATTGTCCCTCACACATTGATAAGGGGGAGACTTTAAAATCCTACTCTCACCAAAAGTCAAGCCATCCAGATAAAAACTAAGAAGAGAAAGAGTGGAGCTAACAGATGTTATAGAGGAAATGGACCTAACACATATCTAGAGAACATTTCACTCCAACACAAAAGAACATACCTTCTTAGCATCACACGGAACATTCTCTAAAACTGACCATTTAATTGTTCAAAAAGAAACTCTCAATAGATTAAAAAAAAGGAAATAACCCGCTTTATCCAAACATCACCACAGATTAAACCTGGATTTCAACAACAGAAACAACACAAAGCCTACAAACTCATGGAAACTGAAGAACTTCTTACTGAAGGATTTTGGGTCAAGGCAGAAATAAAGACATACAAAAGAGTTTCTACAGTGCAATGAAAATGAACATGCAGCATATACAAATTTTGAGACACAATGAATCCACTGCCTTTCAAAAAGGAAATTTCATAGCATTAAATGCCTTTATAAAGACATTGAAGAGATCTCATAGTAGCAACTTATCAGCACGCTTGGAAGCTCTAGAACTCTAGAACAAAAAGAAGCACATATGCTAAAATAGATGGCAGAAAATAATAAAATTGAAGGCTAAAATCAATAAAAAGAGAAACAAAGACAACAGTACAAATTAATAATAGAACAAAAAGATGCTTCTTTGGAAAAATCAACAAGACATATAAACCCTTAGCCAAATGAACTGAAACTTAAAGAGAAAATATCCAAATTAATAGTATCAGAAACATAACAATAGACATTGAGAGGATCTAAATAATTATTAGGTCATACTTCAAGAACCTATACTCCACAGAATTGGAACATCTTAAAGAATTGGGATTTTCTCAATAGATACCACTTCACTTATCGAAGTGAAACCAAGATCAGATAAACAATTTAAATATACCTATAATCCCTAAGGAAATAGACGCAGTCATTAAAAGTCACCTAAACAAAACAAAAATAAAAAATGAACATCCAAACAAACAAAAAACAAACAAATGTACAGGGACAGATGGCTGAATACTCCTCAGTTTATGCCACAAAAAATTAACAGAAGGAACACTGTCAAATTGAACTTATGAGACCACAGTCACCCTGACACCAAAACCACATCAAGATTCAGTAAAGAAAGATAATTTCAGACCAATTTTCTTTCATTGATATTTATGCAAAAATACTCAATAAAATATTCTCAAACTAAATCAAATAACCGATCAAAAATATTTTAATCATCCCTCTCAAAAATATTAACCCAGATTTTCTCCTGTCTAAAGTATAAACAGGGACAAAAGGTAGAGTAGACCCTGAAGGAAAGACCATCCATACACTGTTCCAACTGGGAATCCATTCTATATGTAGACACCAAACCCAGACACTAGTGCTGATGCCGAGAAGTGTTTGCTGACAGGAATCTGATATAGCTGTCTCCTGAGAGGCTCTGCCAGAGCCTGACAAATACAGATGCGAATGCTTGCAGCCAACCATTGGACTGAGCACAGGGATACCAATGGGTGAGTTTGTCGAAGCACTAAAGGAGCTGAAGGGGTTTGCAACCCCATAGAAAGAACAACAATATCAACCATCCAGAACCCCTAGAGCTCCCTAGGACTAAATCACCAACCAAAGAGTTGGGTGGAGGGACCCATGGCTCCAGCTGCATATGTGACAGAGGCAGACCTTATTTGGCATCAATGGAAAGGGTGGTCCTTGGCCTTGTGAAGGCTCGATGGCCCAGTGTAGGGTAATGCTAGGGTTCTGAGACTGGAGTGGGTGGGTGGCTGTGGCAGCAACCTCAGTGAAGCAGGAGAATGGGGAATGCAGATGGAATAGGGGATTTCGTAAGGGAAAACTGAGAAGGGGGATAACATTTGAAATGTAAATAAGTAACCAATCAGAGTTGTGGGATTGGTTCAACATCCGAGAATATCTCAATTTAACTCAGCTCCTGAGAAAACTTAAAAACAAAACAGCAAAACAAAAACAAAATAATTAACATCTCATTAGATGCTAAAGAAGCATTTGACAAATTCCAACAACTCTTAATATTGAAGTCTTGGAGAGGTCAGGAATTCAAGTGACATGTGTAAGCATAATAAAAGCAATTTACAGCAATCCTATACCCAACATCAAGCAGAATAGAGAGAAACTCAAAGCAATTCTACTAAAGTCAGGAAAAGTACAACGGTTTTCTCTCCTTATCTATTCATTTTGTAAAGTTTTAGCTAGAGAAATAAGCAACTAACGATCAAGGGGAGGCAAATCTCAAAGAAAGACATCAAAGTATAGTTATTTTCAGATAATATGATTGTATACATAAGAGACTCTAAAAATTCTAACATGGACCTCTTACAGCTGATAAACAACTTTAGGATTGCCTCATAAAAAATAGCAGCCCTCCTTTATACAAACAGCAAACCAGTTGAGAAAGAAATCATGGAAAGAGCTTTCTTCACAATAGGCACCTGGCTATGGTGGTCTTTAGTGACTATTTCTAGGGAAAATACTTCCTGAGAATCTCTGTTTTAAACAGAGATACTGCAGGACTCTTCCCCTATAGGGGAGTGATTTTAGGCACATATTTTAAAAATAAAATCCCTGTAACAGGTTTCTGTTTTTATGCCTTGACATATTCAGAAGGTGGTTTTCCCTTTCAAAATGCCTACTTTCTTGTTCCAGTGTGAATTACATAATTTCTCTTTATCAAGTATGTCTAATCTGCTCATATCTACTTTTTTCTTAAATATAAGTAAACTCAAAACACCTTTTCTTGGTACATTGCTTAGCTTTCACATTTATGTGTCTCAGTTTTGCTCTACAATCTCACTGTAAACCTAACTAAAAGCTGACAACAGTAACAATGCAAGAGTCCAAATATCAGGATTTTCTCTGTCAAACAAATTAATTCATTGATTTGTTTGTTTGTTTGTTTTTTGAGACAGGGTATCTCTTTAGAGGCCCGGCTGTCCTCAAACTCACTCTGAAGACCAGGCTGGGTTCGAACTCAGAAATCTATCTACCTCTGCCTCCCAAGTGCTGGGATTAAAGGCATGTGCCACCACTGCCCTGCAATTCACTGATTTTTGATGTAACTCCACTCCAATTATAAAGTCATGTACAAAGTCCATCAGGCTACTTTGACATACATAACTTCTGCCCCTCTTCCACCAATTTTTTTTAGTCTAATTTCTCAGTAGAGACTTGCATCCTTCTGAAATTTTATGACTATGGTTTTTATTCTTCATATCTGTTTTTTTTCCTTTTACATGACAACACATGTAAACACATGACAACAGAATATTCCAGTGGGTTTTGATTACAGAATTCTAGGTATTCTCTGTCCTGTCTCTATCTGACTTTTACTACAAATCAGTTTAAAGTGTCCAAGAATCCCATGGTGATGTTTTACCCAATAGGTTTACTCCACTTCTCAAGTAATTTCTAGATTAATTACTTCTCACGCTGATGTGACGAAACACCTTAAGAAGGTATAGGGTTTTTTTGTTTGTTTATTTGTTTGTTTTTGTCTCACAGTCTCAGATCAATTTTGAGTCCAGCATAGTGAAGAAAGTGTGTGCAGTCTGAGAATGACATATCTTCTCCCATCCTGACTGAGGGGGAAGCAGCTGGTGAAACCAAAAGCAATTCCTGCTTTCTATATGCTTCAGTTTTGGCCTCAGGTTTCACAACTAAAAGACAAGTGACTGATACAAATGTACAATGATAATCATTAAATTTAGGAAAAAGTTAAAACACACTTGCAGGGTATTTGGCATAATTCTAACACCTCTCTGGATGTTTTAACTTTGCATGGTGAGATTATGAATTTAAAGAATGCTGTTCTGCTGAGCGTCAATGCCTCTGATAAAATTTCCGGTGACCTGAGGTCAGTATTTTTATTTTGGTCAAGATTCAAGAATGGTATATATAGCTTGATCATGCTAGCCCTTTTTGCCCTGGTTTCGTTGATACTTTGTATAGTTCTTTTTGTTTCTACTTGGTTGATTTCAGCCCTGAGTTTATTTCCTGATATCTACTACTCTTGGGTGTATTTGCTTCTTTTTGTTTTGTAGAGCTTTTAGGTGTGCTGTCAAGTAGTTAGTAATATGATCTCTCCAGGTTGTTTTGCAGGCACATAGAACTATGAATTTTCCTCTTATCACTGCTTTGTGTCCTATAAGTTTTGGTATGACGAGCTTTCATTTTCATTAAATTCTAATAAGTCTTTAATTTCTTTCTTTCTTTCTTCCTTGTGGCCTGTTTTGTGACCAGTTATATGGTCAATTTTGGGGAAGTATGGTCAATTTTGGGGAAGGTACCATGAGGTCCTTAGAAGAAGGTATATTCTTTTGTTTTAGAATGAAATGTTCTATAGATATCTGTAAATCCATTTGGTTCATAACTTCTGTTAATTTCACTGTGTCTCTGTTTAGTTTATGTTTCCATAATCTGTTTATTGCTCAGAGTGGGATATTGGAATCCCTCACTATTATTGTGTGAAGTACAATGTGTGCTTTGAGCTTTAGTAAAGTGTCTTTTATGTATGTGGGTGCCCTTGCATTTGGAGCATAGATGTTCAGAATTGAGAGTTCATCTTGGTAGATTTTTCCTTTGATGAGTATGAAGTGTCCTCCCTTATCTTTTTTGAAAACTTCTGGATGAAAGTCGATTTTATTAGGTATTCGAATGGCTATTCCAGATTGTTTCTTGGGACCATTTGCTTGGAAAATTGCTTTCCATCATTTTACTCTGAGGTAGTATCTACCTTTATTACTGAGGTGCGTTTCCTGTATGCAGCAAAATTCTTTGTCCTATTTACGTATCTAGTCTGTTAGTCTACATCGTTTTATTGAGGAATTGAGTCCATTAATGTTAAGACCTATTAAGGAAAAATGATTGTTGTTACCTGTTGTTTTTGTTCTTAGAGGTGAAATTATGTTTGTGTAGCTATCTTCTTTTGGGGCTGTTGGAAGATTACTTTCTTGCTTTTTCTAGGTTGCAGTTTCCTTCCTAGTGTTGAAGTTTCCCAACAATTATCCTTTGTAGAGCTGTATTTTTGGGAAGACATTGTGTAAACTTGATTTTGTTATGGAATATCTTGGTTTCTGCATCTATAATGATTGAGAGTGTTGTTGGATATAGTAGTCTGGGCTGGCATTTGTGTTCTCCTAGGGTCTGAATGATATCAGTCCAGGATCCTCTGGCTTTTATAGTCTCTGGTGAGAAGTCTGGTGTAATTCTTATAGGTCTGCCTTTATTTGCTACTTGTCTTTTTCCCTTACTGCTTTTAGTAATTTTTCTTTGTTTTGTGCATTTGATGTTTTGATTATTATGTGACAGGAGGTATTTCTTTTCTGATCTAGTCTATTTGGTGTTCTGTAGGCTTCTTGTATGTTTATGGGCATCTTGTTCTTTAGGTTAGGGAAGTTTTCCTCTATAATTTTGTTGAAGGTATTTACTGGCCCTTTAAGTTGGGAATCTTCACTCTCATCTATATCTATTATCCTTAGGTTTCGTCTTCTCATTGTGTTCTGGATTTCCTGGATGTTCTTTGTGAGGAGCCTTTTGCATTTTGCATTTACTTTGACAGTTGTGTCAATGTCTTCCATGGTATCTTCTGCACCTGAGGTTCTCTCTTCTATCTCTTGTACTCTTTTGGTGATGCTTGCATCTATGACTCCTGATCTCTTTCTTAGGTTTTCTATCTCCAGGGTAGTCTCCCTTTGAGATTTCTTTATTGTATCTACTTCTATTTTTATATCCTGGGTGATTTTGTTTAATTCCTTCATCTATTTGATTGTGTTTTCTTTCAATTCTTTAAGGGTTTTTTGTGTTTCCTCTTTAAGGATTTCTGTTTTCCTGGGTTCTCCTGTATTTCTTTAAGGGAGTTATTTACGTCCTTCTTAAAGTCCTCTACCATCAAGAAAAGTGATTTTAATTCTGAGTCCTGCTTTTCCAGTATGATGGGGTGTCCAGGACTTGCTATGGTGGGCAAACTGGGTTCTGATGATGCCAGGTAACTTTGATTTCTGTTGCTTATGTTCTTGCACTTGTCTTTAGCCATCTGGTTGTCTCTAGTGCTACTTTCACTCACTGTCTCTGACTGGAGCCTGTCTTTCCAGTTATCTTGCTTGTTTGAGAACTACTCAGAGTCCAGATGTCTCTGTGATTCTGTGATCCTGAGCTCCTGGGAAAAAGAGCTCTTGGCACTCACGCTGCCTCTGGGATCCTGAAATCCTGCTGTTCCGAGTGCAGTGATTCCTCTAGGATGGCTCAGTATATGGTTTCTTCATGGGAGCAGACTAGCTAGGTGTTGGCCCTAGCCAAAAATGCTGTTATTTGCTTTTTTAAAAAAATAACTGTTAGGTATATCTGGTAAAGAAAATATAACTAAGAAAGATTTTTAAAATAAACAAAAGAATAATCTCTGAGAAAAGTAAAGAAGAAGCCTTACAGAAACCTTGTCATCCCATCTTTCATATTCTAGGTCTACCTATACCCTATCCATCACTTTCAGAAGCCCTGTCTCTAAGGTAAAATAGAGTGAAACATGCTGGGATTTAGTGTTTCTTTAGCTCACTTTTCCTTTCATTGTCAGTCCCTGCTTTCTGTAATTTTTTCATTCAGCTATACCACACTAAAGACAGAAAAGGCTTTCTTATAACCTGGGCAGCTAGTTATCTTTCAAGGTAAATGCCTTTTCTGTCTTTTCTATAATTTTGTAATCTATTTTGGCAGAGGAGATTGGGAAAATAAATAAATAAATAAATAAATAAATAAATAAATCTCTGAAGGCTGTTGCACTCAAAGGAGAAAATGCAGGGCTGTAATATTGGGCAAGTTGATTGCATAGTCCTTTCATAGAGAAATCACATCACATTCCAGTAAGTGCAGTAAGGTCCTCCTTACTGTGCAGTTCAAAAGAGCTCTAACATTACCAACACTATAATTATTTTTAACAGGTGTGTGGCAGTCTAACTTATAGCAATATGGTGATATACACTCTAAGTTGTCCCCTAGTTTTTAGGCAGGGCCTTAAAATGCATCAGAAATGTTCTCTCACCAAACAATACAACTTTTCAAATCTATTATATGCAATTAGCTGCCCTATCCATGCACGGGGTTCAGCAGAATTGAGAGTCAAAAGAGGCAAGGACCATTCTTATATGACCCTCTATTGCATTATATTACTAGCATCTAGAGAAACGAAATGACCTTCTGACATCCTAATAATGGAAGAGAGTTCGGAGTGCAGGATTTTTACTATTTTACCACTATACTGTTCTAGGGTTTTCATTGTTGGATTTTGTTTTTTTGTTTTTTTATATTTTTGTTGGTGGTGGTAATGGTGGTAAGTGGCGGGGGTGAGTCTTTGTTTTCTTGGTGTTTTGTTTGCCTTTCAATACTACGTTGTCCATTACATGTAGGTTATTTTTATTGTCAATTTTCAAAAAATTGTATGAGTAATAACCAAAATAAGGAATAGATTGCTACATATGAAATATCTGCCTTAAATTAGAAAATATTAAAATAATAATACTGGGGTGTCATTAGATTATTTAATTCATTTTTAAAGGCTGTTTATATTAAATATGCTTTGGGTTACTTGTTTGTTTGCAACTCTGATTATTCTAATCAGAGAGCACTAAAAAAATTCCACTTCCATAAATTACTAACTCAACTAATTTTTTTAACTTAAAGTATATTTTTCTTGTATTAATTTTTCTATTAAATAAATACTTTAAGAATCTAATATTTTCAGGGACAATTGAGGTTCATCTAAGAGTCAATCAAAAATATAATAAAAATGAAAATGATAAAGGACATTATCCTGATGTGATAAAATATATTTTAAAAGAAAAAATTAAAACTCAGGTTGTTAATGTCTCAAGAAAATAACTTATTTGAATTGCTGATCATAAGATATTTATTCATATAGTAACATGATGAACTGGGGATCTGATTTTTTTTTCTTTGAAATTGTTACACACATAGTATATCCCAGGACATGATTCACCATATTTTGTACATTTACATATGTTACACTTTTCATCATAAAGACACAGAATTTGTAATGATTAATTTTGTTCTCACCTAGAAAGTACCACAGCAAGAAATCAACACACATATGTATCTTAGACAATGGAATGAAAGAATTGTGCCACCTCACTGTCATATGGCTCTTTAAGAGATATTGTCACCAACAGGACCAGTTGTGTTTCTCCAAGTAATTTCTTAGTAACCATACAACATAATGTACTTCATTATGACATTTCAAAACATGAATATTCTTATAATTAGTTTTTAATTATTCTTTCTCCAATGCCCTGTCCTCTTTACATCTGCCCCTACTTCTGGTCTTTTTTTTTCTTAGCAAAGTTGTCTCAGTCAAAAATTCATATCACATGCATTCTATTATCCTACTGTATCTACCCACTTTTACAATTATTCCTCCCCTGTTGTACTTATGTATGTACTTATATGCCCTATATAAATATACATCATGATGTTACAATGGAGAAAGAGAGAAGGAGAGAAAGAGAAAGAGAGAGGGGGAAGGGAAGGAGGGAGAGAGAGAGAGAAAGAGAGAGAGAGAGAAAGAGAGAGAGAGAAA
>NW_021604782.1:14147784-14307977 GCF_004785775.1 Grammomys surdaster | reverse complement strand
AGGGAGGGAGGGAGGGAGGGAGGGAGGGAGAAAGAGAAAAAGAGAGAATAAAGTCTGGGGTAGCATATGTTTCCATGTATGATAAAAAACATTTAGCTTTCTGAGACGGTTTTATTCTAACATAATTATCTTCAGTTCTACTCTCCATTTCATAGAAATTACAGTAGAAATGTCATTGGGTCTCTATGACTTTTCTATGAACATACATACATACATACATACATCTATGTAATAAAGAGTGAGGACTTGTACCAGGTTTCTTCACTTTGGACTGCCCCAGTCTTGTAAAAGAATGCGTAAGTAAGAAGCAAATTACCATTTCACAAATCCAAAACCTTGACGGGAATAAAAAATATGCTTTCATGATGGATGGCAAATGAAGTCCACACAGAAATAGTTTTCTATGGGAAAGTGTTATGATCATATTTTACCATCTGAAGCTCTATTCTGATACCAAGCTCCTATATTAAACACATTTATAGTCAGAAAGCTATTTCTCTTCCTAATACTAGATTGTAACAGAACAATCAACAGATATTTGAAGAAGTTGGAGCCGAACAAGGCTATCTGTTGACATTCTGTGCTGTTTTATATACTCTGTGTCTTTGTGTTTATGTAATTTTTTACATTAATTTCTCCTTTAAATTTATCTGCCAGCCAGAAACATAATTGGATTTTCTTTTGTTATAAAAGGGAACATAAATTACCCCTGTTGGGTGTAGATTAGGTTACAGAATTTCTTCTCTTCTGTCACCGTCAAACCAGGGTGTCAGAGAGCTTTAATATTTAATGTAGACCTAATTAGTCTCAGTCAGGCCCAGGGCACTTAGCAAAACCTGACACCAGCCACAAAGTCAAGTTCATTTAGAGAGCATAATTACTAGTTATTTCCATAGTGAAATAAATGCCCCATTAGAGTAGACTTCCCCACCAGCACCCCAATTTTGTAAGTAAATTGAAGAATAAAAAAGAACAAAAAAGCTTCTGAGTTCTGGCAATTGTGTACAAAGATTACACAATTTGGTTCTGAACATGACATTGCTGAGATATAGAACTTTCAAAAATATAAAAATAGAACAAGAGTAGGTTAGATAAGGCTGAGATGATGGATCTGTTACAGAAAGTCAGATTCATAGTGATAATTGCTCCCTGGAACTACCATTCTGAAAATAGCGTTTATATATGCAAGATTAGTTATTCATAAAATATATATTGAAATCCCATTACATGCAGGCATCACACTAAATCCTAGAGTAGCAGTGGGGAAAAGAAACATTTGCCTTCCATGGGACATGTATGACATGGCAGTACAGACTGAAAAATTAAAGAAATCCATTATATAAATGTGCTTTTCAAGTTCTGGTTACTGCTTTAGTAAAGAACCTGAGACTTCAAGATATCTTTCCTGTAAAAGTACTGTTTTACCTAAAATCCAGAAATGGAGATGAAGTATGAAGATGAACAAGAAAAAATTTAGGTACAGAGGCCAAACTTCTGGGCTGAAATTAAGCAAGAACATGCATGGAAAATAACAGCCCATATGAAGACCTTGCATGAGGACCTTGCCTAAAGGGCATGTTAAGGAGGTGATAATAGAAACAGACACAGCCCTCTTTCAGATGTAGGGTTGGTGAAGAACCTTTCCCAATCTGCAGGTGACCTTTTTATCCTATTGACAGTGCCCTTTGCCTTACAAAAGCTTTGCAGTTACATGAGGTCCCATTTATCAATTATTGATCTTAGAACCTGAGCCATTGGTGTTCTGTTCAGGAAATTATTTCCTGTACCAATGCATTCAAGGTTATTTCTCACTTTCTCTCTTCTATGAGATTTAGTGTATCCAGTTTTATGTTGAGGTCCTTGATCTGTCTGGATTTCAGTTTTGTGCATGGTGATATACAAAGATCTACTTACATCCTTCTACATGAAAATATCCAATTAGAATACCACCATTTGTTGAAGGTATTTGTTCCCCATTGTATGGCGTTGGCTTCTTTATCAAAAATCATGTATTCTTAGGTATGTGGGTTTATTTCTGAGTCTTCCACTGGATTCCAATGATCAATATGGCTGTTTCTGTACCAATACCATAAAAACATAAAAACAATAGTTTTATCACTATTGTTAATTTATGTTTTCAATTTCAGAATCTATACCATAGTTTTGCAATATGTTTTCTGTTAAAACACCTTCATTTACATCAATAAATAAATATAATTTCTCGGTTAATAAATATAATTTCTTAACTTACTTTTACATCAGTATATTATCTCTCCTGTATTTTTTAGAATTTGTATTTTGATGATATTTAATTCTATAAATCAACCTATTATTACTAGATCTGTCTACCCATCTCTCCATCATAAGCTTCCTCAAAAAATTGATGAGACTGTAACTTGTCAAATGTGTCTTCATTGTAAGGTAAGTTGTAATACTTCCTGTTATTAAATTAACAGATATCTAAATAGATAAGTCTTTTGAGGTCATCAGAGATAATAATCTGTGGCATGGGTTTTCTTTCTAATATTTGTATTCAAAATAGTAAAAGGTCAACATGTTTGTCTTGTGTGTGTGTGTGTGTGTGTGTTGTGTGTGTGCATGCATGCACACACACATTTTACTCATTTAACCTCAGTGTTTCTAATATCACAAATAAATACTATATATAAGCCCTCTAATTTAGTCTTACACAGTGGAAGGTTTTTGTTTTATTATTCTGTAATGGAAAAAGAGAATGTTACAGGTATCTGCTTATCTTCATTAGAAGAAATATATTTAATATTTTAAGTGTCTAACATTTTTCTTTTCTTTGCCATTTTCTTTCTTTATTTATTTAAAATAATTCAGCCTGCACTCTTATTTTGTACCTCACTGATTTATTGCCCCAGAAATTCTTTTTTTTTAAACAATTTATTTATTTTTTTCTCAAATCATAATTCATTCACACAGGGGTTATAAACACAGAAAGGTAGGATATGGGGAAGGGGGTGACACTGGAGTGTGGGTGTTCATGGGGAATACAGAGATCTTTCAGAACAGGGTATCGGCTGGGTGAAGGTTCAGGGGACAAGTCACTATGACTGCCTATGACTCACTTGTCCTTATCTAAGTTGGTATTGTCTGCCAAGGCTACCTATTTACAAGGTCTATGACTATTCAGGCTTGTAAATTTCCACAAAAGCTGCCTGTTTACATTAGCATATAGCCATCTGTTTCAATGTTTTTCCACTGAGACCCAAAAATTCTTGTTACCACAAATTCTTGTCTCTGCTTGGTTTTCTAGGGTCCCATTTACTAAGCATTCTCAAATAAATTATTGTAGTGACTCATTCACCTCAGGTTTTCACCCACCACAGTTTCTCATTCTCATTCTCTATCAACTTCTTTATCATTCATTTCCCTCTATATACTTAGAAGTTATTCTTTACATTTCAGAAGGGTTTGAAATTTTTTTTTAGAATATATATTTGTTATATGCAATATCTTCATCTGGTTCATTTGTGATTTTTTACTTTCATAGATATTTTGTGCACTCAAATGATTAGTCACTTGTATCTTGGAGAGATTTGGAAACTACACTCAAAGAGCTAATCAGTCATCATATATATATATATATATATATATATATATATATATATATATTTACATACATTCATATGTATACTCTTCTAATTGGAATTTGATATAAAAATATCTTTTATTTGCTTGATGCAATTGTCATTTCAAAGGATTATTGTTGGATAATCTCACACTTTCTAGTTCTTTCTGAACTCTAGATGCTTGGTTCAATTAAACGGTTTTGGTTCAAACTCCTTTCCAAGATGACTTATTCAAACTGACTTCTTTCAGTTTTGATTGAATTGTTCTTCATCTCAAACTCTGCTTTGGGACTCTGTACTAATAATCTTCTGGCTTCTTCTCTTTCTTTGGCTCTTTCTGGCTAGATAAACAGCCTGCTTGTATAAAATTGTCCCAGGAAATCTAACTCTGTGTGCCTCTATCTCTGTTTCTCTGTCTCTGTCTCTCTGTCTTTCTATCTCTGTCTCTCTCTCTCTCCCCCTCTCTCTCTTTCACATCCTCTCTTTCTCTCTCTGACTCACTTAACTGAACTATACTCACCAAACTGAACTATACTCACTGAACTGAACTGAATTGCTTGAACCCTCTGATGTGTTTCTCTACTTTCAATACTCTGTCTACACCTCAATTAGATGTCACGTTCAAATAGGGCTGCTGACTTCTACAAACTAAACTTACCTTCATTGTTAGGGGTTAAAGGTGTGTACTAAGGGAATGTCTGTATTCTAGCAAACAAAATCAAAGATATGTACTTGGACCAAGAGGATTAATGGTATGTCTGCATTCCAGCCAGACCATATAGACCTAGAATGTCTTTGGATGTAATCCCTTGCCAGAGAAGCCACATTGATAGATTATACTTCCGCAGCAAGTTGATATTTGTGTCTCAGTTTCATCTTGTTTAAACTAAAACAAACAAACAAACAAACAAACAAACCGAAAAAAAGAAACTCTCCTGCTTGTCTACAAAATACTGTATGTTGATAGTCTAAAGCAAAACTCAAAAGATAATCTACCATATTGTTTTGAATTATACCTACCAGAGTCTACAAAGTCACACTCAATCATTAAAAAGACTTGGTCTTTCATTCTACAAGTGATATCTCTGTTTAGTGGTGTGATAATGGATTGTAGACTCACATTTTATATCTGTACTTGTGGAGCTAACATGTTTTAAGGATACAAAAATATAATCAAAATATTAACATGGAATATGATAAATAATACTGTGATAAAAATGACTATTGGGGTTATCTTATCAGAGAGATCCCAGAAAATCATGTCTAAATGGAATATGGAAGAATAATTGAGAATTGAGAATGAAAACAATAAGAACATAAATGGTCCTCAATGAAGATTTTAGGAAACATAAAACAATTGTGATCTTTTCAAAAGACTTCAGACTTAGCAGAACAGTGTGAAAGGAAAGAGGGAACTACCTAAGGACAAGCTTAGAGAGCTTGAAATGGTTTTTCAAGGCCTTTGCCTGACTACCCAGTGGGTTTAACTTTCTATCTCCTGAGGAAAGTTAACAGATCCTCCTATTTAACACCAGACAGGTGAATGCTTATATGTACACATAAGAATACATACACATATGCCCACAGGTATCCTGTTTCAAGGTTTGCATATTTTCAATATGTTCATGAAGTAACAGAAGGAGCAGGAGCCACAACTTAGAAGAACAGCAGAGTGGACCTTTATTTCAAGCATCTTGACAGGAATCAGTGGTATATGTGGAACATCTGAGGACTCAAAGATTCCAAACTGTCTTAGTAACAACTGAATTTTCTATCTGTAAAGTTCAAAGAGCAACTGGTTCCTTGTATTTTGATCAGAAGCTCTCCAAGAACATAATTCAGAAGTGATTTCTACCTTGAATGGAAAACAAATTAGAGAAACAAAACAAAACAAACAAACAAAAAACAACAACAAAAAACTCTTCTTTTCAGCCCTTGGTAAAAATAAGGCTTTAAAACATAGAACAAAGGTTACAAAGAGAAGAAGCAAAGATAATTGACATGTGGGCCTATTCGTCTTTCCCCAGGCCATCTGGGAACTTAAATAGCCAACAGTTAATTAAAAATAAACTGACACTTTACTTTCAGGATAGTTTTAATAACCATTTATAAATGTTACATTAAAAATTCATACACTGTTATCAACTCCTGCTAAGGATTTACAGCACAATGAAGGTGTTATGAATGTTTTATAGGTTCTGAGGAGAAGTCTCTTCCAGTATAGATATTTTCAGAAGATTGTTTGTCTTTGCCAGCCACATCTGAAGCACTTAAGTAAACAGAAGCTCATGGAATAAAAACAGTTCTCAAAGTTCATGTTGAGATCATCACCTCCCATTTGTAACTAGACTTCATTCTTTCCATGGGCGTCTAATACCGTCCCAGCCGTGTTCATTCCCAATACTGCATGCTATACCAAGAGAAAAGGAGTGGCTTAAAATGGCATGAGAATATATTCCCCCAAAAGATGTTGCCTGGAATTTGACAGTAAAATGGGCAAAGGTAGAAGAAATTATGTCCATATTAAATGGAAATTTGTCATAGATGGAGGAAGGCATCTTGGATTCTGCTATGAATGATGTTTAACACATGCCCCACAAGCTGCCTAAAGCCAAGAAGAGAAATCCCACAGAAATCATAAACCTATATTTTGTAATCCATTCTATACAAATATTTTTGCAATAATTTTTGTGAATCTACTGTGTGGTTTATGAGCATAGATTCTGTAGACTGACAATCTCAATGAGTGGGAAATGGCTGTCTGTTAAATGATGTTATTTGTTCTGCTTTGCCATAAAAACCAGATTCTGTCTTACTTTGGTCACATCTGTGTGTCCGTGTAATATCACAATTCATGTAGAGACAATTTAGGCACTGTTGCTTTGGATATGCATGCACTTCATTCAGAAGCAGCAATTGAGCAGAAGTGAGGCTCAGAATGAGAGGCAGGTCTCTTGCAGCTGCTACCTCTGATTTCTCCCAGAAAGAACCATGAAGTTGCATATATTGAAAGGGCAGAAGAGGATATCAAATTGTCTGCTTTGCAGTTAACAATTGGAAAGTAAATTTCCTTTCTCAAGGACCAAGAATTATGAACTGTACCTTTTAAGAATTTAGAGACTGTAACTTGGTACCAATTCATGATTGAATTTTAAAGCCATAGAGGATTCCCTCCAGGAGAAATCCAGCTGCCAAGTTAAAGGTAGAGAAGCAAAACTAAAAACAAATGCTGCAATTGTTTTGATTTACAGTGTTACTTGAATTGTTGTGTTCCTTGATTAAGAGCTTCTGGAGTATAGAATAAATATAGTGCTGAGGTAATTCTGAATGATTAAAACATCTTTGAAAGTTCATCTAGTGCATGACTATAGCACAGGCTTTAGAAGCAAAAGCTTATGAGAATACAACATGAAGAGTTATTTTAAACAAACTTCAGTTTACCCTTGAGTCACTATTAATTCTTAGTTCCAACTTTATTTCATTGGGAACAATCATGCCCCTTGACTTCTCATCATTCCATTTAGATAGTGAAAGGTCTCAAGTGTCGGCCTGTGCGTGCATTTCTATATAGCTGTTTCTAGTTGTTGATTATGACATAATAATAAATACCATCATTATAACTAAGTATTGCTGGATTCATGCCTTTCAGCCCTTTTTTTCCTCTCCAGTTTTGAACTGGATTTATTAAGTCAGCAGTACGCATCTTTAAACATTGAAAATTCACATCAATGTTTGATTATTTAAAAGTGTTCTGTATTAATTTCTTCTAGTAGAAAAAAGTGCGTGAAAACCCAAGGAGCTCAGAGATGTAGGAACAGCCACAGTGAGCAAACAAAGAAGAAAATCAGAGAATCAAAAAAAATGAATATATAGCCTGTGTATCTGCAAGATTATCTGTTAGAAGCAAAAAAGTCATAGGTTAAGAGAGAAATGTTTCAGAGGTGGCATAGAGACATATTTAAAATGATTCACAGCTTTATAGACTGCATACTGAATACTTATTATAGCATCTGCTCAAAAAAACCATTACCTTGTCATTATCTTATTATAATGCATTTGAATGCGTGATGGACTCCACCCTGTGTTTTTATACCTGGTTCATTTTTTCCCATGACATTGATAAAAACATAAACCTTCCAAACAAAAAAACAAGAACAATCCACAAGAAATATAACAAAAGATAATATTTCTCACAATATTATTGGGAAAATTAAACTCATTTATGATAACAATTTAATAACAGCAATTTACAAACTATATATTTCCACATAAACACACTATCTTCTCCCTCAAAATGCATGTTACCATAGCAAAATTATGCTCAGGGAAACAAAAGCAAAGAACAGTAGACAAATTTAGGTCTGTCTTGCACAGTTTATCATTTGTCTTTCCCTCCACACTTTCCTTCTGAGAATTCTACATATAAAGCTGATTTTCCCATTGCTATCCACAGGCTGGTACTTTGTTCTTTTCAAATCTATATCAAGGAGGCCAAATTCACTAAATCATGCACAAGAGGGATTATGTCAGTCTAAGCTTCAAAAACTTTGTTGCATTTGTTTCATCTTTCATTCAAGCAGACTGGATCAGATTCCCACTGCGTCTCAGCCTTATCAGTGATCATGTCTGCCATGAATTTGCAGGCAAGACAGATTTTTTTAAGCTCTTACTGTTGACTACATTCTTACACCCCTCATCTCATATTGAATGATTGTCTTTCCTATGAACTCTCTAAGCTCTGTACGTCTTGCATTTTCTCACATTGTAGCCTTTGGGAATATATTCTATATCTGTATCTCCATAGAACTTTACAAATAGTAAACAGACTCCAGCACTGAGAGAACTGAAGCTTTATAATCCACATCCCTTTGTTTAATTGGAAAGAATATTTAACATAGATTGAAGGCAGGCTAAATTTCTTTCTGGTTCATGCCAGTAAGTGGCTATTGTCTGTATGGCAGGAGCTTGAATAATCACTTTCTCTACTTGTCTGTTCTTTATATACTAAGTTAGTAGAGATAAACTTGATAATTTCAAATTATAGCTAAATACAGGGCAATCTAATATCAGATATTTTTATGCATACATGCTAAAATGCCGTGAGAATGGATATCATCATTCTGCTAGAAGGAAGAAGGGGCCTTGCAACCAGACCTTCAAGATTTAATGACATTCAGATAACTGTTTCATGGTATAGGGTAATACCACATGCTCACTCATTCATTCACTCATTCAAAGAACTCAGAGTGAGTACCTGGTTTGTGTCTCATCCTCATCTAGGGCCTATTGAATTCAATAGAGGAAAATACGAACAAGAGTAATCCTTCTCTCATGGAGTTTCTACTCCAGGTGGAAGAGATCCAATACTTTGTCAGAAAGAGAGATGGAGGAAAGTGAGCAGTGATAATTGTTTGAAAATAGAATGGTATAGTGCCTATTCTGATTCTGAAAAGTTGCTGATATGACAGGGCAATTGATGGAAACCTTCCTAACTGGAGAGGCAATGAAGGACAGGGGACATATTTCACAGTGATGCAATCTCTGATGCTTTTGGCATTTGCTAGATGTTGGAGGCTGAAAGCTTACATAATCTCTATGGGTGTTGATTTCTTCATTTTTAAAATAAATCCCCTTGTATACCTTTATTCTGAAAAATAACTTATAAGATCAGATTTACTTTAGCATTGTGCCCAATATCATATTGCTTAATAAATGTTTATATAGTATTTTAATACCTTTTTCTTGTTGGTAGTAGAGAAGCTAATTTAGAATTAGGAGGGAAATTTTGACAGATGTTGAATATGAAACTAGACAATAATTTATAAGTAAAGTCATTCTCCCTTGACTAAGAAGCCTTAGGTATTGTACCTTACTGTGCTAAAAGAAAAAAAAATCACCTTCTGAAATGAGAGTTGACTTTATATCACAACTATGTTTTACTGTCTATATTATAAACCATAACAATTTGAAAATATTTTTTAACAATTATCTATAAAAATAGATGTTAGCAAAATACCATCCATTCTTTAACAAAACATCTAACATGGAGAGGGTACACTACAGATTCTTATAAATTTTGACACAATGAACTAAAGAACAGTTTTGAAGCTCATCCAGTGGTTATCCTGAAAGAACAGCCAACCTAAGAACTTAGCAGTTTTCTATTTTGAATTGAAATTTTCTTTAAATAAAATCACATGAACTTATATTGAAAAGTCTACTGAGTGCAATACTTAATCCCATTTTATTAATAAATCAGTAGGTGGAGAAAGCATTATGAACACAAAGAGGCAATGGACAAAAGATTTATGCTGCAAAGTTTGAAGATTTTAGAATGAATTTTTGTTCTACATATTAATACTGTGAAGTAGACAGAAACTTCATATATTTTACATGTATAAATATGATAACTTATGAAACCATTTTAGCTGAATTTTCAACTAGGAAATATTCATTAAAAAGGAATATCTCAAATTTCAGCCAATGAATTACAATGTATGTTTTTCTACTTTTGCCTCCCCAAACCACTACCATCAGCACTGGCTTACTCTATCTGATAGAAGGGGGCTTATTTCCCAGGAGCAATCTGATCAATTGTTGGAGAACATGGTCCCTTAACATTGTGTTCATGCATTAATCGTCATTGTGATGAGAAGTGGATTTGAGTCTCAATTTTACATGCTTTTTTGAATTTCATTTAGCATTTCTGATATATGTATCTCATCCTAAGTCTTCTTTACTTCAAGATTAAATCACCAAATTCCTGACTTGGTTTGCATATTATTAGTAACAAAATCTTTAGGTTCATATCTAACACTGTGGTTCATAATTGGTGTAGTTAGCTCTTTAAAAATGTTTCTTGACTATTTGCATCTATTGTATTGTTAGTTCCTCAACCTAGAACTGACCTTAATACTTGCAAGTAATTACAATGATATAAAAGCAAAAAGAAGTAGGCCACTGGGGTGAGGATATCTACGGAGGGGAAATGGGGAGAGGGGATGGCATCTGAAATGTAAATAAATAAAATAAAAAAGAAAAAAATGAATTTTTACTATTTGTTTATTTGATTTAAATAAACTTTTTTGAATTTAGACAAAAATGGTTTTGTTCATGTTCCAAGTGTTCCTCAAGTCAGCTAAAGTGTCCTGTCATCCTGTCTCTGCCATATGTTTTGATGGAGTAGTTTCCCGCTGGGATTTTTTAGCTCATACAGAGCTCTAAAAATTTGTTGGATGGACATAATGTTGGTCATCCCCATTGTACTTGAACAGCAAAACCAAATCAGATGGCCATAGGCAATTTCATAGCTGAATACTAGTGTTAGAACCATAATGTAAATTTAGATAGACAAGAAAGGGAGAATGAGAATTAGGAGAGGTTTAGGTTATAAAACTCAAGGGGTGAAAAAGTAGATTATTCAGGAGGATGTGATTCACCACCACAGAGGTCAAGGAGAATTGACAAAAGCTAATGATTGACAGTGGGCTCAATAGTAATTTAGAAGCAATAACATTATAAAATCTATGAAAACATGACTACAATTTCATTAAATCCAACTGCAGATTTTTCAAAGTTTACAGAAGGTTTTGTGTCTGAAAAAGACACCTCCATAAACTCAGGAGTCCAGTTTATGAAAATTATAACATTCTTTTTTTCACCCTCAAGTATTCTTGCTTCCATGGTTTCAATTGCATTTCATTTCAAATCTGGAATCCACAAAGTTTTGCTGTCTAGATAATGGAACTTTACATAGTAGTCTCTAAAGGCTGCTGTCATCCTTCCAACATCATGGAGAAGAGAATAAATGGGGGAATACTACTCTTGTTAATTCAGATACTCTCCTTAATAGGACTGTCAGCTTCTAGTCACAACTCTCTCCTGGAAAAATCAAAACAAATAGAAATAGAAATAAATGAAGAAATAAAACCTACACATCCTGATATCCTATGGGGCATCCATTAATTATTCTGAGGAAATTTTTATTAGTGGGCACAGTACATTTAATAATTAATGTTTTAAAACTTAGTGATTTTTGCAACAGGAAAACAGGTTTAAGAATTAAAATATTAAGGGAAATTTGTTGAATGAGCACATAAATGAAGATGGTACATGTACACCATTTCATACTGTTTATGGTGCTAAATACTGTCAATGTATCTGTAGTGTACAAAATTACATGAATTACCTGGGAGCATAAAGCAGCTGCTATATCAGCAGTTACTTTGCCAGTTGTTTAGAGACTGAGAAGTAGCACAGGCTGAGGGAAATAGCAACAATAATTCTTGGAGCTATTGTTACTATTGTTTGGGGCTTGTCAAAAACAAAACAAAAAAACAAAAAACCACCACCACCACCAACAACAACAACAAAATTAAACATGTTTTCCTTAAATAAAACTCTCTGCCAGATATCAGAAATTAAAGGAATGCTGGGAGATATCACCATCAAACAAGTACTGAGAACAAATTGCATAATAGGGACATTCAACATCAGTACTCACTGCAACACATAAGCAAATATTCTCTGGCTATTTATGAGGATGAGATAGACACATACCCTTAAGAAGATATTGACTGTGACAACAGGAGGAAGGCTTGTGTGGATTAAATAGAAGAGAATATGTGGTGGTTGTTTATACTGTGTCAGGCAGGAATCAAGGCCCTTGAGAAAGAGTTAACCAGGAAAGTGAATGGCATACTCAGGACTCTTAACACTCATGCCTTTGTGTTTAATACATAAATTATAAGAAATTTACTTAAGAAAAACTAGGGAAAAATAAAGAAAAATCTTGACTATAAGAATTGCTTACAGGACTGCATTCTTATCCAAAGACAAGAGGTTAAAAAATGAAATGTATAGTTGGACACTCACAACTCTAATGTTTATATCTGAGAATTTAAAACATACTCAGAAAAATAATGGCATGAATTGTGGACATGAACAAATTTCCTCTAGATATTCTTTCCTTACTAAATTATAACAGCTGTTTAGACAATGTTTATATTGTCTTGCATATCACAAAGGATCAAGAGATGAATTAACAAGTCCAGATAATGTGCACTGCTTGTATGCAAATATTGCATCATTTGATATAAAAGATCTGAACTTGATAGTTACCAAGTGCTAACATCCTTGCTATTACCCAAATCATTTATCCTTTGTAGGCTATCTGCTCTCACAGCAAAATTACATACACACACACACACACACACACACACACACACACACACACACCTTCACTGACTCACTTTTTGTGAATGTATTCCAACAGCCTTGTGTTCTATTTTCTCTTCCCCTTCTCTTTTTCCAAGTTTGTTTCTCTGAATTCACTCACCCACATCTCTCTATAGAAGCTTTAATTTAATCTTCTATATAATATTTAGGTGAGGGTCATTCAGAGATTGTTTTTATAAAAGCAATATTTTACAGAAAATAAAAGCCAACCCTCAGTGGTCAAAATTTCATTAGGGTAAATTCAGAGGTCTGGCTCCCTCCACTGTTCAGCCAGAGGAGCAGCAATGCATTTTTATACTGCTCTGAGACCAGCTGCATTGACATACTCAGCCCTTTGTAATAATTTAGGTATGCATACATGAAAGTGAATGGGCAACTGATAAAGCACAATTTCAGGATCAAAGAATAAAAACACAGATGATGTCACTTCACTATGGTTTTCAAGTTGCCTGATTTTTGGCAAGTTCACATCCACTGACCAAATTACATCAAGTCATGTATCCTAGAATAAAGAAGCCTATGAGTTCATAGGAACAAAACTGCACACTTTAAGAAGTAGATGTGAAAAAAAGTAACACTCACCGTATATTTTCTACCACCTATATAAGAAAAGTAAAGCAGGGGTCTCTGAAACCTGCTATTCTTTGGGAGATACTGGGAAGTCTGCCAATGTGTCTATGTTCAAGCCCCACTATTTACAACTAAATAGTCTTAGGTAAGGTTTTTGATGCCTTTAAAAGTGAACTATGTGTCTTAATATACAATCAAAATTTAAAATATTACATGTATTCAAACTCATAACTCTAGAAATATTGATCTGCAGAGAAAGAAAATAATCTACTATCTATCAGAAAAGAAATGCTAAGGATGGGACCAGGCTGAAAATATGAATCTGCTAAGCCAATAGGTGTGAACATTGCTTCTCCTAAGCTACTAGAGCATTGGTCGTCTCTAACGTATTGTTAGAGTGAGTTATTTATTCCTATTACATAGGTTCCTCAGGGAGACTAATTTAAAATAGTTACATCATCCACTCCACATCTGTGTCGTTTATATTACTAGAAATTGTAGAACTGTCCTATTGAAGGATTTATTTAGAAAAGAGAGTGCTTCCTCAGCATCATCCTCAATTCTTACTTGCTACCTCTTTTTACCAAATTACCTTTTTCCTAGGAAATTGTGTTCATATTTCTTTTCTTCTCACATCAGTCTTTTATTTCAGGTTGTATATAAATCTATGCTTATCATTGTCCTTCTAATTTGCTGTTTTCTTTTCTTACTGAAAGGAACCTAACCCTTTAAGCATTCCTACACAAAACACTTTCAGCTCCTAAGATAAGTCCTGCCTCTTCAATAATTTGGAAATAGTTTCATTCTTTACTTAATATTCCAAAGATTTTGGTTAATGGGGTATGAGTGAGTAGGCTGCTTCCCTCAAGGATATAGATAATTTCCCTTGTATCAACCACAAATCTTTTGTATTCATTTTAACATTTTTAGTCTACTGTACATTTTGCTCTCGGATATGGCTATTACCTATTAATCATTTGTTATTCCTTCCCTCTGCCTCTGCTTCTAAGAAATATATTCCCTCTTACAGACACACCACACTCACACACAGACATACACACACACACACACACACACACATACACACACACACACACACACGTATGCACACACACACAATCAAATCCACCAGTTTTAAGTACTGATGATATTTTAATTTACTCTCTTTCACACTTTTTCCTTACTATAGTTGTTGCTCATATTCTGAAAGCAAGCAATATTCTAGCTTTTAATTGTTTGGGTTTTTTTCTGAGAGCCTTCTCTAGTCAAGTTGTAACTGACATCTAGAGAAACTTTCTCCTTCAGGCTAACTTTCAGAGTGCTAGATGGTGCTATGCAGGCTTCTGGGGAAAGAAGGTCATCATATATTTTATAAATCTTGTGAGTTACAATAACGACTGAGCTGGCAGGATGTATTCTTTCTGGTACAAAAATGGCTTGACTCCGATGGGCGTAACTATCAGGTTTGTGATTAGAATTTACACCCACTCCATAGTGGGATACTCATTCCTTATACTATAAACCTATTGAAGCTCTGTGACTAGG
The DNA here is from genome assembly GCF_004785775.1 of Grammomys surdaster. Lineage (NCBI taxonomy): Eukaryota > Metazoa > Chordata > Mammalia > Rodentia > Muridae > Grammomys > Grammomys surdaster. The sequence continues at coordinate 14,293,026 of NW_021604782.1, read as the reverse complement.
AAGATAATAGGTAATAGAGGAGATATCACAACTATCATTTTGCTAAATGGACGTCTGAAACTCACTTCTTAACACTCATGTTTATATCTATATATTAACGTACCTAGAAATCTCAGTGAAACTTCTTTTTGCAACAGGTGATCAATGTAGAAACAGAAGATGAATAGTCTAATATTTCAGGAGAAAGATTGGAAAGAATGGAGAGGAAGGATTGGGAGGTTTTTATAAAAACGCAGCTTCTGGACATGACATGCCAGTTGTATTTCTGAACTCAGAGCACATATGGTTACACACACATGACCTGAACAAGATTGGTCTCATCAACATTTCATCATAGAAATGGGAAAGCTCTCTAGTACCTGCCAGGGCCTGTGGAACTTTTGACTGTAATTGGTAGCTGAGTGAATAGTTGTAAATTCTTCAGTGGTATACTCAATGATATGGCCACCATGTTTGCATAAATAATCACCCTTCCATTCTTACACATGCAACTGTATTAAACTGAGTTGGTCATATGCAAAAAAAGGACTTGAAAATATGAAAGGTACTTGTTGAGAATATTGTGAAGACTTTCATAAGGAAGAGGAAAGAGCTGAGAAATTTACATTAATGAAAATGACTAAAACTATTTATCTATATGTATGAAAATGTGAAAAAAGAGCCCTTCTCTGAGCTTCATGGCCATTCTTGATATCTGTCATATCAACACACGTGACTCAAAACCACTTGCTTCAGTAGTGGATATGTACATATTAACAAGAAAACATTTCCCAATGCGTCTTCAATGGCAAAGTAGACGGCAGCTCAAAAAAAATCTTTTTCTGCTTCTTGTCTGTTCACTGACTTCCAACACAGTTCTGGAAAATAATAGCAGTCTTATCAGACCCATATAAACTTCATACTAACTTTGTGGTCGATTTTATCTTAGTTATTTTCCATGACTAACTAAGATAGTCTTCTAGACTTGAATGTGACTATTATAGCTATTTTGTAGAGGAATCTGCACACATAATGCCATTAGCTAAGTTGAGTTTACACAGCTCATGAGTAACATTGGGCATATTTAAACTTGGTCTGCCTAACACCAGAGTCCATAGTCTAAACCAAACTTGAAGTGTAATAGATGCATACTATACATTGATGAGAAAGCCAGTGAGTGATAATGTGAATCGTTACTGCAGTGTCATAGCTCCATACCCCTCTCTTTTACTAAAAGAAAAACTCGGCTCTAAACCCACTGTGTGATGTTGAGTTCACTACATCTATACCACATGTTCTAGACAAGTGTTGACTAGTGTACTATTTTTACACAAACACAAGTACAGATTTAGATTACCATCAGGTCTCAGCTCACAGGTGCTCCCCCCAAAGGAAGGCATTTCAGATTCATGGAAGAGTTTTTCTTATGTGCAGTGGCATTTCTGACAGGAGTGAGACTTGCTTTGAGCAGGAGAAAAGCAAGGATGATAAATATTGAGTCATTTCTCAGGCTGTTCCTGTTCAAAGTGCCAAAAAAAAAAAGATAAACAAAAAAAATAGTCTTATTAGGAAACTACTAAATACTAAATCAAATATTTCCAATGTCCAATGTCCTCTCAAGATTTCCAATTCCACACAGTATTAACATTAGTAACATTAGGCTTTTAGATGAGATGGGATTCCCTGCCAGAGGTTTTAACCTTTATCACTTACTAAAAATTTAGCTCAGCAACACTTACCAATTACCCAGTACTTAAAACACAGGGTTATGCATTTATAATTAATATGGATGAGATATTATTTTCCATACAGTTTGGACTAGTCAATTTAGAGAGGCACACATCTGCTCAATAATGCAAATGATGTCTATTTAAATTAGTGTACTACAGGCTTTTTTTTTTTTTTCACAAGAAGCAGCAGAAGAGAGTTGGAACAGCATTATCCTTAAGTGAAACCCATTTCAAATTCTGGACTTGTTAATTATTAGCTAAATAAACACGATATTGTTTTACCTTTCTGAACTCCTATTTTCTTATATGGGGAATAAGGACAAGAAACTCTGCAATAAAGAATGCTATAAGCATTAGAGTGACTCTATTTAGAAGGGTTGGCACACATTGGTGGGCTAATAATGGTACTCACATTTTTTTTATTATTCTTTTCATCATGTGAAAGATATTATTGATTCCTCCCACTGTGCTAAGAGAGGAAATGCAATTTTGGATCCAGGCCTTGGAAGATAATTAAGTTTTGGTCTGGTGGATAAGTGAGCAACTTTATGGCCACAGAATGCAATAGTCCTTAATATAAGTTTTTGTACTTTCTGCAAATATTTATTGAGTTGTTGTTTCGGGTCCTACAGACAGAATGAAGATGGCCTCCATTCAGTTGTCACTCTTGACAATGTTGCTTTCTGTCTCTTTAAGACAGAGTGGCCACATACTTCACTTTAAAAAATTATATTTGTACCTTTCAAAATAATTTAAGAATAGCATCTCATGTGACCTGTGGAAGAGTTTCTGTTCTTCACCCCTATTGTTTACAAAATAAAGACATAAATCACCCAGCTTAATTTCTTAATTTATTGCAGGGATTGTGCCTTCTTTAATGGTCTGAATGAACACACACACACACACACACACACACACACACACACAATCATGCACACATTCAGCTGCCTCTAAAATTCAATACCATGAGTATAATGGTTACATTATTCATTATCTTCTCATTATTAAATTTGGTCCATAAAGCTCTTTGGTCTATTGAAAAATGATTTAGCAGTGAAAACTCTTTGGAATGTAAGGATTTGCTGGTTCTCTGAAACATATTTGAGTCAGTGACTCTAGAAAATAACTTCCTTCATTGTACAAGACTTGGCAGTAACATCTAGTGGGAAATACTATCGTAGGTCATATATATATATATATATATATATATATATATATATATATATATATGTATGTATTATCAGCACACAATTTGCAAGGTTTTGTTTCCCATTATGAAAAAGTGAGGCATACTTTTAATTAATATTTATATATGTTACTAGAATAAACTGCTTTTTCAGTTTCAGAATATAAGAAGATATTGAAGCAGCGTGGAGTGAGTAAAGTTCACAATTAGTCATTTTGTGTTTATCATAAAATGGCAGTGAGCTTTGATCAGTTGTAAGACTACACTCATTTACATTATCTAGATAAATAAGCTTACAGCATACCTGTAATAGTCCACAATGGTGCATGATATCAACATACAAATTGAAACAGAAAATAAAGGATAGCTGCCATCTCAAGATGCTTACAGTTTAATAGACAAAACATTTATCTTAAAAATCAGTCATAATGCACTCTGTATAGTCAATTAGTAATGAAACAAAGGAGGGGCAATTAATATCTGATTATCAAAGTGCTTCAAAGATACTGGGTTTTTAACATTATTTTTATTCTTTTCCTATATTATTTTCTGACCCCAGTTTCTCCTCTCTCTTCTATTCCCAGTCTGACTCCCCAATTCTCTTCTGCTCTAGATCCATTATTTTTCTATTTCTATAAAACAATAAAACAATAAATAAATAAATAAATAAATAAACTAACAAATAAATAAGTAAGTCAAATAAATAAGTAACAAATAAATAAGTCAGGCTTCCCCCGGGATTTCTACCAAATATGGCCTAATAGGTTACAATAAACACGGGCCAAAAATTCATATAAAGACTGGATGAGGCAACCCAGTGGGAGGAAAAGAGTCCCACCAAGCTACACAGCTAGAGGGCTTAGCTTAGACCCAAATAGTGTTTGTGTTTATAGCCTTGGTCTCTGGGAACCCTTATAAGTCTTGCTGAGTTGGTTGTGTGAGCTGTGTTTTCCCATGGTATCCTCTACCATCCTTCCTCCTGGTCTTTTGATAGGTTCTCCTCTATTTTCCTAGTGATTGGATCTGTGTTTCTCCATCTGTTCCTATCAGTTTCTGCATGATACCCTTCTGATGACAATTGGGCTAGGCACCTACCTGTGACTATAGCAGAATATCATTATAAATCATTTCATTGACATTTTTTTCCAGTCCTGTTTTCATCTATACTGGGCCTCTGGGATGTTCTACCAATGGTTTCTGGACATAAAACACATTGCATGATTTATTGCACCTATGTGAATATTTGTTAAACCAAACTCTTGCTAAATTTGGACAAAGAAAAAAAAAGGAACATAATAAGAGAAACCATAGGTCTGGCCATGAAATGCTTTTAGCCTCCTTCTTTTTTTCTTCCAGTTAAATATTGATTGCTTAAGAGAACCACCTATAGCAGTTACACTTAGAGGAAGGAAGTGAAAGTCACCTCAAATAAAGAATATTTTTTAAAAAGCCTACAAAAACTTTGAATTTGACCTCCAAAGAGATGGCATTGGAAAATGTCCACTTCATAAGTTGTCACTCCCAAATGATTATCAAACATTTTCTTTTATTTCTTCAGTCAAACTCAGTTCATGAATACATGGTCCCCCTACAAAAATGGCTGATAGTAGCACACTTATACATCATCTTGTCTTATATTTTAATATCTTATTTGTATCAAGATTATGTTCACTGGTTTATGCACTCTAAACTCATCTAATTGGGACCAATAAAGTTCAGGTATATTGAATAAGCATCTGGGTTAACAAGTAAGAGCAATGGTCCAATAGGATGGTTTCCAACTCTCTGTCTAACAGTTTGTTTTGTTCTTTAAAATGTTGGGAAATTAAAATGAATCTGCACAAGCGTATTATAAATGTTCATTATGACTTAGGGCAATTAATATCTGTGGCCTAAAATTTATCTTCTTTTATGACATCAAAACTAACTTTAGAGAGTTTGCCTACTAGTTGGTGGATCCATTGGGATTTTAATAGACATATAATTGAAAATAATTATCTTGAGTGCAACTTACTTAAATGACTGGATCATCAGTTCTCAAAGTTATACAGCATGTGCTTAGAGTGTTCCATAAGGCTGACTGAAATTGCAACTCAATTGGCAACATATCTACTTTCTCACCCACTCGAGAAAGCAGATTAAAACTCAAGTGAGTGAGAAAGTATCATGAATTTCAATCTAAGTGATCATACAAACTGTTTTTTCCAATTTCCATACCTAAATCACAACTAAGAAACATACTATAAATTTTTCTTATGAATAAAACTAATGAGGGTTCCATGTTCAAAATATCTTTTCCCCTTTGGTCAGTTCTGTGTTGTGTCACATTAGGAAGGAATGTTTAATGTTTTATGTAAATAATAAGCCAGGCCCAGAAAGACATGCCCAGTATGCTTTCTCTCATATAGAGTATTTTCATTAAAATGAGAGAGAGAGACACACACACACATATTATAGTAAAAAGGAAAATATTTGAAAGCAGGAATGTGTTCAGGGTTGAGGAGGCTAACATAGGGCAATGCTGTAGTAGGTGATTAAATCAAGGTATATTATAGGCATGCATGAAAAGTCAAAAGAAAACCAATTGCCCTATAGAATACCCATAAAAACATTCCTTCAAATATGAAGCCAGTAACATAATCAATATTTTGATCTCTTTCATCATTCACCAAACAACTCTGGTAATTTCAATAGTATTAACTAGGTAACTAGTATTATTTTACTGCTTTATAATTTGTCATTTGCTTGATGACCATCAAACTTATGACTACTAATCTTGTGGTACGTTCAATTCTTGCTGTTTTATAAAGAATCAGTCTTATGAAGTACATACTGTAATTTAGGAAACTGTATTTACTGATAAATTGGTTATTCTAAAATTAGAATGTCTATAAAAGGAAATAGAAATATTAGAAATTGTCAAATCCAGGAAGAATTACTTCACAGCCCCTCCCCATGTTGGCAATTTAGAATTAACCTGGGCTTTACAATTCTGTTTGGTTTGTTCTGCATCAATACAGTTAATTAATATACAACTCCCTATTCTCTTTGCAGGCAAGGGAATGTCTGTGGGTTTCTTCTTGCCCTCCCACTAAATAGAGGGCATTAAATTATTATAACTTGTAATAGTTTCTAATTTGAAGTTGGAAGTATTAGCTCAGAAATGCATACAAAAATTTATTCTGAGCTTTAAGGTCAATAGTTGCACATTGGATTACTTTCCTTTCCTGCTGGTCATTTTGCCACACATTTTAATGGTTACCATAGTATCTTTCTTCCAAAGTGAATTATGATCTGAACTTGAGCTCCTCTTTGTTACTTAAACATGTGGTAGCTAGGAGACCAAATTGTCAGCTTTATTTTCCAAAGTGAGAAAAGTCAGTCCAGAGAGGTTAGGTGACTTGTCAAAGATCACACAGAAAATTAGACTGAATATTGGACTTCTTTCATTGAATAATGTCTTAAAGCGAGTTTATTAATCTGTAATCTGTTTTCCAGATTTATCTAAGTGTCTTTATCTCTCCTCTTAAAATTCCAAAAGCTTTGACATTTGGAGTCACAACACAAAACACCTGGTTCCACCAGGAGAAAACATATTTTGTAAATAAGATCACAATTACTGGCTGAGGAGACTGGGTCTCACTATTGCAGTATTTTATATGCTGGATGGGCAATTCATTAAAACAGATATCTAATGTTTTAATCACTCTGCCAAAACACCATCTGTTTCTAACCCAGCCTCCTTCCAACCTTAAACAACCTCCCAATACCTTCTGCCACGGTCCCAGACAAGCTTTGCTATGAGAGATCGGACAGCTTGAGAGTAGAATATCGGGGGCCTGGGCAATAACTCATTTTTGGGCTGGACACAGAAAGCTGCTGGATGCTGTGAATATGCATAGCAGGGCTCACTGGGCAAAGTCCTAAATCTGGAATGAGGTATCCCCTCCCTTGATCGAAGCAAATACTTCCTTGCTCTTCTTATTCCCCACTCAAAATGCAAAACCAATCAACAAAGAAATTTGAGAAGTACTCTAGAACACAGAAATAGACCACATAGATGAAGGGATCTGATTTCCAATATTCTGAAGCCTTTTCAAGATGAACGGTTTCAAATTGCTATTAGTAATGCATTAAGTAATAGAATTCTAATATGCCCTTTGTATCCAGTAACTCATTTTAATTCTAAAATAATATTAATTTGGTATATATCTACTTTCTGTCTAAAGAATGAATCTAATAACACCCAGGTGGCATACTCAGGATTTTAATTCAATGTTATGCAACCAGGAGGCAAAAACTGATGTAGCCTCCTCAGTTTATGTCAACTCACGCATCTTTGACAACACATTAGTGTCCAAACTCCATCATCCCATAAACATGAGACCAATGAGCCACTGACAATTATAATTTATGGGACTTTGTATGGATTATAATATTTATTTTTCCAGGAGTTTTGTAATTATCAATGCTTACCCTCCTTTGTCCCCAATTACAATAGATGAAGTGTGGGGTGGTCTCTTAATTTTTTGTTTTTGGAAGTAACAAAAATCAAACAAATCTAGATCAAAGACAGCTCTGAAAACTACCTTCTCCAAAAGCATTCAGCAGATTGTAGCAGCATAGATCCTCTGGGGCCCTAGCCAAAGTTTTATCTAAATAGTGTTCAGCAATGAGTACTGCTCTGCTCTTAGGTCTTGATAAATTGAGCATATCTTTGTTTGGCTAATGGTCAAGGCTCTGTCTTGTTGTTGTTGTTTCTCCGTGTAATCTTCTCTACAGGATTGTAAGGGATACTTTCATGACTAGCAATACACCATAGCTTCCACATAACTTTGTACACTGTGTTTAGTAAAGTCAAAATAGTAGTTCAGTCCATCACAAAGACTTGTTTTTTCATGCTTAATGTCAGAATTAAACTAAAAATTTCACTTCAAACTTGAAGACTTTAACAGTAAAACATTAGACTAAGAAATTGAATGTGATGTTCTTGTGTGAGGGACTCTGTATCTGCACATGACTGCTGGGGATGTTAACACCGACTGCATTGTCACCACAGTTCAGGACTCCCAAAAATTCCCAAAGTTTTTCTCCATATCATCCTCCTAGAACCTTAAATAAAAATGTGCTGGACTAAAAGGCTTTAGTTCCAGAAGACTCTATGACTTTAGTAAGTTTGCCATTTAATCATGGGGGATAGAGTCTGTAAAATTCATGCTGGAGAATGTGATCTCCAATGTCATAGCATATAGTTCCTGCAGTCAGATCTTTGATATTTTTTAGCTTTATTTTTCCTTTATGCTTTTCCTTTCTTCAGATGTCACCTTAAAATTAATGAGACTTCATTTCCCCAGTATTACCATAAACCTCGGGCTCATTTTTCCCATCCTAACAGTGATGCTAGAGAGGAACTTGCTTCATTTCAAACATGAATCAATATTTTCATTCCCATTTTCTTACTGATGCAGATGCTTACCGTGGGCCATTATAAAAAAAGTGACATAAGATGTTAGAACAGTGGAGAAAACAATCTTTCTTGTTTAACATCATGCTGTAGTTTGCTACTTAGCATAATGCCCTCTACCCACCCTGTACCGAAGGCCATGCACTAAAGACTCTTCTGTTTGTTGAAACTGTTGTGTACTGTTGTAATCATTGAGAGCTGTAGTATGGTTAGGAGCCTTAAGGGATATGGACCTTGAGTCCCAGACTCTTTTCTGTCTCCTGCTCCTGACTATGAAGTGAACAATTTTGTTATAGCAAATATTCCCAACATAATGTGTTCCGTTGTCACAAGCCTTACATAACAGAACAAAGCCACTGTGAACTGAAATTTGTAAAGACATAGGTCAAAACAAATCTTTCCTCTTTGCAAGTTAATTATTTTAAGTTTATATTACAGAAGTCAGTAAATCCCATAGCTCTCAGTTCTATGAGAGTAGGAGAAAACATGTTTTTTCCCCAAATGTTAACATTTGAATAATTCCTGTTTCTTATGTTTATTTTTGATATAGACAGTTATTTCAGTATTACAAATACAATGAAAAGCGTATCAAAATTGCTTGCTTATTGAAGAATAAAAATTCTAATCCATACCATGAACTTCCATGTATAATTATGGTGGAATCAATGTAACTTATCTTTTTCTCTATATATAATTTTATTCTTTTGGAATTCTCTATTAAACTAACAAACTAACTAAGCTGTTCTGCCTTGTACTTGCTTTTTTTCCATAGTTAATACTGTTATATTTATCTGCACACCACTCCTGTGTTTGCTTCAAATCCCTCAAGACTGTTATGCCTATATCACTACTACTATCAGGCTATTATGACCACATGTCTGGCACCAGCAATTTATAGCCCCAGCCTGACCACCAGTAACACATAAACACCAACAATTGAAGATCCTACTTAAGAGCTATGATGACTTTTCTCTTCTCAATGTTTAGGGAACAGAATTCTGGCCCTAAATAAGCAGTGGCTCACTTTTAGCTTCTACTGAATTTGAGAGTTTAACAAACATTATTGTCTAGTTTTTAGAAAAGGAATTTTATTTCTTCCAGTGGTGAATCTCTCTAGTGTTCTGTCACTTAACTCTTTCATTATTCCTACATTTTTTCATATTTGTTTTTCTCATTGCATAATATACAATATTACATGTAACATCCTTGCTGATTTTAAGTGTAGAACTTAATGGTATTAAATAAACTGCAATGATAGACGACCATCCTCACCATCCTTCAGAGCTCTCTTTTTTTCATTTTGTTTTTGACAAGAATTAACTTATTGATTATAATCTCAGAACTCATGGCTGTATTAATATGTTTCTCTCTAGTTAACATGGATATTGAGTATATTATAATGAATTTATTAGATATTTTGTACCTTATTTTAGAATTACATAATCTCAAGTCATATGTCCTTTTATACTCAGGTTGTATAAATTTTATAGAATTTAGGTGTGATTATATATTCATATATTAGTTTATTAGATATACTATTTGGAAAACATTCTCTCATACTAATATTGTGGGATACATTTTTCTCTGCTTATATTCTTCTAACATAACTTTTAATTATACTTGCTTTATCTTTATTTATTTATTATTTGTGTTGCACTGCAAGCTATAATTAAACTTATCATGTAACTCAAAGATGACTTTGAAGTCTTAAACTCCTCAATTCTGTCTCTATATGTATCACTATCTCCCATGTCCTGATATTAGAAGTGTGTAGTGTCAGCTGCAATACCTAGAGACACATTCTATCCAGAACCTCCCAATGGATACACCTGGTAGGATCTCAGAAACATCAACTACCAGGCAACAGACAGACATCACATTCTCCTAAGAAACAGAGAGGTCAACAGAAACCCAGGAAAAGAAAACCTAAACATCCATCAAAAACTAGACCAATTATCAAGACCTAGAATTAAAATAATCCCAAAAACGGATATCTGGGTCCAAGTGTAAAAACAATCATTAGCAGTTAGACAAATATGTCTCAAAGAATCTTTCTACAGTAGACGCTGAGAAATGACATACAGCAGAAGTCTAAGACAAGGTCTATAAAACAGCTACTATGAATATGATGCATCTCCTTAAAGAAGACATGAATATAGTTATTAGAGAAATCAATAAGACACAAACAAACAGTGATATGGCATGAAGAAAACTGGTAATGACATGAAAGTGGAAAAAAATCAATGAGGAAAACACAAACTGAGAAAAATAATGGAAATGAAACATTTAGAAACTCGAAGAAGAAGAAGAAGAAGAGGAGGAGGAGGAGGAGGAGGAGGAGGAAGAAGAAAAAGAAGAAGAAGAAGAAGAAGAAGAAGAAGAAGAAGAAGAAGAAGAAGAAGAAGAAGAAGAAGAAGAGAGAAAGGAACTCAAACAAGAACCCCAGAGACAAACTTCACTAACAGAATACAAGAAATAGAAACTGGAATTCCAGGCATTAAGGACAAGTTAGAAGAAATGAACACATCAGATAAAGAAAACATTAAAGTAAAAAAATTCTAATTCTAGGCACAAAACATCTGGTAAGTCTAAGTCTACGATTAGTAGGAATAGTGATAGTGGAAGAAAGCCAAATCAAAGTCACATAAAATATTTTCAACAAAATTATAATTAAATCTTTTTAAACCTAATGAAAAAGATTCTAATCAAGGTATATGAAATATACAAAACATGAAAGCAAATTGGAAAAAAAAAGAAATTCGCATTGTCACATAATAACCAAAACACTAAACCTACAGAATATAGAAAGAATATTAAAAAGCTTCAAAATAAAATAATTATATATTTATTTATATTTATATTTATGCAAGCATATTAGAGTAATACATGGATTTAAAATTCAGATGCTAAAAAAACATAAAAAATAAAGTAAAATTCAGGTGCTAAGGGACATATGGGTCAGGACTGATATTATATAAACTCTAAGAGACCACAGATGTCAATCTAGACTAGTAAACCCAGAAAATCTTTGATTAAAGCAGATGAAAATAATCATCCATGATAAAACCAACTCTAATAAGTATCTATCTATAAATCTATGTCTACAGAAACTCCTATAAGGAAAACTTCAACCTCAAGAGATTGATACCAAAAAGCTTACATGGAATATAAAATCAGTAAATCAAAACACAGGAAAACCCACAGCACAATGAGAAAATAAAACTGCTTATTGTTAACTTGTGCCTGTAATAGTCTCAATTCCCCAATTTAAAAACAAAAACAAAAAACAAGAAAACAAACAAACAAAAAAACCCACCTAACATATTTGATAAGAAAACATAAAAAAAGGCCTCATGCTACACCCAAAAAACACACCTTAGCATCAAGGATAAACTCCAGGAACAAGACTGAAAAAAATATTTTCCAAGCGAATGGACCAAGAATCCAGAACTTTATTTAGTTATACTAATAGCTGACAAAACAGACTTCAAACCAAAACTAATAAGAAGTGTTCCTGGAGGCCACTGCATATTCTAAAAAGGAAAACTCACCATGAGGATACCATAATTCTATGCATATATACGCCAAGTACAATGGCAGCCATGTTCATAAAAGAAGCACTAATGCAGCAAAAAAACACATATTGACCATCACATAGTGATGATGGCTGACTACAATATGCCATTCTTGACAGTAAACTAATAACTCAGACAAAATTAAACAGAAATGCTGCAGCTAAATAAAATCTTAAACCAAATGTCCCTAACCAATCTTTACTGAACATTTTATCAAAACACAAAGAAGTATACTGTGTTCTCAGCAGTTCAAGAAACTTTCCCACAAATCAACCTTATACTGGGGCATAAAGCAAGTCTCAACATACACAAGAAAATAGAAATAACACCCTACATTATGTTTGAAAATCACAGATTATTTGCATATCAACAGAAACAAGAGAAAGCTTACACAGCCAAGAAAACTGAACAACTCTTTACTGAAATGAATAATAGCTCAAGACAGATATTTAAAAACAAATTAGAAGCTTTTTAGAAATGAATAAGATAAAACATACACAAACTAGTGTAAAATGAAGCTCATTCTAAGAGGCAAGTTCACAACCTTAAGTGCCTAAATTAAAAAAGAAATAAAAACAGTTCTCATATCATACTAAATCTTAGTAGCACACCTGAAAGCTCTTGAGCAAAAAGAGTAATGACCATCAGTTACCAAAGTTATATCAAGATCATATAAACCAGTTAAATACAGTTATACCCTCTAAAGAAATAGAAGCAGTCATTACATGTCTTCCAACAGCAACAATAAGAAGCTCTGGGCCAAATAGTTTGAGTGGAGAATTTTACAAGCTTTAAAAGATGAGTTTACACCAATACTCCTCAAATTATTTCACAAAATAGAAATAGAAGAAAGATTGCCAAATTCATTTTATGAGGCTTCAGTCAATCTTCTCACTAATGAAAACAAAGATTCAATAAAGGAAAAGAATTTCAAACCAAGCTCTCTTATAAACATAGATGCTAAAATACTCAACAAAATACTTACAAACTGAATCCAAGGATACAACAAAATATTCATCCAACATGATCCAGTAGACTTCATCACAGAGATTCAAGATTGATTCAAAATAGGAAAATATGTTAATGTAATCTACCATATAAACAAACTATAAGCAAAACTGAAGAACCCCATTAAAATGGAGTGCATATATAAAGAGATAATTCTCAAAAAAGAAACAAAAATAGTTAAGAAAAAAATTAAAGAACTCTTCAACAACCTAAGTTATCAGAGAAATGAACCTCAAAAATTTTTTGAGATTTAATCTTACTCTGTCAAAATGATCAAATCAATAAAACAAACGACAGTTCATACTAGCAAAGAAGCAGAATAAAGGGATTATTTACTCATTGTTGTTGACAATGAATCCTTGTACAGCCAATGTGGAAATCAATGTGGTAATTCCCGATGGAGCTGGGATTAGATATACCCAAGATTTAGCTATGCTACACTTGTGTATATATCCAAAAGTTCATTCATCCCAGTATAGACACACTTGTTCAACTATGTTCATTCTGGTCTATTCATAATAGCCATAAATTGAAGACAAACTGTATGTTCTTTGAGGGATGAATGGATTAAGAAATGTGGTACATATACACAATGGAATATTACTCTGTTGTTTAAAAAATAATTAATTGCTCATGTAATAGAAAAGACTTAAAAAAAATCACCCTGAGAGAGGTAAACTTGACCCAAACAACAAAATATAGTATGTCCCCACTTCTAAGTGGTTTATATCTGTTAAGTCTTTGGTGAGCAAGCTACAGTCCAAATAATCCCAGAGTTTACACATAGAACAACCTCTACATGGAGGAGAGATGGATATCCCTAAAAAGAAAAAATACAATAGATAGTAATGGTTGAATGAGGTGGGGTAAGGAACTAGGGGATTAAAAGGGGAGGGCAAGGGAAGAGGGAGATGATTGGTAGAACATGAGAAGAGACAACTAAAACTAATGGGCATTTGAGGGTTGGGTAAAATCTTAATTCTTTAGAAACTTCCAAAAATATATGCATATAAATAATCTGAGTGGAAATGCCAAATAACAGGGAAGTAGATCCCAACTATACATCTTCTTAGCCAAATGAAGCTGTAGGAGGAGCTAATCTGGGAGGAGTTAGGAGAGGAAGAGGAGGTGTAAGGAGGAGAGGAAGAAAAAGAAGAGGAGGAGCTAGGAGGGGGGAGAGAGAGAGAGAGAGAGAGAGAGAGAGAGAGAGAGAGAGAGAGAGGAGATGGAGATGGATGTTCACGTGTCTGTAGCAGTCAAATGTAGTTTGTATATCTAGGTTGGGTATTGGGTTATACTTCTGATTCTATGAGTACCTTGTTACTGATTATTCCCAAATATATAAGCCTTTGATTAATCTTTAAGCATTAGAGTCTCATCTTTCTACTGGGCCCGTGTGGATGGCCGGATGATCTGGGCAATGCCTAGCCTTGTGGAGACAGCACTGAAGATTGGCAAAGCAATCTCCATGCTGGCGTCTCATGGGTGGCAGGGCTGGAGTTTCTTTCTGGCCATTTCTAGCTGTGGCACGCACATGGCCTCCAGCCAAGAAACATGGCAGCTGAGCTAGGCAGAGTAGCTGGAGCTTAAGCTTGATCAGAGGCTGTTTTTAAAATAATTACTACAACATGAATCTTCCAGTGTAATTGAGAAATAGACTACTTCTAATTGAGTTGTTAGCTTAAGGTGTTTCATGGGAATCCTGTTCTCCAAACTCAGGGATTGTTCTCCACAAACTGATGATAAGGTCCTAGTGCTGAAGTCAGTACCCACAGAATGCATTGAACACAGAGAAAAAAGCTGGTACCTACCTAAGGCAAATCACTGTGGAGGCTAGGCCACCATGCTAAGCTCTAGATGACTAACAAAACAAACACAATGGCAACTTTGAAGAATATTTTTGTCTCATAAGTTTTCGATGGGGCTTTTAAGAAATTATTTTACTATTTTATTTTAGTTTTACTTTACTTTATAGGTCTTTTGCATACATATTATAGCTTCTGGTTTTTTGTATTTGTGGGACTCCAACGCATGCGAACATGTACATGACTACTATTCATGCTTTTATTTATTTTTTTACTTGGGGGGTGTTTTTTTCTTTTCTTTATTTGGTCTATTTCTTATACTCTAGTTTTTTGTTTTGTTTTATCTTATTTTTAAAGTCCCTTCTTTTCAGTTACATTCATGATTCAGTCCCTTTCTTTTAAAGTATTGATTCTAATCCATGTTGGCCTGGAATCTTTGTAGTTCATTTCTGTTAAAGTTCATTGAGCTACTTGTATACTTATATAAATAAATCTGTTGTTTCAAGTTTTAAAATTTATTTTTATATTATAATATATTTGCATCATTTCCCGTCTCCCTTTCTTCCTGCCAAATCGACCCATATATACCTCCTTGCTCTCTTTCAAATTCATATCCTAATTTCTCTTTGCTAGTTGTAAAATACATACATACATCTCTCTGTTTCTCTCTGCCTCTGTCTCTTTTCCTCCCTCTCTCCTTCGCTCCCTTCCTCCCTCCCTCTCTCTGTCTCTGTCTCTCTGTCTCTCTCTGTGTCTCTGTCTCTGTCTTTCCGTGTGTGTGTGTGCGTGTGTGTGTGTGTGTGTGTTATTTAAATTTGAGAACCATTTAGACATTTAGTTAAATATACTCCATGCCTTTTTTGGGGGAACTTTCATTGTCAAGTTGATGATCTTACGGATCACAGAAACAGTATTTCATTTTCTTCAGGGTAGATTTTGTTTTTTTTTTTACATTCTACTTCTATGATTCATTATTTTCCATTGTTTCATCTTTTAAATTGATTTGTTTATTAATTCTCTGTCCTCATAATATTCATTTTTAAAATTTTATTATTTTACTAATATTTTTTTCAATTTGAGGTATTGTCTTTGCTCGTTAGGTTTGATGTGTTTCTGTTAATATGTCTGTTTTGTTCTTTTGCCTTTTTTGAGCTTTCTGGGTGTTTTTCTTTAAGTATTTGAGCTTTTTAAGAATTATTATTTGAAGTTACTAGTTATAATATATTTGCTGTCAGACACTTGTCATATTCTATAAGTGTTAAATTGTTATTTACTTTCATTTGCATGTTCCTATCCCTTTGTAATATTTTGAGG
Organism: Grammomys surdaster; assembly: GCF_004785775.1. Classification (NCBI taxonomy): domain Eukaryota; kingdom Metazoa; phylum Chordata; class Mammalia; order Rodentia; family Muridae; genus Grammomys; species Grammomys surdaster. The sequence continues at coordinate 14,276,965 of NW_021604782.1, read as the reverse complement.
ATTACTTTTTGACAATTGGAAAGTGGTAAACTAACTAAAGAAGATGAAGGAAACTTGCAATCAATTTCTTCCTTTCTCTGTGATTGTTTACCATTTTTTGTTTGTTTGTTAGTTTGTTCATTTGTTGATTTAAATTATTGCAGATTGCATCTGTGGTAAAGATCAGATTGGCATGATTATATAAGTCTTTGCTGATCCTTTTGTTTTTGCTTCTTTACCTAGGAATGACTACTTATTACTACCTCTTTCTATAACATATGTTGACTTCTACTGGCCTAATCATTAATGTCTACCTCATTAAGAGGGGAAAGAGGTAAGGAATAAGCAAAGAAAAGGTCCTTGGCACTTTATTGACAACCCCCTAAAGAGTTATAGTAGACTGGGTGTGGGTGTTTATAAAAATGGAGCAAGATACTATGATTTAACTTGTGTTAGGTTTGGATATTGATGGTATTGTATTAATTTATAAAACTGACTATAATGAATCATTCATTTTTCTTCTATAAGTTGTAAACATTCAGTACATTCCAGAGGCACTGAATAACTACACAATGCTAATTGTGGCAATGCAGTTGCTATGGAAATGACAAAACAGATACATGACACTTTCTACTTCACTGTCTTCATTTAATAGTTTCCCAATACTTAATAACTTCATAAAAATGATTAAAATTGTGTATGAGTATGCTACATATTTTTGACTAGCATGTAACCAGCTTCAAAAACATACAACTTCAGTAGCTAGTATACCTTGATTACAATAGGATAGCAATAAGTGTTCAGTGACTGAGAAACTATCAAAATGACACATATTTAAAATAGGAACAATTGGATATGTTTAATCTCAGCTGACATCCCTTTCATGTTCTTTGTTCACATCTCTCAACTTGGGAGCTTATCAAAAGCCAAGTAAAGAGTCTGTTTTTCTGAGATCATTCATCTGACCTGTTAATTTGTGTTAAGTGGCAATTTATCAGAGCCAAGCTTTTAAGTCCATTAAAAGTCTTATAGCTTGTCTCAAAGCAGGGTACTCTGTAAAAGACAACATCAATTCTGAGGTTCTGCCCTGCACTAAGAATAAGCTGTTGTTTTCAGTGTCAGTCTGCACATGAACTCCAGGACATCACGAAGGCTCCATTGAATGACAGTGTGCATTGTCAGGTCACTGCTTCTGAAATACTTACTAGGCTGACTTCTAGTCCAGGATCTCTTATCAAGATACCAGATGGAAAATAAAATTAACATTTATATCATTTTCCTCAAATATTCTCATCTCTCAAATTTTTGTAGTACACATTGTAAAAACACTTCCTATAAACAACAAATTTAATGGGCCAGACACAGATCACTAACCTGGAAAATTTATTTTAAAAATGTAGGTTCCTCTATAACATCTGCAGGAAGCTTCGGTAATAAGATCCAACATTTTGTTTATGGGGGAAATATTTACATAATTATAATTTACAGTTTATAGTTAATGTTTAGATCTTTTGGCACTCTATTAGAATGTTTAAAGCTTTCCTACATTGTTTATAAAATTCATTTCTTATTTGTAATAGTAGTAAAAGTACCATATTTACTTTAGCCATGAGAAAACTAAGGTTTCTGGTTAGGGGGTGTTTTACCTAAAATCTGTTCTTGAGTTTCAAAAGAGATTTAGTCTTGTGACTTAGTCCATAGACAGTCCACTGTCTATTTATGAAAACTAAAAATTGTAGTCAATTAAGAAAATAGAATCTTTTTTGTGATTAAAGTTAAGAGCTTTGAGAATAGGAGTGACAGCAAGGAATAACTTAATCAAACCCCGGCTCATAAAAAAAAATAAAAATAAATAACAATTTTAAAGCAAAATCATATAGGTGAGAGAAACCATTCTAGACCATTATCTGTGTAGACCAAGGGAAAAAATTCACTCAGAAATCCCAGTAGATTATGATGGCTTCCATTTAGTCATATTTCCATCTCACTTTTCCCTCTCCCCTGTAACCTGTCAGTGGCAGAAACCATGTTAAAGATAGAGTGAAATTATAGGTTCATTCAAAAAATTTTAAGTTACAAAATATATATACAGGTAAATTTCCCATAATGTATCTATGAATTATTATTACACAAATTAAACTTACAAACGGGGATGTGGGTAGAAGGTGAGAGATTTGAGAGATTTTCCAGAAATTTGGAACTGAAGATACATTTTAGATGTTGAATGTTGGTCCAACACGTACAAAGCTACAAAACATAGAAATTTGGCATGGTGGCATAAATTCATAATTCCAGAATAGTGTGTGAAAGGAAACAGGATCAAAAGTTTAAGCTCATCTTTAGCTTCATAGAGACCTCGAGGTCAACCTGATATGTTAGAGCCTCTCTTAAATGGATAGATTGCATTTGGAAGGCCAGAGTGTCAACATATGAAATTAGGTGACTAGTAACATATATTTAAGCATGACTTCCAGGATTTGTGCATCAATAGGTAGGTTGCTTGTGGTTGTTATCCTACAAAGATATTTTGGAATGTTGATCTTAATATCAGATAAATTGGGAGTTATCAGTGAGATTGTTTTAGTAAAGAAATTCAAAATAATGAATCAAATATTTGTGAAGTGTTGTACTTGAATCCTGTGAATACACAGATAAATAAAAATAATTCTATCCCCTTAAATATTGCATAGTTCATAAGCTAACATAACTCTGTTTCATTATGCCTCTGCCTTGCTCTGTATCTGCCACTGGGTATGAAAGTCCCACTTAGTCTAGCAATGACAGTAAGAAAGACAAATTTCTAACCTGGTCTTCCTTATCAAGGCAGCAGTCAATCTTTTAAAAGATCAGAAAGTGCTATGAAATATGCTAATAACATTTATGCAAATTAGAGTTCACTGTATTAACTACAAGATCAAAGGATAACTGCAAGTAATTCAGTAATGGGCTGTAATTACCCTTCCATCTAGAGCACGGGGATGAGGGTGGCTTGTGGATCAAACACTGTTGCTAAACATGTTCATATTTCATCAGGGCTTCCTCTTTAACATCGAAGTAATTGCACCTGAAAAGCTGTCACGAATGAATGCTGTATGTCTTTGTGCACTGTGTGTGTGTGTGTGTGTGTGTATGCGTGTGTGTGAGAGTATCTATCTACCATCTGTCTATGTGTCTCTATAAATTCCTCTTCTTTCCCTCTCCTTTTATTTTCCATCTTCTTCCTTTCTTCCCTTCTCCTGTCTTTCTCCCTTCCTTTCCTTATCATGATGATAAGAACAAAAGAGGTCATGAACAATCAGCAAGTAGAAATACAATTCTAGGTGTTCCAAAAAGTTTATGTGTCTTTCTGTAAAGTAATTGATATCTTTTCCTATTGATTTTTCCATCATTATATTTCAATATTTATAAATGACCACCTCAAAATGTCAGGAATAGCTTTCCTTTACATTTAAAGTCATATTTTTCTAAAAAAAAAATGTAAACTTTTTACCTTTAAATATTTTCATTCTTTTTTTATTAGATATTTTATTTACAGTTCAGATGTTATCCCATCCTCCCCCCATGCAGGAACCCCCTATACCATTGCCCTTCCTCCTGCTTCTCTGCAGCTGTGCACCTACCTACCCCCCCCAACTCCCACCTCCCTACCCTCGAATTCCCACACACACAATGTCCAGCCTTCATGGGACTAAGTATCTCTTCGCCCACCTATGCCCGCCAAGGGCATCCTCCCTTACATATACAGTTGGAGCCATGAATCCCTCCCTAAGTGTTCCCAGGCTGGTGGTTTAGACACTGAGAGCTCTGGTTGGTTGGTATTCTTGCTCTTCTCATGAGGCCGCAAACCTTTCAGCTTCTACAATCTTCACTCTAACTCCTCCATTGGGAACCCCTTGATCAGTTCAATGGTTAGCTGTGAGCATCCGGCAAAGTTAAAGTATAAAAACTTCACTCACCACTGAAGAAACTGAAAATGATATTTAGACCCACTGTTTCGTTACTCTTGAAAACTTCAGCACATTTTCTAACATATAAGAATGTTATCCCTAGTGTGTTATGTCCATAAAAATCAGAGCATTCAGACTTACAGTAGGTACTCAGTCCTGGAAACCTGGACCAATATATATTTATGTACTACACATTTTCTCCATTGTCTTCTTGTCTCCTTCAGTTTGGAAAAGTTTATTCGGGTTTACTTGAATTTCATGGCATTAGTAAATTTAAAGAAAAAAGAAAATTCCTTTAGAGCAGTAGTTCTTATACTTCCTAATGTTGTGACCCTGTAATAGTTTTTCATGCTATGAATTTATACATAAAATTATTTTCATACAACTATGAAGTTGTTACTTTATAACTGGAGCTATGTTTCTTTATATACAGATATAACTGTAACTGTTATATCTGTGTTTCCAGTGGTCTCACGAGACCACTGTGACAATGTCTTTATAGCCTCAAAGGAATGCAACCCATAGGATGAAAATCACTGCATTAGAAGATATTCTGTCATTTATATTTATCTGATTATAACTCATAATTAGATCCCAGTTATGCCTATTTAGGGTAAGCAAATGATAAAAATTATGTCTGTGTTCTTATTGAATCACATATAAACATTTCAGTTTGAATGATACCCTGACTATAAAATTATTTTTGCTGTTATTTCATAATTGTAATTTTGCTACTGTTATGAATCAGAACATAAATATTTTTGGTAAAAGAGGTTTGCCAAAAGGAATGTGAGCAACATGGTGAGAACAACTGTTTATGACTGATACTATATTTCTTGAGCTTTAGAGTAAACTAAATTTTCAAAGACTCTGGTTCATTTCAGTGGTTTATAAAACATGACCTTTAAAAGCTGATGTAAGTTGTTCTTCCTATGGTTTGTGACATGATGTGCACTGTCGCATCTCAGATGCCACAGCACTGTTCTGAAGTAGTCCTCCAATATTAAACCATTTCAGAAATTATCTAAAAGGTGAAGCTATTTTGTTCAAGGTCATGTTGTACCACAGAGTTGCCATTAAAATTTTGACTGAGGCAGTAGTTAAAGGGTAGACGGTTTTGCTTCGAATAGAAATCAGAGTTTCAAAGAATTCTGGTGAGTCATTAAATGACACTATGTTTCCACACTAACTTACTTTCTTTCCTTGTCCAATATCTCTTTTTCTGTTTTTTTTTCACAATGTTTCTTATAAATAACCCTCTGACATAAGTGATCAGACATAGTGTCTGTTTCTTAGAAATATCACGCTGTCCTCCGACATGGAGAGAGGTACCTATACACATTCAATGAGGAACATTAGAAAATCCATAACATCTACCTCATCATGTCTGTATTTATTTACCCATGTAACATATCATAATTATGGTAGAAAATCAGCCTCTACAGACACATCCACAAGTCCAGCAACTAAAATTCTGTTAGAGTCACAGAAATGTGGATAAGTTTCTGATGGAAATGTGTTCGCAAATTGACTAATCTTAGAATGTGGAGGCTAACTCACATTACCTGTCTCTCATTTTAATAAGTCTTGCTAACAATAGAAGAAGAGGCTTAAAAATTGGGGAGATGAAAGTATGACAATCAAAGAAATTCAGAAGGTTGCATTGTGAACATTTGACCAACAGACTACTGCTTAAAAGCATGTACCAATGTTATTGATTTTGAGAACTTTTACCTGGAGTGCTTTGTGTTTTTTGGGAATCTAGGGTCACTCATTAGGGTTTTCTTGTCTTATCAATAAAAGAATTTAACAAAAGATTCAGAAGAAAGGTTTAGGACATTTTTTGAGTTTAAGTAAAAACAACAGGGCTGCTCAAAGAGAAATATGTAGACAAAGAAATCAAAAGTACCACAGAAAATTATACTTAGGCTTTCTTTAGTGTCAAAAGGAAGAGTCTGAGAGACAAGGAAAAGAGCTATACTTTGGGGCCTGACTCAGATAGATTGACAGATCTTTTTGCATGTAATTAAAATAATGTAAAAGCAAAAAGGAGGAGGGGAGATGGGATGGGATAGGGGTTTCTAGGAAGGGGTAATGGGGAAAGGGGATGACATCTGAAATGTAAATAAACAAAATATTCCATAAAAAATGCATGCTAACTCTGTAGTAGCTACACTAGGAGCTGGCTAACTTTCTGTGAAGGGAAAGCATATTATCTCACTAAAGGGATAATTCTTCTTTTCTCTTTAGTATGGCTTAAATTAAACCCATCTTCCTGTGGAGTGAGTGGCCCCTTGGTCAGGTAATTCATCAGCCTAATTAGATTTGCTCTTAAAGACGGAGACAACGGCTATCCCCATATAAAGGTAGATTTTGTATGACATGAAAGAAATAGCTGTAATAGACTTACAATATTATTAGATCATCTAGACATGGTGAAGGGGTCTGTTAATCAGAGAAAGTAAAATCCTCTGCAGAGATTAGAAAGGAATACAATTCTGCCAACTCCCTAATGTTTGGTCAACAGGTCCCAAGCTAGACGTCTGACTTCCATATGAAGAAGAGAATATGTTTATATTGTTTTAAGTTACTAAAACTTCGATCACCAGTTAGATGGCAAAGAACAAGTTGTACTATGAGTCTATATTGATTCTAGGAAATACAGTCCAACACCACAGTTCTTATTCCGAGTTTCCCTCTTTCCATATGAGTAACTTTACCTCTATACACTGGGCTCTCATCATGACTAATGATTATTTCCTCATCCACTGAGTGACCACTCTTGTGTCTGTCTGCTCTGAGTTAGGCTTTTTCTCTCTGTAGAGCTCCCAAACTCTACCTCACATATAACCCTTCTCTGCCTCTGACTAACAGTTATTAGAGTGAATTAATTTAAAATACAGAGGAAAAAGAAGGCAGAATGAAGGAAAAGAAGTAGAAGGTAATGGAAATGGCTGGGAAAGGAAGCAAAAAATAAGAATATTAAAGGGAAAGTGAGAAAAAGGCCAAGAAAAGAGAAGAATTACTACATAAATCAGTGGGGTTTTGTTCGTTTCCTTTTGATTTGTTTGTAGCTCTACAGCCCTGTCCATGCTGGCTCGTTAAGTGGACCACATTACTGTGATGTAGGAAGGGCCAAGTGATGGTGGTAGTGATGGTAGTAGATAAGGGAAAAGCAAAATGCTTACACTCTCATCATCAAGATGCAGATTCATACTTTTCGTCATTTGAGAGAGATGTTTGACCTCTAATACATTTTTCCAAAGCCCTGAGTTTATATTCATTTACAGCAATCACTTAAATTATACAGCAATCACTTAAATTGTCCCTTTAAAATCCACAATAGGCCTCATAATAGACTTTCAAATGCTGATAACCTAAGGCTTTGTTCATGAGTTGTCAAAATTTCATGTTCTTTATCCTTGATTTTCTAAGAAGTCAAGGGCCAGAGAAAAGGTGCCAAGAATCTCTATACTTAAGAGAGATAGTAGACTACTTGCAGAGAAGGCTAAATACAACAAACACTGTGGATGTAGCTGATGAAACCATTCTAAATTCCACAAAAAGCAATATCAAAGAGACCTTAGATGATAATGCATAATTGAATTTTGAATTGTTCTGTGTGTCTATATCTTCCTAATCTATACATTTCTGGTTCTCACTAATATGTCAATTGTAGTAAAGAACTTTCCAATGGATTTCTAGTTCTAAGTCCTGAAGTTTTTCATGAAAAATGAAGATCATTTGTGGTGTCTGATAAGAAGAAATTAAACAGCACTGACTACTAACACCCTTTTTCCCCTGAGCCCTAACTCAGAGGTGCTGATACCCAAAACCTTAGGCAGGGGAAAGGAGATGTAGCATCAAGAAGAGTCAACAGACAACCATTTTTGTCGACTACATCTGACTTGGTATGGAAGGTGGCACCTTGAGTGTCACCAAATGGTGATGTAGATTGCAATAAACATTTGTAACTATTTTTCAACCTGAAAATGACTAATAAGTATCTTTACTTTCTTTTATATTTTTAAAATTAAAAATAGATTCTTCTTTCATACAATACATGTTGACACCACTTTCCACTCTCTCCACTCTTTCCAGCTCCCCACAATTCCCCTCTGTTCCAGCTGCAGTCCCTCTCCATTTCTTTTTAAAACAGAACAGTCTTTCAAGAGACAAAACCAAGCATGGCAAAAGAAGATACAATATGACAAGGCAAAAGCCCTTATACCAAGACTGGACAAGACAACCTAATAGGAAGAAAAGAGTCCCAAGATCAGGAAAAAGAACCAGAGACATACATGCCCACACTATTAGTGGTCCCACAAAAACATCATCTACCAGGTATAACATATATGCAGAAGATCTGATTCAGAGCCATGCAGGTGCCCTGCTTGGCACTTTAGTCTCTGTGAGTCTGTATGAACCCTGTTGAGTTGATTTAGTGGGCCATGTTCTTGGTGTCTTCTATCTCTTCTGACTCCTAGAATCTTTCCTTTCCCTCTTCCACAGTGTTCCTTGAGCTCCAAGGGGAGAGACTCATAAAGAAGTAGCCTAAAATAATGTTATTTGTCACAAATTCTTTACAAGAAGTAAGAAAGATGTGTGTAAAGGAATGAGGTTTGACTGTTCTAAAGGAAAGATAAACCAATTCTTGTTTAATTCAGCTCCTTTGTAATAAAATAAGGCATTGGAATAGTTGTGGCTTATCTGTAACCCATATCTCTGCCTTATTTGCTTCTAAAGCTCCAACAAAGCTCTGTATCTTTTCTTATTTATTTATTTTTACATTTACTTATTTTTAATTGTGTTTGCATGAATGTTCAAGTAAATTTAAACTGAACCTCAAGCTGTGTCATTTTGTCATACTAAAAGCTATTACCCTTAGGATCTTTAAATATCCTATAGAATTCTTTCAGGAGAAGGTTTGAGGAGAGAGCTAATTCCAGAACTTGCAGGGCTAATTATATTTGTGTTGGCCTTTAGATACTCTTCTGGACTCACTTTGTTTTACTCAGCGAAAAAGCATTTAACTACTTTTAAAAGTTTCTGGATTGATTTTTTTTTTCTTATTCAATTTTTTTAACTGACAAGGCCATTCCATTAGTGTATTTTGTTTATTTTATCAGTCGTTCCAAATATTCAGGGTCTGAGGTAAGTTATGTAACATGGTAATACAAAGATCATTTGGAAGAAATAAACAATCAGAATATTTCAACTTAACTCTTTTCAGTTCATTTTAGTAGTATCTAGATCATAAAGCTTTCATTAGATATAAATGTGACCTAAGAAATAAAAGGTAGAAAACCAGTAAATGTATTTTGAAAAAGATCTTGAACTAAAGACCTTTACAGAATGACTTCTGTTGAAATCTTCCTACCTGCCAATGTTCTTATAAAACAAGTAAGCTTCATCCAAAGGATAATCTATAAACATTGCCATGTCTTTTCAGCAGATTAAAAACTTAATGTAGCTAGATATTCATGTGTCTACGAATCAAATGTAGGATTCACAGTACAGTGTTGCTCATTGACTAAAAAACAATCTCTATATCTAGCTAAGCTTTCCACATCTGTCTATCATCTATGATCTATGATCTGTCATCTATCATCTATCATCAAACCATAATCTATCCATCTTCCATCACTGTTTGTGATAGAAATTGAACCCAGCTTCTCTGAATTAATAGCAAGTGTTCTTTGTCAGTGAACCTCTCTAGTCACAACTTGTTAATATACTGAACATGTATTTCCTTTGAGAAATTCTGCCATGCTTTGGCTACCAGGCAGCTCTAGCAACAATGTTCTACTATCAGGCTAAGTGGGTTCCACTATTTCATCAACTATCAATAAGTAAAATCAAACAATATTTCTGTGTCTACATTTAGCTAATTAACTTTACCATAGTGTCTTGTAGCTTATCAGCATTGGTACAGATGCCAATATTTTCTTCTCTATATTGCTGAATTCTATGTTTTTGAAAATGAATGCTATAATGTTCTCATTCATTTACCACTAAATAGAAATTAAAGTCATGCCTATGTTTTCAGATACTATAAACAACATGCTATTGAACATGAATATGCATCTTTTTCTTTAGGACACTTATTTTATTAATTTGGAATACAACCAAAAGAACATAACTGGATCTTATAAAGGATTCTCTTGATTTTTGGATATTATTGTTAGTTGACTCTTTATTTTTGTTTATTTGGTTGGGTTGGTTTTATTGTTAAAGAAGCAGAGGATGGAGAATTTCAGTAAATCACTGAATAGGTTGAAGACCAATCTCAAAAACAGAAGTTCAATCTCACTGTATTGTACTTAGAAATCTCTTCCTTACATCCATACCACAAGGCAAAAAAAGACTGAGAGCAGAGAGAGACTGGCCACAGATGATTTTCTTGTTAAAGACCTATGGGAAACCATGGCAGCTTTCATGCCTGGATTCTTTTCAAGCTTAAGTGTGTTTCTGAAGGTCAAACAGCTATCTGGTGGAGTCTTTCACCTTTTCATTCAAATTCAGTGTGCATCATCCATTTCTCATAATGATTAAATTTGACTTTCATAAAAAATGTAACGCATTTTCCTTGCCATAGGTCCACTTTCCTCTGCATATAAAGTCCATTAAATGTATAAAAGCATCACAGTGGAAATATTATCAGTTTATAAAAACAAAAAACATATACATATCATTTCTAACTATTTTTTTTTAAAAGCTTAGATTCTATTTGGACACTAGAAAAACCTGAAAAACATGCTAACAACCTGTGGAAGTTTCAGTATTGTTATTTTAATTGGGTACATTAATTTTGATGGTGGACGTTGGTTCCTGGGATGGAGTCAAAGGTCTTGGGCATGGTAGGCAAGTGCTTTCTCTCTCCTTCAGCTACATCTCCAGAGCCAGTTCAGTATCTATGTGTGTGCGAAGGGAGTGGGGAGGAAGGCATGTGGGTATGCATGTACGGATGCAGACACTCAAAATTTTATGTGTCTATGTGGGTATGAAGACCAAAGGCTGAAGTTTATCATTTGTTTCTATTCCTCTGTAACTTATCTTTTGTGAAAATTTCTCACTGAACTCAGCTAGACTGGCCAGCAAACTCTATGAAGATGCATGTCTCTCTTCACCCAGTACTAGGCTTGTAGACATAGATGATCATGTCAGGCTTATACATGTGCTGTAAGAATCAGAACCTAACTTTTTACGCATATATAGCAGGCATTTTACTGTCTGTCCTATATATACACAGAACTTTAGCGGGTAAATTGAAAAGACAAATATTGGTCTTAACAACCACTTATTTTCTTAACCATGAGACCTCTTTGCTGTGATAAATATTTTAAGACAAAGTTCCTTAGAACTCTGTTCACACTAGTGGGAGTGAGAAAATAGGCAGTATTTATGGAGGACAATTTGATCATATATGCCAAAGTTAGATGACAGAAATGCCTTCCTATAATGATCCTATTATCGAAATGTAGCATACAAAATAATGATATTGCAATATTGCCAAATGAAAAGCAAAACAAAATATTCAGTTAAAAACTAATTGAATAAGCCTGTATAAATAAACACAATAAATTTTATAAAATATTTAAAATTTCCATGAAAAACAATATATTTAAGAATATTTTATACATATACACCATATATATATATATATATATATATATATATATATATATATATATATATATTCTGTGTTTATGTATATATTCACATATATATGAAAACAAATATTTAATGTATTCTTATTTGATAAACACCAAAACTGGTAATCTTCCGTAATGTTAAGAAAATGAGGTTTACATATGTTTTTTCACAGAGTTTTCTTATTAAAATTGTTCATTTTTTATGTGATTTAATTTTAATTAGAAAAGTCAAATTCATCAAAAATAGAAAACTTGAAAGTACAGATCCATTGTTCCTAAATCATCTGCTTTATGGTTCTGTGAGCTCAGAAAGTGAGTCAAATCAGGCGTACTAATGCTGTTTGTTACAAAAAAGACAAGATAACTTTGAGTGAGAACCCAGACAGGTCAGCTTTTGTGTGTAGCAGATCATGGGTCTATGAAGATCTGAAGTCCACCAAGCTAGAATATCTAGAGTTACAGCTAAAGTACAATGAGAGGAGAATTGTTTGCATTTATTCCCAGAGCTCAGAACCACTCAGATGATGGGGATTAGCAAGAGTTGTGGTCTACACAAGGTAATGCAATCAAGTCTGGAACAGATTCATGTTCTTGAGAGTAAAGCGTACATCTACATAGACAGTAATGATTCTCACCTCTGATCTTCTAACCACTGGACAAAAATCTTTAGGAAATAAAAACATATCAGTGAAATATACCTGTGACACAAATAACTTGATTTAAGGATGTATATTAGTAAATTTGAGGTCACAGTTTTAGCCTAAACATATAGGTAATATCAAGTACTGCAGCCAAATATAATTTTTTTCATTTTCTGTCCTTTCCACATTATTTCATATGTCTAATCTGCTTTATTGTGTTTACTGATCACTTATGTCACCTATGTTTAAAGACATAAAGTTAACATTGAAAATTTTGAGCAATAAGGGGAAGCATGAGCATCCTTATTGACTGTCTAAATGTAGGCTGCTCAGAGTCTCACAGAATTAGCCTTTTCCAGGGATTTTACTCATCATTAGTTGTCCAATGAAGAGTTATCAGCCTTAAATTCATATACACACAAACAAAAAATATATTCTCAAGAGAGTTTAAACATATAGACTGAAAAAGAAAGAATCTAATCAGTAAATGGACTAACATTATATAGACAGATTCATAAGATGCAGTATACACGAATACATTAAAAATGTCCATCATGCTTAACCATTTGGAAAATGAAAATGACAACTACATTGAGGTTCCAACACACTCTAATCATAACGACTATCACAAATCATTTAAGAGTGAACATTGTTGAGAACTCAAGGAATAAGGATCTCTTTATTAACTTAATTTAAAATTATCACTATGGTATATGTGCGAGCGTGCGTGCGTGCGTGCGTGCGTGCGTGCGTGTGTGTGTGTGTGTGTGTGTGTGTGTGTTTGTGATGTCATGTGCCACAGTACACACGTAAAACTCGACTGTGGAATCAATCCTATCACTGAATGCTTACCCAAGTTCCAGAATCAGTCCAGGTCAACAGACTTTCACAGAAAGATGCTTTACCTTCTGAGCAAGCTTTTGACTCCAGTGAACACTTACACATTTCTAGTGGGACTGTAAATTAGGTCAATCACTGTGGAAATGATTATGGATGTTCTCAAACACATAAATGATATCACTTGGAAATGGTCATTGACTTAACTATACTATATCTTTGACTAGCATACATCAACTTACCTGAGATACTTACACATCTATGTTTATTGCAGTCTACACACAAAATGCCACAGAGATTTCTTCTAAGAGATGAACTGTCAAAGTCTGGTAGTGTACACAATGGAGTTTTATTCAGCCATAAAGAAGAATGAAATTATGTTGTTGGCATGGAAATAGTTGCAACTGGATAGCACCATCATAAGCAAAATAAGTCAAACTTGGAAAGACAAACTTCATATGTTTTCTCTCATTTGTGGACTCTCATTTTATATAGCTATATAAAAATTATATAGAGTGTATACAAACAAATGAAAAAGAGAGATTGCCTGGGGAAACAAAGGAGAAGAATGATGGGTAAGGGGAAAGAAGAGAGCAAGTGTGAATCTTGTGTAAACACATGATTTACTTAAATAAAATATATTTATAAAACCCATTGTGGTTCATTATGACAAAGACTCATAAAAGTTCATTTTAAAAGGACTTTCTAGTTAAATTTTGTGAAATAAAACTTAGAACCAATGTTCAGTTCCTGTAAGTGGGTTCAGCATCAGTGGTAACTCTTCTGCAGGTCAAATATAAGATCAGCAGCTACCTGGGAAGCAACATTGAACAGTGTTCATCTAACATTTTTGATAAAAGCCGATGTGGAGACAATCTTCCTCCGTGGGAGTAAATCATGTTACAGTGATTCTGCTATAGCTCTGTGACTTTTCCATCTGTGTCTGGTGGAAAGTTGCATATCATCACTGGCTGGCCAAAATGTAGAGAGAGGGCATCCGATGGTAATACTTCATATGACTTAGGCACATGGTACTGACTGTATTTATATCAGTCTATTTTCTTGCAGAACTTCAAGAGTGGGAATTCTATACTTTTACATGAAAATATAAAGATATCTCTACTGATTTGAAAACAATTAGATATTCCCAAGGAACTGACAAATTCTTAAATGTTGAATCCTCCCTCTGGAAGCACAAAGAGTCACCCAAATAAGACAAAGAGTGTAGGATAATTCTTGTAAACATAACCAATTCCTAGTTCGTATAGAGCACACCTAGATATGAGTAGAGTCTGGAGAAGTCAAGTCAAACATATAAGGTGGTAGAAATAAAAACATATGTCTGAACAGCTGAAAGTTGTTGACCATACCCCTGTCTTGGTCACTTGTAAGAAAGGTCTACAGGATCAAAATTTCGCTTCTCTTTGATCCACAGATACTAAAATTGGAGAAAATAGACTGCTAATATATTTCATCATTTTTTTGTGTTGTCACCATTCCCCACAAAATAGAAAAGCTGTGTGATTATATTATCTGGTTGATAGGCCAATGTGTAGAAGAAGAATGTATTTCACAGGACTTTGCATGGCATGAGACAATGTGTAATAGAAAACGCTCTATGAGCAATGGCTGTATTCCAAAAACATTGTGTTTTGCAAACAATAGTAACAATGGCCAGTAATTGCTGAAATACTTTTGTCATAGCACAAAAATCTCATGCTAATATAATCTGAGATAATAGCTTAAGGTAAATGTAACAGTGCATTAGAGTTAGGACGCCACAGTGAAGCTGTATAAGGAAGCGAGTGAGAGTACTGGAAAGAATAAGTTGGTTAGTACAAGCATGTTAAGGAATATTCTTTGGCACAAAAGTCTGCTTTATTCTGAAATTAAGAACAATCATGGAAAGAAATTTGGCTCAGTATGTAAGAGTGAATGCTTTGGAAGCATAGGATCCTGAGTTTGATTCACTCTCACCTATATAAAAATCCAGATATGCCCGTAAGTACATATAACCCTGGAGTTATGGGTCAGTGACTGGCAAATCCCTACCTCCCTGGCCTGGTCTAGTTGAAATGTCAAGCTTCCAGTTCAATGAGAATGTTTATTTGGAAGCAATAGAGTAAGAAATAAAGATACTTGATATCTTGTTCTGACCTCTACATGAGCACCAACCCATCGATATGAGCTCATGTACCCTCATATCACACACACATGCACATGCACACACACACAAACACACACACACACACACACACACAAAATACCTTTTTTTAAAAATGAACCCAAGTACCACACCTTTCTAAATGTCATCGGATTAGGAAAAGATCTGATCATGACACCGAAAATTGAGATGTCCCACCTGAAACAGATAGGGCCCTTTTATTCTGCATGTCTGATGATAGGATACCAGGCCAAGGCAACAGAGCATATTAGTGACACGTTAGCCCTTTTATAAGCATAAATTACTTTGTGATAAAAAGTATGCTGTCTGACAGAGCAGGAAACAGCAATTCACAGGCTTTTAGTGGCTGACAGATACTGCACATTCACAGCTTACTCTCAACCTGCAACAATCATTAAGTCAATAACAAGAGGATCATGACCCTGAAAAGAACAAGATGACCTTGGGTGAGGGGTGGGGGTAGAGCTGAAAAAGAGCAGAAATAAGATGGAGAAACAACATAGAGCTCTTGTGACATGCTATTTTAATCACAAAAATAGAATTAAACTCACTTAACTCCAACCTCCAAATGCTATAATCCCCTTGGCCACCCAGACAAGCAGATCTCATATGGTTGGTCACTGTAATTTACCAATGGTCAGACAATACAGCTTTACCTCTTGTTTTACAGATGCTCAAACACGATAAATGGTCTCCTCACAAGTATATCTGAAGTGGAAGATTCAGAGTAGAGATGATGTTTATATGAGTATTTGTTTAAATTATTTTAAAAATCATGAATTTTCACCAGATAGTTTATTATACTATGCTTGCAATTAACTTTGGAGTATTTAACATAGAATAAAGTTTAATATTTTACTGAGTTCTTTCAATTCAGTAGATTGAAAACACATGCTAATATAATAATGTTGGTATTGATTATGCATATTAAATACACAAGGAGTAGGCAATGAATTAAGAGACACACGTGGGGTACAGAGTTGATATTCAAATTCAACTTTTAGGTCCTCAATGACTATATATTGTGTTCAAACAAAAGCAAAGAAAAAATAATAAGGGAAATTGAATAAATTTTGTAGGTGAAATGAGGTCAGTGGGAATAGCAATAAGAGGAATCAGGTGAGGGGTGAGGATGGATGGATAGAGATACTACAGGGAAAGATGAGTGGAGTTGTAGGGCATTTGGCAGGGGATGATGTAGAAGCCTAGTACAGTGGAAGCTCCCAGGAATCGATGAGGATAACCCTAGTGAGAACTCTTAGTAATGGAGAATATCGAGCCTGAACCATCCATCTTCTATAGCCAGGTAATGCGTCCATTGTTGGGACTAGGACATCAGCCCAGCTACAAAACTTTCAACCTATGATTGGTCTTGCCTGAAATGTGGTGGGGCAATTGTGGCTCACAACTGATAGGACTGGCCAGCCAACTAGCGGTCTAATTTGAGTCCCACATCACAAAAAGGAATCAATGCTCGACACTGCCTACATGACTAGGAACCAGAGGCCAGATAGCATAAATGCTTGGAGTAAAAAATAATTAATGAAATGATTCCTAATAACATTCTGCTGTACACATAGATTGGTGTCTAGACTTACATCCTCTCAAGAGGCTTCGTCTGACAGCTGACACAAGCATATGCTTAGAACCACAGTCAAATGTTAGGGTGAGTGAGAGATTAAATTGGAGATCTCCATTGGGTCTCTTTCCTCTGATTTCAGGGAAACCCCTCTGGAAGAAAGCGAGGAAGGATTGTTAGATCTAGATAGCTTGAGGATGCCAGATAACATAGTCCACGACTAGGCAGGGCTCACAGAGGCTCGTAAAGATGGAAGCAGCTATCATAAAGCCTAAATAGGTTCATGCTAAGTCCCCTGTATATGTTATTGTTGGAAGTTTGAAGCTTTTGTGAGACTCCTAAAACAGTAAGATGGGGTGTCTCTAACTCTTGTCTGCTTTTGAAACCCTTTCCTCCTTCTTGGTTACCTAGGTTAGCCCTGATGTGAGGGATTATGCCCAGTCTTACTGTATCTTGGTATGCTCTCTTTGTTGATGTCCCTGGCAGATCTGACTTCTGAAAGAAATGGAGGAGCAGTGGATCTGAGGGAGAGGAAAAGTGTGTGAGGGAACTAAACACAGTAGAGGCAGGGGAAAGTGTGTTTCTCCCTGTGGTTAGAATGCATTGTATGAGAGAAGAATAATTCTTTTAAAAATAAAAACAGTGGCAAAAATCATCGCCCTTGGAAATAGTAATGCTGGGTACAAATCTTCAATTTTACAGAATCTAGAACCAACTACCAGGTAGGCTTCTGAACATGCCTGCAGGGTATTGTATTGATTAGGTTGACTGATGTTGAAAGATTTATCTTAATTGTGGATGGTTCATTCCATTTCTTAGGCATCAAATTCTTAACTGAATAAAATAGGATAAAATGAGCCAAACATATAAATTTCAGCCGACTTTGTTTCCTGATAGTGAATGTATTGTGACTAGCTGCTTCAACTTCTGCTTCTTTGATTTCCACACCATGGTGGAATGTACCTTGAACTATGACCTGCCATAATCCTTCACCCCTTAAGTTTCTTTTGTCAATGTATTTTATCACCACCACAGAAAAAGTCAGAAGTCATTTTGCATGTATTCATTAGAGGTCCTTCTATAACTAGCCATGAGTTCTTGGCCAAGTACACATTTCTCTTTGTTTGAATTTCTTTGTCTATAAAGTGATGCTATTGCTTCGTGCTTTGACAGAGAGTTACCATGAAAACAAATTTGTCTTTCAGAAAAAGTCTCACCATGTCTCACAAGCTGGCCTTGAACCTATGATCTTCCTGGCTCAATCTCTCAAGCGCTGTGAGTGTAGGACGTTGCCATTCTGACTGACATATAAGAAACCTAAGAATGCAAAGAATTTTCAATATCTCACTGTGTATATTTCAAGATTTAGCCATAATTCTATTTTCAAAAAACAGAAGTAGTTTTTAGTGAAATAAAATTTAGGCTGACCCCTTATAACATAAAAAATAATTGTTATCAACCTATTTTGTATCTGTCATTGTAATGCTTGCTGAGAAATAATTTTAAAAAAAGCTTAATATTATCTCTAATAATAGAAGTCAACAAATAAATAAGATGGGTGTGATTGTCATGGACATTTTAAGTATTCAGTAACTGTTTGCCAGGTGAGAAAGTTGAAACTTGAGAACTGTACTAAAGCAGGAAGGACCTGAACCAGAACTGAAAGATGAATCTTTATACTCTAAGTCTATGTTATCACCAAGTCACTCTCCTCTATTATTTTAGTACCTCTATTTTTAAAACGGTAACTACTGGTCAACCAGCTGATAAAAGCCCAGTTCCTTACTTTCCAATTAAAGCTGTGCTATCCACACAATTGCTAAAACTTATAAAAGTATTAAAAATTACAATCTTGAGGTTCTTAAACCTGTTTGGAAGTAAAAATTAAATTACAGATAATTTAACTCAAATTATAGAGGGAATTTTACTGATAGATGGGTAAAATAAATATATTTTCTCTCTGTATAACATTTGCCCCAAACCACATGCTTCTCTATCTTTCTGAAGTCAGGAGTTAAGTGTCAGTGAGAAAACTAGCATGGCCGTTGTATCTGATCTCACACCAGAGTAAACCAAACGTATACACAGTTTCCAAGTAGGAAAGACACAAATATTAAACATTTAGTTAAGTATATTGATATGAATGTAAGATAAATATCTCTAAAAATCAAGAACTCTAAATAATAAGCTATTAAAATAAATTAGTAGAGTAGTTTTTTCAGACCTATTCACCTTATCCTTTGTTTTGATATTTTGGAGAATCTGAGTATTGCATTTGTTTTATTTGCACCCGTTTTTTGTCCTATTACTCCCACTCAAATTCATAATGCACACACAAGCTCATACATGTGCGCACACACACATACACACACACACACACACACACACACACACACACACACAGAGAGAGAGAGAGAGAGAGAGAGAGAGAGAGAGAGAGAGAGAGAGAGAGAGATATTCTGGATATCTGTAGTAGCTGAAAAATCGAGTTTCTTTGAATAGGAAGGGAATTAAATACATTTGTGGCTATGTATTGAGAATAGTTAGAGACCACTGAGTTAGGAAAATAACACTGGCAAGTTCTCCCCCAGAGCATATAGTCCCTCCAGCCACTGGTAGTTTTCTAGTTTTACAGTAGCAGGCATGAATTTCCTCACATTGAGAAGGCCTTAGCTCCAGTTAGATAGCTGTCAATTACCTCCAAGACTGAAGTGCCACCATTAAATTATTGACCTCTCTCGTCACTGCTGTGCTTTAAGGTATTACAGTTAGGTTGGACTATTGGGTTTGTTTGTTTGCTTGTTTGTTTGTTTGTTTGTTTTTCGTGCCTTAGGAGCATACTTAGCTCCTTCAGAAACTGAGAGTTATTACTCAGGGAAAAGGCTTCAAGATCAGTTCCAGCTCCTGTTATCCAAATCCTGTGAGTAAAATGTGTGTTGTCTTCAGCATGTTTTCTCTTACTTGTGGATCCTAGATTGAAATCTTTAGATCTGGAAACCAGTGGAAAATAAAGTAACCAGTGGAAAATAAAGGGCGATCTGGTAGGAGTAACCAGTGGAAAATAAAGGGCAATCTGGTAGGAGTATAGAAGAAAGTAGTAGTCAGATATAAGTGGTATGCAGGAGAAAGGAAAAAACTATAAAGAATGTACTTAATTGGAAAGAGGATGGAGGTACTACAGAAAGGAGGAAGGAGAGACAAAAAAACAAGCTTAAAGTACCTATATAATATAAATGTATACATTTATATTCATATATATACAGTTATGACACATGACATAACCATGCAACCTCCAAAAGCCATAGAATAATAAATAAAAAAAACCCTGTACTAGGAAAGAAATAGCTGGCCTCAAATTATTTTGATCTCGGAGGAGGGAAGTGTCTAAGAGACTCTAAGTATTATACACTATTGTCATTGCCCTTGGTTGCCTCCCAGAACTTGAGGCTATGATCCTATTGCAGATTCTTATCTGATAATTCATTATGAATGTTTAAAGTAAAAAATAGCATAAATAAATTTCCCAGACAGGTGCCAGATTCAGAAAAGATAATTGCCTATTTAATTGCTAAGAGATAATTAATTTTAATGCCTTCAAAACAGTAAGAAAAAGAGATACAGCCAAAAAGAAAAATTAATCAAATTATTTTATGCACATCTTAGGAAAAATTGCAAAGGCTGCTTCCTTGTTAAAGATACTCAGCTTCAATAGTGATTAGAATAAGAAAAACCACAACAGTAAAAACAGTGTGTCAAAATCAGAATAAAAATAACAACCTATCAAAACCCCAAAGTCAGCTTATAGAAAAAAGTGGCAGTAAAAATATGATGGAGATTAAGGAAATGCTAATAATCAGAATGTACATTATACATGTATATAGTTATCAAGGAGAAAATTAAATAAGTTTTAAAGAACAACACTATGTGCTTGGTATGCATGTTAACATACTAAACTGCTATAGGGAAACAATTTATATATATATATATATATATATATATATATATATATATTCCTATTTCATATGTGGTAATAAAGAGCTACAGCCTATCAATAAGAAAATATATTAATAAAATAAAATACATATTTGTGATTTATATTATATCATGACCAGAAGCCTGAACTGTATCTATATGTGGTAACGTTTGTTCTCTAAAATATAATAAGGTAAAAGTTATAAAAACCAATACTTATAACATAATATAATTTTGTAATAATTTAAATGTCACAGACTGATTCAACAAACCTTATATTTTTTCAGGCTTCCATCTGTTTATGAATGTCTATTGGAAAGACATACTTAAATAGAAAATCTATAGGTGTCCATCAGGAGAAGGAAAAAAAGATTAAAAATCAAAGCACAAGAGAAATAATGAATTACACAATGAGTGTGAACTGTGAATTTTAGAGTAGTTTGGCTATCTGAGGCATAGAGAAAATAAAATAATTTGCTATCTTAGTGCTTTATCCTTTCTGAAGACCTGCTGTATGTACTATGTACTCTGCATTATTTGTATATTTATCAGACAGAAAATATTATGAATTCACAGCAGTTTTTCAGAGGAAGAAACTAGGGGTAAATTTTCAAGGAACATAAGGATATAAAGACCAATCCAGAATTAATAACTGGGTTGCTGTCTCAGTTCACTGGCCATTTCTATCTTTATTGTCCTGTCATGTTCCTTTTTCAAGAAAGGGTTTTGTATGGAAGTACCCCAAAGAGGATAATAAGGTAGAAACTAATTTCACTTCAGTGCTTCTATGAATCACTTTTAGTTTTGAATTTCCAAGCACTAATCACCTTGGGGAATCCAAAGCAGCACAACAGAGCTAATCCTGGATATGCTGTACTTCGTTTTACACAAGGAGACAATGGATTGGGATGCGACCTCGACCCACTAGCATAATGTTTGCCACATGTTATGTGCCAAGTGATTGTTTCCCAAATGAGAATATGGTTCAATCAAGACATATGTTTACATCAAGGCTGCAGTGGAATATAAAGTAGCTCAAGTTTTAAACAATAGACATGTCTAGACTTAAATGGTCAGCATCAGAAAGGAAACGAGTGGTTTTATCACAGTTAGAGAACTAACAAAGGGTTTGATTTATTCGGATGTATGAATGACCATTATAAGAAAGTGTAAGATGTAGTCAGTAGCCACAGTTGATGTATCTGGAAGAGTGAATAGAATGGAATATAATTAAACAAGGCAGGACGGATATTGTCCACACTGTAGACAAATGAAGGGTGAAATCCTGAGGTCATCACCTCATATCAGTTCCATCATTGTCTTTTCTGTTAAATGTATTACGCCATCCATGGACTGTAAAGAGTTCTACCCACTTGATTCAAGACCGGTTCCTCTATGGAAGAATTTCTGTGTTCCTCTTGAGGGTTTACATGACTTATGTTTAGGGGTAAGCGTAATTCCTAGGATGGTGAACTTTATATTGAGGAAATGATTACAAGAAGAATCAGATTATCTTCCACCATCTATCTTAGGAACACTGTCACCAACCTCTCTTTTCTCTGAAACCTGCCTCTTTTTACTCTGTGATAGATGTGGAGACCCTGGTTTCTATGCTTAGAAATAAATTTTTATTAACCATTTTATGAATATAGAGAAACTGTTCTCAGTTTAAGTGGAAGCTTTCTGCCTAAATAGTTCAGAATCTCAATCAAGTTATTAGTTACTCTCTGTGTTTGACTTCATCAGCCTTAGGCTGTTAATGTGATATTTCCGAATTGAAGGGAAGATGGAAAACCAAAGAGACAAAAAGAAGAGCCTTCAACAGAGAGAAGAGGAGGAATGTTATGTAACCAGGTAGAATACACATAGATATATAATTGGAAGATACAGCAAAGGTCACCGTACACACACTAGAAGAGAATTAACCTAAGTTAAACAAAGCAGAGGTCTATAAAAAGTGAAAACAATTATTCTCACCAGTCAGAAAGCTTTTGTTGGCCATGAACTTCACTCTGCCTTCTACCCAGCACCAGGTTACTGCCAGAAACCTAAACCTAAGTAAGAAAGAGCTAGAAAGGAGTTGATTAATATAATCAATATAATCAATTTTTCCATATCAGAGTGCCCTGACCACAAGTCAAACGACTATATATTATGTTGAATGTAAGAAATAGCCCATGAAAGACACCCACAAAACCCTCAATCTGCTGCCTTTCATTTACTCATGGGCAGAGATTCCAGCTGCTGCACAAACAACCAGAGAAGGTAGCATAAATCTTTGGAGCACATAGAACAATAAACACAAAAAAGTTGAGCTAAATGGGTTCAGAATGTCACATACCTTAATCCTACATCATTATTTATGGAGCTGGAAATATTATTCATCTCTTAAGAACACATACTTCCCATGCTGAGAACTTGAATTTGGCTCCCAGCACTCATATCACAAGACTCACAATCACGTTAATATATCTCTAGGTGATATGATGTCCTTTATAGAATAAATGGATACCTATAATCCTGTGTGTTATCTAACACAAAAATAGTCTCATATGTATAATTAAAAGTAAAATGACTCATCAAAAATAATTGTTTCATGTATTATGGGATGATTGAGAGGACATATAAGATATTTGTAGGGTATTTGAAAACTATGTAAAAATCCTTAAGGTTGATATGATATTCATGGTAATTTCTACCCAAATGGGGTTCATTTTTAATTGAAAATGACAAAAAGGAATCAAAAGAAAATTCGATCTTTCTCTATGTGAGGATGTAGTACTTAGGGAAATGAAAATGTGGATTTTAGATATTTTTGGAAAGTTTACTCAAATAGGATAGAGAGATAATCATAATGATATGATGAGAACTACCAGGAGATGTCGCTGAGGTTACAGTACTCTGGGTGAGAACCCAGGAGATGCCTCAATAATGATTATATCGTTCTGTGTGAATAATTTTGTGGGAGGAAAATAAAAACAACGAGCATGAGGAACACAAGAGTCTAGTGGCTGAAAAGAGTGAGATCTAACAAGGTATCTCTCTTTTTTTCAACAAGTTTGCCATGTCCTGTTAATAAAGCCTGCAAGGCAAAAGGCCCCTATTCCACATGGCCACATTGGTGCCTCTTGTTAATACCCTTGTCAAAATATGGGAAAATACTAGACTTGAAAGGGTCTCAGTGATAGATGACCAATCCCCTTATTTTTTGTTATGTGGTAATTCTATACATGCACTTTATTGCTTTGCTAGTGCTCACTACAGCTTCAACCTCTCTATGGTAGTAGACTAGTGTCACAGCTTTACACTTAGGACTTCCTTGCATGGAGAATACATTTACAACATGATCATGTCTAAATGATAGCTTTAATCTGAACATCAAGATTATTCTCCTCCTAATCCCAAATATTCACTGGATTCCTCTTCTGCAACAGTCACTGGAGCAAGCAACTGTATTTTCAAGATAGAAAAAAAATCCTTAAATAATTCAAATGTCTAGAACGTCAAGAGAAAAGATAGGTTTATTATGAGGAAGACATTTGGAGACTTTCAAATTCTTGAATGCAATATATTTATCACTCCTTAATCTTCTCTTCTTGAATAATATCTCCAGTTTCATCAAGAATTATGTATTTGAAATTATTTATAGATGTATATCACCTCAACTTCTTCTGCATATGATCCAGTTTCCAAAATTCTTAATTCTATCATGTATTCCAAAATTAAGTAAGCTATTAATATCATCAGAACTCTACATCCTCCTGAAGTAGGAAACTACCAGAAAGTTTTAAAGGACCTTTCATGATTATAGTAAAGAACTAGCATAGTAACTCACAGTCTGAATATTCCTTGAATCATAGGTACACTCTTAATCACAGGAAGCAGCTGTAAACTTTAGTGGCTTGGGCAGTATAGGTAAAGCACATTTGAATTCTCACTAAGATCTTATTTTTCACTTTTTAAGATTAATTTATGAGTGTGTGTGTTTGTGTGTGTGTGTTTGTGTGTGTGTGTGTGTTCAGTGTCTCTGCACAAAGACAAGGAGAGGTGCTTGGATCACTTGTACCTAAAGTAACGTGTATTTGCTATCTTGTGACTTGTTTTGCTGATGTTGGCATCTGAACTCAGGCTCTCACAGTAGTGCAGCAAGAAATTTAAATTGATAAGCCGTCTTTCTTGCTCAAATACTGTCTATGTCATTTATTATGGGTTAAAATATGACCAGCATGTGCATTTTCATTCATATTAACAGTAGGAATATTATCTGCCCACATCATAGCATAGGCAAAATAAAAATAGAATAGAATCATTTCTAAGAGCTTCATAAACAATAAGAGGTAATGCATGTGCAGTGTGGTGTTGCTATTCTTATAGTCAAATGGACTGACACAAAACAAAATGTTCTCCTCCATAAATACCTATCCAGTCAAAGCACATTATATTCTAACAAATTAAAATCCCCATGCTAGCCATAGATAGCATTTATTGAAGGTTTATTATGTGCCAGGCAGTATGCCAGGTACTTTATCTCATTTGGTTCCTATGATAGAGGCAATCTGTGAGTTTGCCATGCTTGCTTCATTTCCCTTTCAGGCACATGGCAACATTACATCTCCCTTATTACCTTTGCTTAAATGAGGCCATGTGATTGAAGGCTGGCTTCTCTTGGCCTGCCCACAACATGTCAGGCATGATCTAATATACGGTCTTGTTGCCCAGTGCTTCCTTTAGGCTAATCTTGCATGCCATGCATGGCTAAGGACTGAAGATTAGAGTTCGGAGCCCAGATGTGGTTCATAAATGATGCCATTTTTGAGATCCTCCTCCCACAGCCTCCCTGCTCACCACTCACCAAGGGTGTGCTGGAGCAAGAAACAAACACTTGTTGGGTAAAATTACATTTATCTTTTGAGTTAATTAAGCCCTTCATTAGATGCTATAGATTGGAAAGTGTTATTATAAAAATTCTACCAATCTATACACTATATATTTCCTAAAATTTAAGATTATAAACTTATTTTTAGTCTTTTTCTGATTATCCATATTTTTGTCATTATGTTACCTTAATTTCCTGGAACATTATTAAATACCTGTTAAATAAATATGTATATGAAACATTTTTGATTTAATGATGACTTTTATAGCAATTCCAGATAATAAAATATTAAATTTGATTTAGCAATATAAAAACATCTTATTCAGGAATTAACATTTCTATATTATTAATTCCATTGCATTCTTATTTGTGTGTAACTGAAGGCACGTACTGTGATGGGTAAAGAACACAGCGAAGGAGTTTGTCCACTACATCCAACATATGCATCCAGAGAATTCACTCAGTTTGTCCAGCTTGGCAGCAAGCACCTCGAGTTGTTGAGCTACATCACTGGCTTTATGGAATTCAGTCTTAAACACTATATCACCTGGACCAGTTGACCATTCTAAGCCTGCAGGCAATGCTAAACTCTATGTCTTATTATCTGAAACTTTGCAATTCATGATGCTTTCTTTACTTAAGAACTGATTCTGTACCTCATGACACTTATAATGATGAATCTCAAGGGCCAATAAGTTACTTCCAAATTATCCAGTGAAGTCACTGGATCAATGTGGATTTAGCATTAATACATCCCATTCCATTATCCTTAGCTATCCAGACAGATTTAGGACTTCATGGACCATAAAAGTCCCAAGAGTCTGATACAATATAACATTATGGCAGATTTAGTTACAATCTAATTGGCTTTTACTTATGATTCATGAATAGGGATGCACCTTCCTTTGGACAAAGTAGAATCTAAGCAGAAAAACAGTAGAGAACTAGGTTCTTTAAGGTGTCAATGAAGAAACAGATGAGCATTTTTAAAAAGAGAAAAAAATGCAGATTAGTTAACAAGGGGTTACCCTAGATCACAAGAGGAGCATCTTATTTTCCTAACTGAAGTGGCATCAATTTTTATGTTTTCAGTGAATTTTCTATACTAATGTCTCCAAAACATCTGTATGCTTTAAATATTCTATTAAATTCATTGGTACATAGCATGAATGTTTCCAATAAAATGATCTGTTGGAGTGAGTGCAGGAGTGCAGAGAGATTACAACCTCTCATAGCTTTTCTTTAATAAAAATAATAATCATCATCATCGCCATCATAATCATCATCATCATCACCATCTAAGGGTGTAGGCACCATAGGAAAATTGTATGTTCTTAGAGAGATCAGGTGACACAAACAGAATCTGTTTTCTCCATAGCACTGTAAGGAATAAACTGGAAGAAAGCCAGTGCTAATTAAATACATGAAATGAACTTTAACCCTAATAAGGACATAAAAGCCTTGTGATATTTCTTGTTTTAGAGAGATAAAGACTCATATATAGTCCACAGAACAAGAAAGTGATATGGCATGATTCTTATGTAATTCACTGGGCTTAGAGTTTTTAACTATTTGAATTAATAACACTTTAGCTTCTTATTATCACATATTTGCTAGTAACCATTGGTAACAGAAACACTGTTAATCAGGTCAATGGATAAGGGCAGAGACTGTCAGAATTAACATTGAAATCTGACTGTAATTATCAAGCTGAACAATACTGAGTGTTTCCTTCAACATTTGCAAGCTACAATTGTCCTCAAAAATTCAAGTGGGGTAGCAGTGGAAGTTGTCTTAATAGGCTTAATACATTACTACTCTTTCATGATGACTTTCATGTAGTAAACGTTGAAAAGTACAAATATTTCAACCACAGCTATTATTATTACTTTTGATTATCCCAATCAGCATCCAATTAAAAACCTTTTTATCAGTTTGATTATCCACCACAATATTTTCATTTTAATATGGTACTTTTCATTCTGTATACTCATACAAATTATTTAACATAACTTAATTAAGTCCTTTCTGAGTTCTTAGAACAATGCTTGATACTAGTGTTATAGTTTAACGCATGACACTCAGATGTCACAGAAACACATCTTCAGTGGCATTGAGCAACAAAGATGGAAATAAAAGGATAAAAAATTTAAAAAAAACAATATAGAGCCAATTAATTTATTGTATAAAAATCAATCTGTCAAGACATGGAAATCACTCTTAATCAGCTTACAAAATACACTAAGGCAGACTGAAACTCAAGGATCCATCTAAGAAAGAATAAATGTCCTATCAGAAATTCTAGCACAAAATTTGAGATAGATTAATTTATGGAAGGGGAGCACCTAAGATTTGTTATGCAGAGCTTACTGACGCCATGTTGTGATAGGAGTCCATGAATAGTAACCTTTAGAAGGAAGAGGCAGTATTTCTAAGTCTGACTTTCTGACAAGTGGTTTCATACAACATGGGCCTTATTTCCATGAACATCGCCCTGTACTCAAGGGGAAGTGTGGCTGCTGGGTGAAGCAGAATTAGCATCTTTCAGGGATGCGTTCCTTATTGACTATCCAATACAGTGTTGGCAGAATAAAAACCATGTGTACACTATCAACAAAAACAGACTCAACAGGTTGCATTTATATATATGTTTTCATTTACAAACACATATACACAAGCACACACACGTATATAATAATAGCAATCAAAGAAAAAGAAACAATCAGCTTGAGAGGCAAGGACATGGGAGGGAAATGAGGGAAGGTATCTGGGAGGAGCTGGAGGGAAAAAAAGAAGAGGAAAGTGATATTATCATACTTACATGAAAAACATATTTAAAAGTAAAATAAAATAAAAATTCATACTATGTAAATGATGTGTGCCCATGTGCCTCTGTGTGTGTGTGTGTGTGTGTGTGTGTGTTTGTGTGTACCTTGAATGCTGCCTTCAGGCATACAAACATGTATATATATGCAAAAGATACCTACATACCTAAGATACCTGAATAGATTTTTGTTTTAATATTATAAAATCACCATTTTCCATATAAATTTTAAAAAATCCTAAATTCATAAGGAATCATTTCAGATTCTGCTATGGTTTGAATTTATGTCTTCTATAATTCATATATTGCCACTTTGGTCAATGATTTGTTATATATTTTGTATGGTTTATTCTAATAACTTTCTCATCAACGACTTTTTGTGTATGTGTTTCTGTTCTATCATAGATACCTGCTATGTTTCTAGGATAAAAATCTAACAGTACTAGCCCATGAGAGCTCAATGAGTAGGCTAGGACATAAGAGGTTCTCCCTTATCATACAGAAAGGGCATTGGCAAAACGGTCAGGGGTAGTTCTAATACTTCTTTGAAATTTATCAAGTACAAGAATTTTAAACAATTTCTACCAAGTGTATTAATTTCTTGGAGAATTACAGTTAGGTAACTTATAGCAGGATATATATGAACTACTGAAAAATGCCGCTTACCTTCTTTGAAAGCCCAGAATCACTTACTGCTAGAGTAATAATGCTTTCTCTTCTTGTCTACTCTCCAAATATATCAGAAGTATATATTTTACTTATGAAAACTAAAGTGAAATATAGTGATAAAGAAAAAAGTCTAGAAAAATCTGAGTACTAAACCTTCAGGTGTTCATGCTGTGGGAAAAAGTAATTTAATATGGTGATATATGAACAGATAATTGGAATATATATTTGTATATATACATGTAATAAAGAACTTTCTTGTCTACCATAGATAAAACAAGTAATAAAAATTCACTGTGTACATCATAATTAAATATTGTATATGATGAAATTAGCTTGAATAAATAGAATACATTTTACTGGAGAAATGAAATCAGAAAGCAGTCTGGAAATACATTATAGAACCAAATGTCTGCTTCTGCTCTATAATAAAACATTATGTATTTGGGGAATCACCAAGAATTTTCATTTACCACAAATTTCTGTGGATGAGTAATTTCATCCATGGTCAGATGAAATATTTTTCTGGTCCCATTTTGAGCTCATTCACTCAACTGTGGTCACTGACACATGCCTACAGGTTGTCTTTGTCTCAGGGTTCTTTAGCTACAGAGATTTAACTCAGATTGAAGAGATTTCTTGTCCTCTAGCCTGACAAACATATTTGTTCTCCTACAAACATACCTGATGTGCAAGTGAGAGAAAGTAGAAACAGAAACACTAAAGATCTTTTGCTGAGTGGGTTATGGGATTGATCTCATAGTAATCACAAGACAAACTACTGACCAAACAGATTATATGTTCAAGTCTCCCTCAATACATAACACAAAGTCAAATGCAGGGGATGAAAAGACAAAGTCTAGAAATTCATAATTATTTTATAATATAAACTACTTAAAGTATCTAAATGCCTTGATTCAGAAAGTACTAGATGTTAAGAACTTATTCATGGAAAGTTAAATAGAAAAGGAAAGAAAGAGAATCTTTCTGGATGGCTTTTTTCATATATACTGGATAACCATTTAATTCAAAATGTTAATTGCTAGCACTACTGCTTCTGCAATTGCTGTGACACAAAATGTTACAACAGCTACTTTTGTTAATCATTTAACAAAAAATGTTACTAATGTGTTGAATATAATAGAGGATTTAGATAGGCATTTGGAAGAGTGGATTGATGCTCTTTATCCTATTCAAATTACTGGAAGGAGGTTCAGAATTTAAGGGTAAAATACCATCTTGAGTGTCATGCCAAATACCATTGGATTCATGTTAGTTTGACAATTTACAGTGGTAGTCATTATAATAGGAAGAAGTTTAATGATAGTTGAAGTGTATTTTGGATAATTCTAACACCTCTCTGGATGTTTTAAGGATACATAGGGAGTTTATGAATTTCAAGATGCTGTTCTATTAAGCATTGATGCAGTGGATACTGCAGATAAAATTACCCATGGCTTGAGGTTAGTATTTCGATTTTACTCAAGCTTCAAATATATATATATATATATATGGCTTGATCATGCTAGCCCTTTTTGTCCTGGGAATACTTTTATTACTGCCATTGTGTTAAAGCTTTTCTGCAACAACATCAACATGTTGGCAGCCAAAGTACATGGCTTGAAACTGAAAATGGACCCCCAGACAGAGTTATTAAATTAACAGGCTGGAAAGCCAAGGACGGGCAAGATTCTGCCCAGACCCTTACCAATCTAAGACAAAATTGCATTGCTTTTCATAATGCATATTCTATGATGGGTAAGGAAGGCATTATTGTTAGAATGACCTAAGACAGGCTCAGTCTTGTTATTGAAATAAAAAAGGAGGAGAGGTGGAGAGCCTTTGTGGCTGCTTGGAAAGAATCTGATATGTGTCAAGGACAAGGAAATGGGCTACTTGGCAAGAATATGACATTGGCCAAGGACAGGTAAGTAGGCTTCAGGCAGGAATCTATCATTAGACTAGAACAAAGAAGTAATCTCAGGCAGGAATCTAAATATTGGGCTAGAATAAAGAAGTAATTTCAGACAGGAATCTAAATTTTTGGCTAGAACAAGGAAGTAGGCTTCAGACATGAAAATGACCTTGGGCTAGGACAGGGAAGTAGGCTCAGATACTTTGGTCATCCTGATAAGCCCTTAGAAACAGTGATCATGGGAGTGTTCACTTAATTGGGTTTAATGTCTTGCTTGTTCTTTGACTATTTGTTTTTATTGTCTTGCTTGTTCCTTGACTATTTGCATATATTGTATTGCTAGACTCTCAACCTAGAACTGACCTTAATACATGCATGTAATTAAAATGGTATAAAAGTATAAAGGAGGAGAGGGGGTGGGATAGGGGATTCTAGGAAGGGGAAATGGGGAAAGGGGATGACATCTGTATTGTAAATAAATAAAATATCCAATAAAATATTTTAAAAATGTTAAGTGAATTTCTTAAGCTCCTATATTCACCAAGCCTGTTCAAATGGGATTGAAAGTCTGATAGGTTTATTAGTCTGATTACTTAGGTATCAAAGAATAATCATTTTGATTAATCCAGAATGGTTAGATATGTAGGTATCTTTTGTGTAAATATATGTATTTGTATGCCTTAAGGCATCATTCAACACACACACAAACACACACACACATACACACACAGAGGCTTGCACAAATTCACACTTACATGCACATGGGCATACACATATACATTGTAGCTAAAAAAGATGTGAGTTCCATCTGGCATAGGCCCTTTGCCCCATTTTAATTTGTTGCACCTCCTAATTTCTTTTATACTCTGAGCAAACGTTATTCCCACAGGTAATTCTGACACGTACAGTTGAACACATGCCATCTGTTTCTAAAACCTGTGGTTGCACAGAACACGTGCTCTGCAAGGTAAGTAGTATTTGCCATGGGGTTAGAATGATTATCTTACAGAGAAACAAAAATTACCCTTTCCATGAAGCCACCTTTTTTATTGGAATACTTAAAAGATATATCTCAAACTCATTTTATTGATTTTATTTCCATGTTTCTAATTTATAATGGGAGATATCTAGCATCCAACTGAAAATAAAGAGAAACATCATTAAGCTATTACAAAACTCTTGCTTTATATAACATCAAATGACTAATGGAAGAGCCATAATTTACAGCATCATTATTATATCTTAAAGTTTATAATCATAAATATTGCATTTGCCACTTCACATAACAGATGACCTTATCTTGGGTGGGAAAAGCACAATGACTGCATTAATAAAAGTACTTTCCATTAAACCTGACAAACCACGTTGGATCTCAGAACATACATGATGGGCAGAGATAAAAGTGAGAAATACTTCACAAAAGTTGTCCTTTGACCTCCATATGTACACTTTGGTAGGTGCGTACCCACAGTAAATAAACAAATTTTAAAATGAGAATGATAACAGTTGCAAAGCAACATGCAAGCTTGGTCACAACCACCAACGATGAGTATACATGAAACATTAAGTGCCCCACTTAATCCAGAATAACATATGGTAACCATGATTGTATAATTAAAGTCATAATTTTCAATACAATGCTATAATTATATCAAACCTTTTACTAACAATTAAAACATTGTTTCTTTAGGTAAATAAGGATGGATTGTGAAGGGAGTGGTCAAGTCTAAGAGTGAATCTGCAGGGAAAAATTGATTATTACTTTGCTACAGATTGTACCAAATTCTTCATGTTTGTTGTTGTACATTGAATGTTTCTTAACTTTACTTTAGATGGAAAATTACATTCATGAGAAAGTAAGCAAATAATTGATCACCTTAGGATTATGAACAGAGATTACTGAGATAAGAACTTAGATGTGTTTGACTTCAAAGCCATTGATGTTAAGGAAGATTGTACATATTTAATTTTGTTTAATTTACCCATATTTTTCCCCATTTCCTTTATGATGGATTTCATCTAGATAGGTACTCTGTAATCTAGATCTGGGGTTCCACATTCTGCTCTACTTAAATCTTCAGTTGCAGAATGTCCAATAAAAATAAATAAATGAATGAATGAATAAATAAATAAATAAATAAATAAATAATAAAAAATAATAAAAACCTTTGCTGAATTTCCTCCCTACATTGGCATTGAATGCAAGGGGTCAAAAACTTGAGCTTTTGAAATTTTTCCTGAGATGGAAACCAGATAAGGAAAATGGGGCTCAGACAGCACTAATGAATTAAGAAAGAAAGGAAAATACCATGGAGGTTCTAGAACCAGAGAATGACTTTGGGGTTAGTGTCCCAGATATCAAATTTCTCTGTGCTGGTCTATGAGTTATTGGAAATAAATGGCAGCAGAAATAAACCAACTATACAAAGAAATTATATGATATGGAGGGTTAGAAATGCTGCTTTCTTCAGCTTTACTCCAAGAAACATTGCCTAGTTCACATTGCTATGGAAAGTATTAAAATCACCTGATTAGTTCTATACATTTTTTTCTCCAAGACATTTTTATCCTCTCATATTCAAAACTTATGAATTGATAATTCAACTTTTTGATATGACTAACATTTGTGTGTTATAACATATTTGAATGAATAATATGGCCTCTTGGAAACCTTGTACCTTATGATGAATTGGTTTTTAAGTTTGAGAATTGTCCACGAGTAGAATTAGCAACAGCTAATTTAAAAACACTTCTGTTCCAATTTATTTTACTTTTAAAATTTCTGATTTCTGTTCTATGCAAAAGACTTAGACATTACTTAGGGGCTAGAACAGATGGCAATAGTTATAACGTTATTATTTATATTTTCTAAATATATGTCTTCACTACTCCTATGTGCTTTTATACATTGTATATTATCAAACTAAATACTAAGACTAAAATCAGTGTCATACCTCAGGTTTCATATGTTTGTATATACAGTTACATGTTTGTATATCAAACATATAAACATATATGTTTAATATAAAATGTTTGATATTATTTATGTGTGTATATCCTACTTTGGACTCCATTTGATCAAATTTTAATATTTTATATTTGTCTTTTACTTCACCTCTACAGAGTTTGCTACTATGATGCCTTACAATGTGGAGTACAAGATAAAATGATATAGAGATACTCACTATCCCAGGATGGAAAGCAAGCTCACATCTTTAATTTTTCTTCTCCTTGTTATGCAAAACTTGACAATCATTTCACTTTATCCTTGCTGCATGAATCTCTGCATTTCTTCACATATCTTCAATCCTATTCTTTTTAACTTGGACATTCACAAATACTTTCAAACTTGCCTTCATGCTTCCAACCTAATTCCCTTCCATATGTCACTTCATTACGTTACATGTAAAGTCATCATTTAAAGAGCTCACAAAATTACTATCACTGAAACACACAGAAAATCTCCTTAGCCTCATCTAATTGCATGGGTTATCTTTGCTTATAAGACATGTCTCAAACTCCTAAACATCATTCTGAGACCCTCATTTACCTGAAAGACACAACCTTAAACTCCTAAACACCATTGTAAAACCTCACACAGCCTGATCCTTTCTTATTTTATCACATTTTCTCTCCTGATTATTCTGTGCTCCATCTGTATTCAATTCTCTTACTGATCAGCCTGTGCTCACTTTACCACACAATACCTGGCCTCACAGGCTTTTCTTTAAAATCTCATGGAAGGCATCCATAACTTCATAACTCGTGCATTGTGCATTCCTAAAAAAAAACAGGCATCATATATATGGCATGTAGGTTTGAAATCAGTTCTGAACAATAGCTTAAGCACCTTGGATCATAGCTATATGGGAATGTGAGTATCTAGGTGGCTATGCAAAATGGAATATGTCCTGGCCATCAATTTATTAACTGGCTCTGTGAAGCAAAAAAAAAAAAAAGTGTGGAGAACTTTTCCTTTCTTTTTTAAGTAAAACTATTACAAATGAGGTTACATTTCATACTCTTGATCTTGTCTGCAATCAGTGACATCTGGCCAACCACTGAGCTACTCTCAGTTAATCTTTCAGTGCTCGCCAATGCTAGCTATTTGACTTCTTTCAATGCTGCTAATCTCTTCAGAAACAATTCTTTTCTGAGTTTTGAGATGAAATGTTTTAAACCCCACTCCCTCTTTCTCTCTCTTTTTCCTGGTTCTCAATATATTCTTGCATTCACAACTGCTAGAAGTTAGCAATAACTATGCTAGATTAGAATACTAACTTTTCCTAAAGTTTCCTTCACCAGATTAACTAGTTTGTCACCTTTCAACTCAGATGCCCACAGTTTCAGGATACAGACAAAATGGCAAATTCATTATCATAATGAACATGAATGACCTCTTATCCAATTCCCAGTAGAGTTTTGTTACTGTGTGAAAAGTTCATGAGCACAGCCTTTTGTTTCTTGGCTTATGTGGTTCTTATTATTAAAAGAAAAGACCTGAATCATTTTCTCTATTTTGTCTTTAAGTAGGTTCATAATTTGGCACTTACAGTTAAGTCTTGGATCTATTCTGAGTTGGGTTTATATAGTATGCATATCAATACTCACTGTACTTCAATGCAGGTTCTTAGGATATTTCTCCCAACTCTCATGTTCCTATAATTATATTAAGAATACCACTTTACTTATTCCTAGCATTCCTTGATCTCAAAAGCTGATGGAAGGAAGGAAGGAAGGAAGGGAGGAAGGAAGGAAGGAAGGAAGGAAGGAAGGAAGGAAGGAAGAAAGGAAGGAAGGAATTACCTGAACAATATTTGACACCAGACTGTCCAGGTCAAGTTTTCTTTATTAAATGAACCATGCTGTATACAATATGCCCAAACAATTACCATAATTATATGACAGAAAATACTTATTTTTTGGCTCTGGTAGTGAGGCTGAAAGCAAAGAAGCAAAAGGATTTCTATGAGTAACTGTAAAAGGGAGGTGAAATGTGATTTACTCTGACTTACTTTGTATTTCTAGTCTCTTGGGGTTGAGGCCTGCAAAGGTTTGCCTACTTAGAAAGATATAAGGCAGTGAGTTAATTTATAAGATCATAGACAGCTAGAGAGTTGGTTTAATTGAAAGATATAATTACCAGGTGTTGAAGGCAAACGGGTTCATTAATTTAACAGACATTCAGTTAACTGAACTGTCCTCATTTTAATTTTCATGACATATTAAGGAGGGGGAAATATGAGAGCTGACCAATCCTGGACTTGCAAGCACTTTAAAGTCCACCTCAGGGACAAGTGATCTTTTAGAATTTGAAGGATACATCATTTTTTTCTTCTACTTAAAACTCCATGTTTTAAAACTCTGTAATAATCCTTCATTGCCCATGGAGGCTCCATGAAGCCCTTGATAATCTGACCTTTGTCTGTATCTCCTGTCTCAATTTTCTATGTTATCAATCATCTTGAATGCTCTGTGCTTTACATACTTTAAACTGATAACACTAGTAGTTATTTGTTATAATAATATTTTAATAATCAACAATGTTCTTATTATTTACTGTACACATATTACAAGAACATGCGAGGCACTTCATCTGCATTAAGCCATGAGAGCCTTCTGACCATATGACCTATGCTATGTGGAAAGATGCTGTTCCTATTTAAATATGATAAAATGAATTTAGGATCAACTACTTATCCCCAATTCAATAAGTAAAAAATGTAAAAGATAAATTAAAATGAAGAAATGGTCTATTCCAACACCTGCTTTTCAAACATAATTTTGTGTTGCATGTCAGTCTCTTATTCTGGTTTTTTATGTCTTGGCAGATCTGTCTCCAATAGCTAGGCAAGTCTTGTTTATTAGAAACTATCTAGAAATCTGTTGAAGGAAGAATTTTATACATACACACACACACACACACACACATATACATATATATGTGTGTGTGTGTGTGCATATATATATGCCCTCCTTTTCCTGGTTAGTTATAGAATTCAAAATGGAGGCTTATCTATGCCATTACCATGGCTTAGGAAGAAACATAAACCACAACCCTTCTCACAATGAGTAGCTCAATGACACTGAAGGTACAAAGTAATTCTGGAAGTTGGATTATTGCAGTTGTACTGAGGACAGGCTGAGAAACACATTAGCTATTCCCCATTTTCATACATTTTCCAAACACAAACCAACAACCTTTCTTCGAGAGTCATGAAATCATTTCATATAGACGGAATTGTGAAATAGTTTTATATTTGTCACCAATTTATAAAATGTGGAGTTGAAGTGATACTTACAATTAAAATAGAATAGAATACCAACTGCTAGAGATCTACTCTGTGTCTCTTGCTATTCAAGAAACACCTCTAAGTTTTGACAGCACTATGAAGGAAAAATCAATACTAACTCCATTAGACAAAAAATTAAAGTTAGAGAGAACTTTCTCAAGGTTAACCACTATTTTCTATGATAAAAATTTAAGTTTATACCTCTGATTCCACAATATTTTATGTTTTTATGAAAAAATACCTATACACTTCATGATACTTTAATCATGATTTTAAATATATTTTCAGGCATAGCTGCTAATTAAAGTCATAATTCCTATTGAAGGGGAATAATAATTATAGTTAAAGTGAAGAATTTACTTTGGAAGATATGTGACTTTGAATTTGAATGCCCCATCCCAAAGTATACACACACTACCAACTTTAGTGGAGGGTGACAGTTCAATTAACAAAATATAGGGATAAATAGCATTGATTAAGTAGAAATCTAAGGAAATAGTTAATTACATTTCTTGGATAACTGGAGAGAGTCTGTGTTTCAGCTCATCTTAATGAAAATCTCAATATATCAGGCCTTCTGACGAGCTCAGTGTACTTCTGTCTATGCTATGAAAGTATACTTAATCACACATATCACACACACACACACATACACACACACACAGACTCATGCACACACACACACACAGACACATGTACACACACACACACACAGAGAGAGAGAGAGAGAGAGATAGAGATAGAGAGAGAGAGAGAGAGAGAGAGAGAGAGAGAGAGAGAGAGTCTTCTTTGGTGATTGTACTGTTATTGTAGTACCTTGTAAGAACTCCAGGTTCCAGGAAGTAGGTGGTTTCTGAGATTATGGAATCAGACTAAAATTGTTATTACAACCATTAAAAATTACCAACACTTCAGCATAACTTAAATCAATTTGATTACTGTAAATCATACTCCCTTAGTATCCTTGTGAAACTACAGGTGTCTTCTTTTGAGGAAAAAAATATTTCAAGATCTTGTTGAAAACAACAATCTCCTGAAAGTTGAGAATTCAGTTGATGACATTCACACACAGGCAGGTCCCATTGTGTTCTTGATCTTGCAATGATGATGGTTGTGATGGGCACTATTGCTTTCTGTCCTCCAGCCATGCATCACACAAGGACGGTTATTTCTCAGTACTTCCACTGAAGTGTCTCCAACAATAAGTTTTGAGGCTTTGTTATTGGTGTCCAAAGCTCAGTGAGTTCATGTATATTGTTCTATGAACTTCCAAGCCTAGCTTCTCCAGGTTGGTGAGTGTGTGTATGTGTGTGTTTGTGCGCGTGTGTTTCTGTGTGTGTGTGTGTTAAAGAGAAGGTCTCTTTTCTCCGTTATCTGAAATGTATCTTCTGACTATCCTTCCTCACTGAGCATACCCACCTCTACCTTCTTAATGTCTAAGTAAGAAAGATGGTCCACCTACTATTTGGTAGTTAAATAAACTGTAAATCACCAAGGAAAAGGAAGTTGACAATGATTCCAATGTCTTCAAGTGACATTCATGCTTTAAGGATTTTTCTTAAACATTTTCCCTATGGCTCCTATCAGCTCAAATTCAATCAATTACATAGTGTAAAAAATCATAGGTCATATTTACTGTTGTTCCCTTATTGCTGGAGGGACAAATGAGGCAAAACCCAATGAAAACACACTATTCATTCTTGTCATTGCTTCACTTCCCCAGAGAAGATTGACAGACAAAATTGGAAAAGCATGGCCTTTCTTACAAAACAATAACTGTGAAAGAAAGACAAAGGTAGAAATGTGCAGAAGATGATTTGTGATATAGAACCCCATCCACATGGCAGAGATCTCTGGTGTGAGCACAGCCCATCACAGATTCTATACTGAACATAGTCAGGCCTTCACATCTCCATTCATTTCATCACCACATGTGATCATCTGAAGGCGAATATGACCTCATCAACACAGTTCTCAACAGTAGAGACAGATCATAAGGAAGATCAGAGCTGGAGGCTTTTTGTTAATAGCATTCCTAGCAGCAGAGAACTGCCACTATCCTGAAGGCAAACCTGAGCCTTGTCTACCATGATACCTAAACACAAAGGACTCACAGAATTTTTTCCATAAGAAAGAATACAGAAAAACAGCTGAGCCCAATAACCAGTAACTGTAGTAACTATTTCCTTTGACCAAATATGTAAAACTGAGAAAATATCTGTGAAGAAGATAAAGAATGCCTTCTTGTATACATCTAGTAAAAGGACTCAGCTAATCTCATTGGTCACATCAAAACTGTTTTTATGCTCCAAGATTAAGGGGTGCAGTAAGAAGGGGGATACTTTTCAAGCTCCAGTACTTCTGGACTGTAGTATTGAAACAAACAGTACAAGAATATCAAGAATAAATTGCTAAAAACTAAACATAAACTGAAAAGGCAGCAGTCACTGGATCTCAATTACTCAGAGGTATTACTGAGTGAAAGTCACACATTAAAAATTAAAGAGGAAAGGGACAGAGACACATTTTAAGGAAGAGAAGCATTGGTTAGATCATATAATGCCAGAAGAACAAATTTGAACAATGGGATCATTTGCTCCTGGTCTTGATATTGTGGTAATATTTAATTTTGAAACATTAGAATAATAGTGTAGTATTTGGCAATAAAAAGATAATAATGCATACAAGGGATTATATTATTGGTTCTACACATTGTTTGTTAACTGTCAGAATAAACCTATGGTTTATGATTTATTGTTGGTACTCTAGGATGTTCTGACTTGTACCAAACCAAGTCATAAATTCCAGGGTCAAACTTATCAACCAAGTTCAATAGTACTCAGGAAATAGACCAAATAACAATAATTGTTATTCACTGATAGTTATTTTTGGTACGATATAAGAGGTACAGTAAAAGTACTGTCCAAACTCAGAACTGGCTTCCCTGGTAGAGCTTTCCTCAACAGTGGAAGGGTTCTAAGGAAGAAGAGACAGCTTTCTGTCATGCAGACTGCAAAGGCAAATGCTGATTGACTGAGAGGTGGAATTTGGTGGTTTTTATAGTGCCTGTGATCCCCAGGCTATCATTTGAGGCCCTGTTTACCCTGTGGTTTCAGTCACATTGACCATTTTTACAGCTGATATAACTTTCCAATAGTCAATCTTATTTTCCTTGATTTAGAATGAACATGTCCAGTTAAGAGTACAAATCAAACAATTTATATTTTAATATAATTTTGGGGGGGAAAACAATGCTCAACTGCAGTTTATGCTTGCATAACCAAAATAAAGCCAGAGCTTTCTGGGAGTTACCTTACTACAATGCCATCTTGAGAAAAAGAAGATAATCTCATGTTCATAAGTATTTCAAATTGAGAAACTTCCTAAATCTTTAATTTTTTCTTTGTTTCAATTTTTATTATTTTATTTATTTACATTTTCATCGTTGACTCCCCTCTTGGACCCCCACAGTTCCTTATCCCATTCCTCCTCTGCCTTGCCTCCAAGAGGGTGCTCCTCACCACCCCCTTCCCCACCACTACCACACACACACCAGGCTTCCCCTTTCCCTGGAGCCTCTTTCCAGGATTAAGAGCATCTTATCCCACTAAGGCCTGACCAGGCAGGCAGACCTCTGCTATATTTGTGCCAAGGGACACAGACTGGCCCATACATGCTGCTGGTTGGTGGCTCAGTCTCTGGGAGCTCCCTGGGGTCTGGGTAAGTTGTGACTGCTGGTCTTCCTATAAGATCACTCTCCCCTTCAGCTTCTTCAATCATTCCCTTAATTCAACCATAGGGGTCACTGACTTCAGTTCAATGATTGGGAGTAAGTATCTGTGTGGAGAGCCACACAGTGCTGCACCTTTAAGATGGCACTGGTCTCCGCCTTCCGCCACCTGCTGGCGAGGACTCTTAGGAGTAAACAACTCCTTATATGGCAGTGGCAGTTGATCTGGCTTGTCTCCGTGTGTGGACCTATCTGCTGTTGCCACGTGGCAGACGGGGGTTGGCTAGCCCTAGAGTACTTAAGCCTGGGAGAGGCTTCCCTCGAGGTCGTCAGTTAGAAGGTGGTCAGTTAGAAGGTCATCAGTGAGAAGATTGCTCAAGGGTCCTGATTAAACTGCTTGGAGAAGAGCTCCTGCGTTGCGTCTTCCTTGCTGGTCGAGGGTGGATGCGACAACTG
The DNA here is from genome assembly GCF_004785775.1 of Grammomys surdaster. Lineage (NCBI taxonomy): Eukaryota > Metazoa > Chordata > Mammalia > Rodentia > Muridae > Grammomys > Grammomys surdaster. Next base: position 14,235,410 of record NW_021604782.1, on the reverse strand, counting down.
GCGGCCCGCACGGGGAAACAGCGAAGCTCAGAACTTCAAGCAGTCAGGGTGGTGCACCGGTAAGTTCCCAGGTTAAGTTGGGACAAGAGAAGGCCCTCGGTAAAAGAGGCAATAAAGTTTCCGGGTAGGAACAATAAAGCTCCCAGGTTATTGGGACAAGACAAAGCTCCCAGGTTATTGGGACAAGACAAAGTTCCCAGGTTATTGGGACAAGACAGACAAAGCTCCCAGGTTATTGGGACAAGACAGACAAAGCTCCCAGGTTATTGGGACAAGGCAAAATTCCCAGGTAAATGGGACGAGGGAAAGTTCTGGAATAAGGGAAAGTTTCCGAGCAGGTTGGAACAATAAAGTCTGCGGAACTGAGCGTAGCCATTTCACTCTTTGCTGCAGACAAAGAGAGAGCAGAAAAGTGTACATTGTTGCAGACCAAAAGTGAAAGGCACAGTGTATTGAAAGTATGGGCGCTTCTCAGTCGCACCCAATTTTTTTTGGCTCTTCAGGAGCTGCTGTTATCTAAAAATTTGAAACTCAAGAAAAGCACCCTTGAAAGGAGGAATTCCCATTACTTGGAAAACGGGGGATCCAGTTTGGGTTCCTCAGTGGCCACTCTCCTCTGAGAAATTAAAGGCTGTCAAAGAGCTGGTGGCTGAACAACAGTCCTTAGGGCATGTAAAGTCCTCCACGTCTCCCTGGAACACTCCCATCTTTGTAATAAAAAAGAAGTCTGGAAAGTGGAGATTGTTACATGATCTACATGCTATTAATGAACAAATGCAGATCATGGGCCCAGTACAACGAGGATTGCCACTTTTATCATCTTTGCCAGCCTCCTGGCCTATCATAGTAATAGATATAAAGGACTGTTTTTTCTCCGTCCCCTTGTGTGTCAAAGATAGTGAAAGGTTTGCATTCACCATTCCCTCATGCAATCATGAGGAGCCTGATCAGAGGTTTGAATGGGTAGTCTTACCTCAGGGCATGGCAAATAGCCCTACTATGTGTCAGCTCTATGTGGGCAAGGCCATTGCCCCTTTGAGAAGAAAGTTCCTAGCTTTGAGATGTGTTCACTATATAGATGACATCTTGTTAACAGCTAACAGTGAACAAGTTTTAGATCTAGCCTACGGGGAGCTGATTAAGTTACTGGAGAGGAAAAGATTGTTTGTTGCCCCCGAAAAGGTTCAAAAGGAGAGCATAATCAATTACTTAGGAGCACGCATTGGGCCTGTAAATATATCTCCTCAAAAGATTGAGTTAAGAAAGGATAATTTGAAGACCTTGAATGATTTTCAGAAGTTATTAGGAGATATTAATTGGATAAGAAGCTATTTAAAGTTGCCAAATTATGAATTAAAGCCCCTATATAATATTTTGTTGGGTGACTCAGCACTTGATTCCCCTAGGAAATTGACAGCAGAGGCTAGAGTAGCTTTACAAAAGGTTGAGGAGAGACTTCAGAATGCCTTTCTACAACGATGGCAAGACCATCGGCCTATTCTTTTATGCATCTTTGCCACTGCCTATCAACCTACAGGATTCTCTGAGTGGAGAAAAGGCTTGCAATGTTGTCGCACATTGCTTGGAAGCTTGGGCTGCGTGGGGAAAACCACGCCAACTTAAAACCGACAATGGGCCAGCCTATACGGCCAATTCATTCACCTCCTTTTGTGAACAAATGGAGATAAACCTAAACCATGGCTTACCATATAACCCTCAAGGCCAGGGTATTGTGGAACGTGCTCATCGCACCTTAAAAGAATGCCTACAAAAACAAAAAGGGGGAGTAGGCCAAGGCCGTGCCCCCAAGGAGAGAATATCGTTAGCCTTATTTACCCTAAATTTTTTAAATTTGGATATCCACGGCCGCTCAGCTGCGGACAGACATCAGAATTCTCATGGCCCCTCTAGAGGCATGGTAAAATGGAAAGATGTCCTAATAGGCTCCTGGCGAGGGCCTGATCCCGTGCTGACATGGGCACGAGGTTCTGTTTGTGTTTTTCCTCAGGACCAGCAAGATCCAGTGTGGGTGCCAGAGCGCCTGGTGCGGAAGGTTCGCTATGAAGACCCTCCTGAGGCTCGAGAGGATGATGGTGACAGTGACACCAGGGTTAGAGACTGAAGGAGCCGGAGACATCTAGAGAACCCCTGCTTCGTGACATCTTCCTCTTGACCAAGTGGGCGGGTTTGGGATCCTTGGCGATACTTATGGTGCTAGCCTCCTCTATCTGCCTGTGGTTTATTTGCGATGTTAGGGTTACACAAAAACGGAATGCAGCCATGATTATCCAAGCCTTTACTGCCTTTGAGGCCGGAGAGTTCCCCCAAGCTTGGCTGGCATCCATCAAGCCTTGAGTCATCACATTCAGGTTGCGAGGCTAAGCACTGCACTTGAGGTATGCTGTCAGCTGCTCGCAGCCTCAAGGGGAGCAAGTCTGATTGATGCGGGTTAGTGCCATCCTTTCCCCCAACTGATCCCAATGTTGTTCCCGCCTCAGCAAAAATCGGCACTGGATGGGTCTGACACTGCCTGGGCAGGGATGCTCAGGGAGGGTTAGTACAATGTCCGTTGTTCTTTCTGAGATCAGACCTCTACTCTCACCTGTTTCGTATAAAAACAAAAAGGGGGAACTGTGGAGAGCCGCATAGTGCTGCACCTTTAAGATGGCACTGGTCTCCGCCTTCCGCCACCTGCTGGCGAGGACTCGTAGGAGTAAACAACTCCTTATATGGCAGTGGCAGTTGATCTGGCTTGTCTCCGTGTGTGGACCTATCTGCTGTTGCCACGTGGCAGACGGGGGTTGGCTAGCCCTAGAGTACTTAAGCCTGGGAGAGGCTTCCCTCGAGGTCGTCAGTTAGAAGGTGGTCAGTTAGAAGGTCATCAGTGAGAAGATTGCTCAAGGGTCCTGATTAAACTGCTTGGAGAAGAGCTCCTGCGTTGCGTCTTCCTTGCTGGTCGAGGGTGGACGCGACATATCTGCATCTGTCTCAGTCAGCTGCTGGTTGGGCCTCTAAGGGAACAGTCATGCAAGCCTCCTGTCTGTAAGCACATCAGAGCATCAGTAATAGTGACAGGCCTTGGTACCATCCTGTGAGATGGATCCCCCAAGGTGGGCCAGTCGTATCACCTTTCCCTCAGTTTCGTCTCCGTTTTTTTGTCCCTGCAATTCATTTAGACAGGAACAGTTCTGGGTAAGAAATTTTGACTGTGGATCAGTGACCCTGTCCCACTGTTTGAAGCCCTGTCTATCTACTGGAGGTGGGCTCTTTGAGTTTCCTCTCCCCAGTGTTGAGCATGTTGGCTAAAGTCATCCCCATTGAGTCCCTGGAATGTCTCATCTCCCTGGTCTCTGTTATTTTCTAGAGGGTCCCCCCTTCTCACACCCACCAATGCTGCTTATCTCCATTCATTCTCTTGCCCCTAAAACACACGTTAAGCTTAAAATTAAAGAAAGCTAGATTTTTACAAATCTTTCTGAATGAACTATTTTTTTCTAATTTCAGTGAAATGTAAATCTATATAAAGAATTTTTTTCCTAGAAATCTTATTTTTCATTATCCATCCTGTGCTGTATTTTTCTCCTATGCTATGGATCTTTCCTTCTAAAAAAAATTGCTTTTCCACTCCAGCTGTAAATATTCTTCTTTGCTTCTGTTCCACATATCATTTATTGTCCTGAAGAAGAGAAAAGATGGAACTGTCAGATACTAATGGTTAATCATCAGACTTCAATTACACCCATTCAGATTGCTGCAAAGATAGGGTCACATTTCTTTGGCCACTGTGGATCCTTCCCATCCATATTTTATTTATTTATTTTATTGCTTATTTTATTTATTTACATTTCAAATGCTGTACACCTTCCCAGTTTCCCCTCCACAAATCCTTCCATCCAATCTTTCCTTCCCCCTGCCTTTATAAGGGTACTCCCCCACCCACCCCTTCCCACCTCACCACCCTAGCATCCCCCTACCCTGGGATATCGAACCTGCACAGGACAAAGGGTCTCCCCTTCCTTTGATGGCAGATAAGGCAGTAGTCTGCTTCATAATCAGCTGGAGCCATGGGTCCCTTCATGTGTATACTCTTTGGTTGGTGGTTTAGTACCTTGGAGCTCAGGTGGGGAGTGGGGGCAGGAGGCAGTTCACTGATACTGTTGTTCTTCCTATGGGGTTGCAATCCCCTCAATCCCCTTCAGTGCCTTTAATCCTGCTCCATACTCTTCCATCGAAGTCCTCATGCTCAGTCCAATGGTTGGTTGCAAGCATCCACATCTGTATTTGTCAGGCACTGGGAGAGCCTATCAGGAGACAGCTAGGCCAGACTCCTGTCAGCAAGTTCTTCTTGGCATCAGCAATAGTGTCTGGGTTTAGTGTCTGCAGATGAAAAGGATCCCTAGTTGGGGCAGTCCCTGGAAGAGTTTTCCTTCAGTCTCTGTTCCACTCTTGGTCTCTACATTTCCTTTAGTCAGGAGCAATTCCGAGTTAAAATTTTTTAGATGGGTGAGTGGCCCCATTCCTCAACTGGAGGTTGTGCCTATCCATTGGATATAGTCTCTACAGGTTCTCTCTCCCCTTTGTTGGGTATTTTGGCTAACGTCATCTCCTTTGGGTCCTGAGAACCTCTTGCTTCCCTAGCCTCTGTGACTTTCTAGTGGCTATCCCCAGTTGTCCAATCCCTCCTGCAACACATCTCATTTCAATTTCCTGATGCTTTGTACTTTTCCTCCTTCTTGTCCCACACTTTATCCTGTCCCCCATTTCTCTCCCCATCCTAAGTAGGACTGTAGCTTCCACATTTTGTTCTTCCCTCTTCTTGGGTTTCATATGGTCTGTGAGTTGTATCTCGGGTATTGCGAGCTTTTGGGCTAATATCCACTTTTTAGTGAGGACATACCATGTCTCTTCTTTTGTGACTGGGTTACATCACTCTGGATGATATTTTCTAGTTCCATCCATTTGCCTGTGAATTTCAAAACGTCATAGATTTTAATAGGTGAATAGTATTCCATTGCATAAATGTACCACATTTTCTGTATCCATTCCTCTGTTGAGGGACATTTGGGTTATTTCCAGCTTCTGGGTATTATAATTAAGGCTGCTATTAACATAGTGGATCATATATCCTTGTTATATGCTGGAGCATCTTTGGATTATACGCTCTGGAATGGTACAGCTGGGTCCTCAGGTAGCACTATGTCCAATTTTCTGAGGCCAGACTGATTTCCAGTGTGGTTGTACAGCTTACAGTTCCACCAAAAATGCAGGAGTTGTTGCACAACTTTCTCCACATCTTTGCCAGCATCTGCTGTCACCTGAGTTTTTGATCTTAGCCATTCTGCCTGGTGTGACATGGAATCCTGGGGTCATTTTGATTTACATTTCTATGATGACTAAGGTTGTTTAACATTTCTTTAGGTGCTTCTTTGCTTTTCAAGATTCTTTGTGTATCTGTGCAATCTATTTTTAATAGTGTTATTTAGTTCTCTAAAGTCTAATTTCTTGAGTTATTTATATATTTAGGATATTAGCCTTCTGTCTGATATAAGGTTGTTAAAGCTCTTTTCTCAATCTGTAGGTTGATGTTTTGTCCTATTTACAGATTTCTTTGCCTTAAAAATGCTTTTCAATTTTGTGAGGTCCCTTTTGACAGCTTTTTATCTTAGAGCCTGAGCCATTAGTATTCTGTTCAAGAAAATTTCCCCTCTGCTGATGTGTTTGAGGCTCTTTCTTACTTTTCCTTCTATCAGATTTAGTGTGTCTGATGTTATATGGAGTTCCTTGACCCACCTGGACTTGAACATTGTACAAAGAGGTAAGAATGGATCAATTAAGATTCTTCTGCATGCTGACTGCCACTTGAACCAGCACCATTGGTGGAAAAAGCTGTCTTTCTTCCACAGGATGGCTTTGGCTTATTTGTCGAAGACCAAGTGACCATAGGTGTGTGGGTTCATTTCTAGGTCTTCAATTCTATTCTACTGATCAACCTGCCTGTCTCTGCACCAACACCATGTGGGTTTTTTGTTGTTGTTGTTGTTTTGTTTGTTTGTTTTTTTCTTTGTTTTCTTTCTTTCTTTCTTTCTTTTTTTTTATCACTATTGCTCTGTAGTACAGCTTTGGGTCACGGATGGTGATTCCCTCAGAAGTTCTTTTATTGTTGAGAACGGTTTTCATTATTCTGGGTTTTTTGTTATTTCAGATGAATTTGAGAATTGCTCTTTCTATCTCTGTGAAGAATTGAACTGGAATTTTGATGGTTACTGCATTGATTCTATAAATTGCTTTCAGTAAAATGGCCATTTTTACTATGTAAATCCTGCAGCTCCATCAGCATGGGAGATCTTTCTATCTTCTGAGATTTTCTTTGACTTCTTTGTCCAGAGTCTTGAATAAATCCTTCTTTTTAATATTTCTTGTCCTAGAGTGAGAAGTTCTGAGATCTTCTCGGACCTATCTTTTAAGGACCTATTTATTCATATTATTTCTAAAAAAAAAAACAATAATAATAGACTTAGAAATTCCAGAGAAGTAACACTGTTTGTTATGTAGCATCATTTCTTAGTCCTAGTTCTTTTTTTTTTCTAGAAGGAAAAACATTTGAGATTCTATTAAGTTCCACAGGCATAGAATGGAAGTTATATAAATACGTCTAGCTGTGTCACATTGGGGCAAAAGAAATCAGGAAGATGTAGTACACCCTTACTTATTATCTTTGAATTCTCACACCCTATCTGGAATATCACTCTGAGACTTACTTCTTAATTTGTTTACAGAGAAATGTTATCATTACCTCTTCACTCTGCCTTCCCTTTTCTCTAATTATTTTTACTAATAGCAACAGTCTAGACTGCTACTCACATAGGTGGGAAAGTGTAAAAACTTTTGTAACTCTTGGCTATAAATTTGTAACTACATTGACCTGACTTAGGAATTTCTGATCCTGCAAGCTGTCTTCCATCACCTTCTGCCCAATTACCAACTACCAAACTCCCAGTTCTCTGGAGAAGTATGTAACTCATATGAGTTTTCTGTCAGTATGAAGTTATCAACTAAATAGTAAATTCTTGTTTTCCTAGTTTCCTAGGAAGTTTAGTCAGACAGTTCACACCAAATTATATTGTGTAAATAACCCTAAACCTGTACCTAGTAGACTTACATAATTATCAGCATATTGCCTCTACCCTTCAGCCTCTAGTTGCCTGTAAAGTTTATACACAACTCTAATGGGTGTGTTTATGTGTGTGTTCTCTTTTTATGTTGCTACTATAGATAGTCATGGCTGTACAATGTTGAGTTCCTTAAAGAAATAGTAGAGCCATGGATTTTTAAAATATACCTCATAATAAAAGATTAATCTTGATGGGGACTGTCAGGGTCTTCCTGTTGAACAACAAAACCCACTTCTCTGTGGTCTTATCACAGACACTTTGTAATTCATGGAGATACTTCAGAATTATTAAAGTCTTGATGAATTGTTTTTAATTTGGGTGAGTTACACAGTGTTAATTATTGTTCATAAATTAAGACTTACTGGTATTTTATATATGAAGTTATATCTAATTTACAGAGTTCAAATTCATATTAAATGCCTACTACATTGCATCCAAAATATGGTTGGTAGAGTACCTAAAATTTAGTACTTAATTATCAGGAGTTTTGTCTTAAAAATCAGTTAATATTCAAGGCTTTAATTAGTCTGTGTCAGCCACTGACCACTTTTCTGTCTCAGTAGAAGGATAGACTTCTTTAAGGTGTTGAACATGAATAGAAGGAAGAGAAACAAAGGAGGAGGCAAGATGTCAAAATAATTGTATGGACAAATGATACAAAATTAACTTATATTATGGCCTCCCTAAAATCCCAAGAAAATTCTTTTAGTTGCTACATTCTCACGACAGTAGAATACAAAAATCAATATTCAAAAATCAGTAGTCTTTCTATACACCAATAATTAGGATGCTGAGAAAGAAATTAGAAATAACCTCAGGGACATGAAATATTTCTATATTTAAAATTATAAAATATTGAAAGAAAAATCAAGATGACTCTTGAATATGAGAATATCTATGCTCATGGGTTAGTAGAAATAATTTCAGGAAGATGATTTATATTATCAAAAGTAATCTGTAAGTTTGATGCAATACCCAACAAAAGTCTAATGACATTTTTCACAGAACCAGAATAACAAAAACGAAAACAGAACAGGCAAAAAACAAAAACAAAAAAACCAAAAACAAACAAACAAAAGACGTGTAGATTAATGAAATAGAGTAGGAATAAAGTAGAGAATGCAAATATGCAAATATGAAACTACACAACTACAGCCATCTGATTTTATCTTTTTAAGATTATTAATTTTTTTATCCTATGTATATGTATTTCCCTAAATTTAGATATGTGCAATACATGTTCCTAGTGTCCAGGAAGGTGAAATAGGGTGTCAGATCCTTTAGAACTGGAACTATCAACAGTTGTGAACCACAATATAGATGCTGGTCACTGAACCCCAGTCCTCTAGGAAGAGCAGACATTGTTCTTAACCACTGAGCTATCTCTCCAGCACCTATAGCTACTTGGTTTTTGTCAAAGATATCTAAAACAAACATTGGACAACTTCTCCTCCAAATGGTATTGGGAAAAGTAATTGTTTGTATATAAAGAAATATGAAGCTATATACCCATGAAAAAAATCAACTCTAATTCAGTCAAAGATATTACTGTAAGATGCTAAATTAATATCAAAACATAGGTAAAAATATTTCAAAATATAAGCATGGGAAACAACTTCCTGGAAAAATTCCAGTCACTCAGAGAATAATTCTTGGAATTGATCAAATAGATTCTATGACTAAAGAGCTTCTACTTGCAGAGCAGAGGAAACAACTAACTGAAGCAAACCTATATCATAGGATGAAAGTATTTCCTAACTACAGCTGACAGGGGAATATTATCTCTAATGTACAAAATATTTAAAGTGAACATAGCTTCTCATCCACATCATTAAGTAGGTACAGTTCTCAAAATATGAAGCATAAATGGCTAATGCACAAAATTACAAGATACAACACCCTTAGCCATTAATGAATAAAAAGGAAAATAGCCTTAAGATTCCATTAGAATGGCTATCCTTAAGTACTATTGCATAATAGCTAAAGCTGGCAACGATTTGAAGGAGAAAGGAACTCTTGAGTTCTGCTGGTAAAAATGTAGGTGAATGACCTCATCTGTGGCTTTCATGTAGAACAGTGTTCTCTGAGGCCATAGCTTCCATGAGATTCTTCTAGAAAGTAAGTGGGCCTAACTGGTACTAGTATTTATTCACGGCTCCATAATTGTGGGTCCTGTCTCCTCATGAATCTCCTTGAGCCTTTCTTCCTGACACTGTTTTCTTCCTGATTCTGTTTTCTTCCATCATATCTTCTAATGTCAGATCTGTCAATTCAATTTAAGAGCTTTCCTTGCCTTCTGCTCCTTATACACCAAGCAGCATATTTCATGTATATTCTGCACTATTAATTCAGATGTATCACATTCACTGTTCTGTAATAATTTTCACTAGGGTTTATGTAATGAATATCTGCATTTACTCTCTATTGTGCAAATTATATGACAATGACCTTAAAGGGTGATATTCAATATCACATGAGACCTAATTACACATTAGTTAAGCTATGACACAGGATATAGCTGAGGATGACTTCAGGCCTTTTCACAAGAATATTTGCTTTTATTGGCTCACATTTACCCCATAAAACTATAAGTCTACGATTTCAGCCACAATAAAAGTAGACCCTTGCTTAGCTCAGTTGTAAGATGAGGACTTTTTTACTTGGATCAGAGTTGAACATAGTACCTTTTACCTCAAATTCCAAAAAAAAAAAAATGTACCTCCCAAAATAAAACCAAATATTTGACCTACATCATTATTTTAGAATTTTAGTTATTTAAGTACGTAAGTTTGACATTCAATACCCTTGAAGAAAACCTTATATTTTAACTTACAGTCATTTCTAGTGTTAAAACAGAGGAACATCTTCCGGTCTGGGCCTGAGCACTGAGCAGATCCCGGGCGGCAGCTCTGCACCCAATCTCACAAATCTTAGAGGAAGCAGGTCTCCCAGGATCTCTAACCTGGGCAGTATCTTAGGTAAGGAGACACCAACACCTGCCCCAAACAGGGAGTAACTGGGACCCACTGGGACCCATGAATTCACTCCTGGCCCTGAGGACTGGTTCTTCCCTGTCTGTACCCGAGCATTGAGCAGATCTTGGGCCCCAGCTCTAACACCAGTAGTAACACCAACCCCACACAGTTCTGAAACAACCAATATAATAACAAAAGACAGGCTCCAGTCGGAGACAAGGCAGGTAGCACTAAAGAGATCCAGATGGCAAAAGGCTAGCACAAGAACATAAGCATAAGCAGCCCAGGGTACTTGGCATCATTAGAACCTAGTTCTCCCACACTAGAAAGTTGTGAGTTCCCCATATCACCAGGAAAGCAAGATTCAGATTTAAAATCACTTATAATGATGATGATAAAGGACTTTAGTTTTTTTGTTTGTTTTGTTTTTGTTTTTGGCAGCACTCGCCTTTAATCTCAACATTCAGGAGACAGAGGCAGGTGGATCTCTGTGTTTGAGGCCTGCCTTGTTTACAGAGTGAACTCCAGAACAGCCAGGGCTACACAAAAAAACCCTATCTCAGCAAACAAACAAACACCCTGGCCTATCTCTCCCGCCCATTAGAGGTTGGGAGGTAGAGTGTCTCATCTCCCTGACCACACTTCATTCTCTGAGAGCACAAATGACACTGCTTCCCCAGCATTCCCTGGCCCCTGATCCGATGCTCTTGTTCCTAGGCCTTTGAGAAGCCCTTGCCCCTCTGTGATTTAGGTTGTTCAGTTCTGAAACATCCTAGAGAGGACAGGCTGGGCAAGATAGCTAAGGGCAGGAAGCCTTTCCTGGATCTAGTATTCCGTAGTCAATCTACTCAGAAGGGTTTCTGGATAGCCCTTGCGTTAGTCACAGCTATGGCTTCAGAGCTGAGACTGAGTCCCTCCCTCCTTCCCCTGCAGCCATGTCTGGCAAAGTCTCTGATCTCTTGGAACCTCCATCTCCTTAGCTATTCTTGATGGCCATGCAGACTGAATAGAGTGCTTATCCTAAGTACCAGCATGCTAGTGACTGGTTTATAAGCCATTACAGACCAAGGCCATTTCTCCACAAAGCTGTTTGGCCTGGCCAGGGATCCCACCAGGCAGAGTCATAAACTTTCTCCCACACTGTTCTGGGCATCAGGGAGGGAAGGGTGAGAGTATGAAGTACACATTTCCCTCTTGTGCTGACTGGGAACATATGTGAGGCAGGTCTCAAGCAAGCTGCTTAACACAAATGTCAGTGGACTCCAAGTCCACATGTAGCTGCCACACACGGGCAAACAGCCATGCGCCCTAGCATCTCATACCTCATACACGTTAGTGTCTCTCTTCCTACCACAACCTCAAGTATCCTTGGGCCCTCAGCTCCATGCAAACATCCACAGCAAAAATCAAGCCCATTCCTGCCACCTGAACCCCAGTGATACATTTTCAAGGTCATAACCCTTACCCTAAGTTTAAAAACACACTTAAATGAACCCTAGACAGTTAAGTGTGCCCCATGGCCAGTAGATTGCGTTCCTGACATAGCTTCAACTGGACTGCCTCAGCACCACCTGCTGGCAAAGCTGGGGTTCCTGCAGGGCTGGGCCCAGGTCCAGCCCTGGCTCAGCATCTGCCACACGCCGGGGATCAGCCAGCCTCAATGTCAGGGGCCACCACTAGTGGCCACTTGGGACACCTTCTAGACACTTAGATCCCGGCTCCCAGTCTGCCAAAATTCCTACCCAGGTGAGGTGTCCAGGGTCACGGAGACCAGGGTGTGACCCGCGCAATCATCTCACCAGCAAGAACGCACGCGGACACCAGGATCCTTCTGCAGCAAGCATTTATTGCGATGTGAAGAGGAAGACCCCGGGCCCCGAAAAGGCACTGCTTATATATACCCTGGAGCGGCGTGTTCATTTCTGGTTGTCTGCTTGCTCAGGAGCGCATATTACACCCCGGGATGGGCCGTGATTTGGCGCATGTTCACCACTTGCACATTGTGCAGTTCATCTGTAAACTTGGGAGAGCATCTTATAATGGCGATTACTGTCACTGCTCACTGTGGCTCTCTATATCTCCCCCTTTTTGTTTTATAAAGATGAGTGATAGGCCTGGCCAGTGTCCCGTGTCTTAGGCTAGTTGACGTGTCTCCATTTCCAGCACCAATGAAAGGTGAGTTCCCTGTCTTAGGCAGAGAGGGTTGCGCACCCACACCTGGCATTCTCTGAATGTGCGCGCCAGGTTGTGGCCACTCACAAGGCCCATCATGGGGTGGACTCACAGCAAGTGGTGTGCTTCTGGCTTATGGCATCAACCTAGTCCCGTCGTTGGGACCAATGGCAGCTGGTCCGGAGGCGTAGTAGCATCTGTCAGCACAGTCTTCCCAACCTTACCAGGTCCAATGGACACAAGTCCTCTGGGTGCGAGGGCTAGGGGAAGCAGAAAGAGATGCAAACACCCATTCTCAGCTAATTCTTTAGCATGGATAACCAAATATCGGGAGATGAGCCTTGCTCTAAGGCCACAAGTGCTTGGGCAATAACGACCTTGTCACGTTTTTGTTGAGCTCTGAGCTTGCAAACCAACCAAAGCATGAACACTAATCTGCAACATAGGGCTGCACCAAACAGGCCTACTCCCACCCACTCTTTAAAGGAGGAGAAGGCCAAAGAAATCCAGGAGAGTCCTTCAGTCAGTGAAAGGTCCACTCGCGTTGAGTTGATGGCCACCACCGCTGCTCGCAAATTCTCGAGAAGTTCATCAAATCATTCTGACCATTCTCCTGCTCTGTAATGAGACAATTGTCGGGACAAATTAGCTGCTTGAATAAAGTTTTAATATTGAACACAAGTAATACAGAGGGCTCCCAGTTTTCTTTCACATCCCAGTTGTGCCAGTTGAAAGAGAATATCTAACCTTTCTTCTACCAAGTCTAGGAGCTGATTAACAATCATCAATCCGCCTTTCAATTGAGCACTCGTAGAAGTATGGAGGTTGATCGCCTCTGCCACTGTAGAAGATAGCTGATTCAAGGCTGTACCTGTCTGGACCGAGGTTGCCATAGCAATCCCAGCAGCCGTAGCTGCAACTGCGCTAATGGAAATTGCCGTTACAATAGCCTCAGTTATCCCAAAATCTCTTTTTTGTCTGAATAATGATAGGGTAGAAGGGGTTTCAACAGGAACAGGGACCCATCATGGCACCCTGGCAACCATGGCACGCTTAGCTTGACCAACAGCCCAATTCTGAGACATCACCGTTTCACCATAGTTCCATTAATAATTCCCGTAAAGGATGTCCTTCCTGCCACCCCGCCCTGGAGAAAGGCTAAGGAGTTGAGGTCGGTACAACTGCCATTAATCCCACAAAGTAGTCATTTGTGGAAGGGATTCATATCAAGGCCCTGTAGAAAAGGGCCCTCTCTCATCACCGAGTCAGATCCAGGATCCACCAAAATATTGGGTGAAAAGGAAAAGGTTTCATTGGTATCTGCCCATCGTATTACTCTGGGTTGACAATCAGACCAGGGCAGAACAACTACCTCATCTTCTTGATTACAAAAGGGGGAGACCTTAGGTTGACGGGGATGCTCCCCATCAGTAAAGTCAGGTGGTAAAAATGTTCCATTTATCCAAATGGTCGGTTGCAAAAAGGACTGTGAGAACCCAGTGACATAATTATTATCCTTTTTATTATTATCCTTTTTAGTTGTTAATTTAACCCAGCTTCTCTTGTCATAAAACCACCCCAAGGCTCTCTTCGAGAGAGTTATACAGTTTCCTGTCTCAGTAATCTGAAAGCAGAGAGAGCCCCGTTCAGGTAAGGAGCGATTTCCCCCAAGGGGGCGTGGGTTTTATCATAGGGAAGATAGGGCAGCCCCATGGTTTTGTTGGTTGTAAGAAATCATGGAAACAGCACGGCATCATGTCTAACAGGTATGGGTTTAGGGAAAGGAGATAATATAGCCCATCGTTGTTCCCCCCATATACTAGGAATCGAAATCTGGAGGATCCAAATTAGGACTGGAAACATCTTTTGGGGGGTCATGTTCAGTTGCCTCGAGTCATCGTGTCAGTCGCTCTGGTAGACAAAATGGATTGTCTTCTTCCTGCGGAAAAACACAAGCAGCTCCCCTGGATCTTATTAAAATAGGATCCGGGCATTTCCATTTGCCAGTCAAGACATCCTTCCACTTGACCATCTCCTTTGGCCTATCAGGCTCTAAGCAATGACGGTCAGCAGCCGAATGGCCCTGACTGTCCAAATTTAAAAAATTAAGAGTAAAGAGTGCTATAGAAACAGTTACTTGTGGCACTAAGGGTAGAGCCTCCTTGATTCCCCCTTTTTGTTTTATTAGATAAGATTTTAGAGTGCGATGAGCCCGTTCTATGATGCCTTGTCCTTGAGGATTGTATGGAAGGCCCGTCAGGTGGGTCACCTCCATTTGGCGACAAAATTGTCCAAAATTTTGAGAAGTATAAGCTGGTCCATTATCAGTTTTGAGAATTTTAGGCTTTCCCTAGATACTCCAGGCCTCAAGGCAATGTTGGATAACATGTGCTGCCTTTTCTCCCGATAAGGGGGAGGCAAAAATGATTCCAGAACAGGTGTCAATAGAAACATGTAAATACTGAAGTCTCCCAAAGGATGGAATATGGGTAACATCCATTTGCCAAATCTGCAATGGCCGAATTCCTCGTGGATTAATTCCCACATGAGGCACGGGTAAAAATTGACAGCAATTCTGACATTGAGTAACTATATCTCTAGCTTCTTTTCTAGTTATATCAAATCGATGATGTAACTTCTCTGCTGTCACATGAAATTTTTTATGAAAATCTTTGGCCAAATCCAATTTTGAGGATAGGGCGATAGCAACCAACTTTGTGGCTCAATCTGCCAGGTCATTTCCATGAGACGTTGGACCTGGTAGACCTGAGTGAGCCCTAATATGTGTAATAAAAACAGGATATCTTCTATTGACCAAGGTAGACTGAATCTTTTGGAAAAACTTCTACAAGCCTGCTAGAGGGCCTAATTAATCCAGCAACTTCCAAGACTTTAACTGCATTTACCACATAAAGGGAATCAGATACAATATTTAAGGGGCCTGGAAAGGTTTCTAAGACTTCCAGTACCACCAAGCATTCCACAATTTGAGGTGAAGCTTCATTATATTGTTTAGATGTAACTCTATCATCAACCACGTAAGTGCCTACTCCTGTTTTTGACCCATCCGTACATATCACTACCCCATCTGGGAGTGGTTCTTGAGATAAAATACTTGGGAAAACAACACCCTGACTCGAGGCAAATTGTAAAATAGGATGTTTAGGATAATGATTATCTATTTGGCCATTAAAGGAGGTGACTAACACCGTCCAAACATCGGAGGTAGCAGTTAATATTTGAACCAGATGTGCAGTGTAAGGTACTATCAGAACCTTAGGCTCCCTTCCAAAATGGGTAATAGCTGCTTTTAATCCCTGAAGGGCAAGCTGAGCAACTGCATCTGGATACCATTCAATAATCTTTGCAGTGGATGCATTAGGATGGATCCATAATAAGGGCCCTTCCTGCCATAACACAGCAGTTGGTTAATGTCTGGTTTTAAAGACACATAAATTAAAAGTTTTAGTCTCATCAAGGCGTTTTAGCTGGGCCTCCTGCAAAGCATCCTCTACCATTCGCAGGGCACGGCTTGCAGCCGGTGTTAGTGCCCTTGGTGAGAATGTCCTTCCAAAATGTCAAACAAAGGTTTCAATTCAGGAGAGGGAATTTTCAAAAATGGTCTTAACCAATTTATATCACCTAATAATTTTTGAAAATCATTTAAGGTATGTAAATGATCTCTGCGAATTTCTAACTTTTGAGGAACTATTTTCTCAGGGTGAATAACTGTCCCTAAAAAGGAACCAATTTCTGAAATTTGAACCTTTTCTGTGGCAATATGCCTGTGTCTGAGAAGCATCATGCCACAAGGCTTTCCACTTCATATATTGTCCCATGTTAGGGAGGGCAGCTTTTACTGTATTTTGCCAATCACTCTGAGTCATTGCCATAGCGGCAAGTCTCTCGAGCTGCATGACTGTGAAATTGGCATCAAACCCATACTTCTGAACTGATTCAGCAAGTTCTTTAATAGGGGTATATTCTACCGGTGCGTGGACGCGACCTCCCTCTGCAGCCTCAAACACCAGGAAGGCTTGTAACACCTTTCTTTTATCTTCCTTTGAAAAGAAGGAGTCCTAACAGCACCCGTCCGTGTAGGGCGGAGGAGCACAGGGGACTACGGCGGGAAGTGCTGCCTGGGAGTTCACCGCGGGCTGGGGAGCCGCACAGTTCCTATTCCCTGCCTTCTTTTGCTTTCGATTCGGCGGTGGCAGCTGCCCATCTGGATGGTATCTCTCCTCCTCATAGTGGGCTGCTTCTTCATCTAAGTCCTCTTCCTCAAAGGGACTTAGTTCCTCTGACTCAGACCTATCAAGCCCCAAGGCCTCCAGTTCCTTTACTGGATAAAGAGATTTTCTTTCTGAGGCCTCTTCTCCCTTCCTGCGCTTCTCTTCCAGGGCCTCTTCTCCCTTCCTGCATTTCTTTCCCAGGGCGTCCTTTCCCTTATCCCTCACTTCCGCAGACTGAGCGTCTTTGGAAGGGTCTTTTTTCTTAGGCATGCCTTTTCTTTTTTCTTTCTGAGCTCCTAACCTCTTATTCCACTCTGTTTCTGACATGCTGTCTTGTAACTCCTCTAGCACTCCCTGACCTGCCACGATAGTCGGGCGGCACTTCTCATCTTGTAGGCACGATCTTACTAGCCTCAACAGCAGCCGAGTCCCAGGCTTCAATTTTCCATTCTGTTGTTCCCTAATTAAATCGCCTTCCAATTTGTCCCAGGAGGCGAGTGTTAGCGACCCTGAGCATATATACCAGGGCGCCACGTGTTCGACCTCCTTCACAAACCCCTCTAACGTTTTTGTAGAGACTTTTAATTCATGCTGTTGCAAGAGCGACTGAAGCACCGTGATCACCGAATGCGAAGCTCCCATGTTGCTCTCTTATCTACGAGAGAATCTGACACACGGAGAGGGGCACCGTGGCTTATCTACGTCCAACTAACCGTGCCCAATGGCGGCTGGGGGCCTGAAGCGGAGGTACCGGCTCAGGCAGCAGCAGGATTTAACAAGAGAATCAGTGGAAAGAAAGAGAAACCAAAAGGAAGAGAATGAGCGCTGCCACAACGACAATGAGAGCCTCTGCAGCACCTAGTAATTGGGGAGAGAGATGAGATAGATCAAGACCAAACATACCTCTCAGAGCTTACCTTCGTCCTGCAGTTCTGAATCCTCCCCTCGAACAGGGGTCTCCTTGGCGCCAGCGATGGTGAGTTCCCGAGTTTCGGCACCAGGTGTGACCCGCACAATCGTCTCTCCAGCAAGAACACATCCGGACACCAGGATCCTTCTGCAGCAAGCGTTTATTGCGATGTGAAGAGGAAGACCCCGGGCTCTGAAAAGGCACTGCTTATATATACCCTGGAGCGGAGTGTTCATTTCTGGTTGGCTGCTTGCTCAGGAGCGCATATTACGCCCCGGGATGGGCCGTGATTTGGCGCATGTTCACCACTTGCACATTGTGCAGTTCATCTGTAAACTTGGGAGAGCACCAGATGCCAGTTCCATCTTATAATGGCGATTACTGTCACCGCTCACTGTGGCTCTCTACACCAGGGCACTGCTGAAGTGGCGGGTATCCCAGAGGTTTGCTTCTCACTCACGCATCTGATTGAATCCAGTGGACACAAGGTGCTCTTGAATGCCTGTCCATGCCAGCCAGATGTCTCTGTTGTTCTCATGGGCCTGTGTGCTCTGAGAAGCCTGGGTTTTTTCTCTGGGGTCAAAGATCCGAAGCTGCTTGTCCTTACATTCTGTACCACAAGGGCTCCATCCCGGCTCCAAATAGTGCTCTGCACCAGGTCCTTGTGGGCCTACAGCTCTGTCAGGGGCTGCTGCTTGGCTACATCCAAGACTTTCACGGTCCTGCCAGCTGTGCTCACCAGAACACCGTCTGCAGTGGGGTGGAACTGCAATACCTCCACTGGCAGTTCCTCAGGACCCAGCACCACTCCAGGCACAGAGGGAAGAGCTTCTCCAGAGCCAGGCAGATGCCAAAGCTTTATCGTCCTGTCAGCCGAACCCGAGGCTGAGAAGGAAGTCATCAAAAGGCAAGAAGTCCAAGTCAGTGACCAGGTCTGAATGGCAGCCAAGGTAGGTCATGTGCCTCTTGTTCTTTTCACAGCCTTCCAGAGATATGATGCCCAATACACCTGGGCAGTCAGAGTTGAAAGTGATCAAGCTGCAGCTTGATTTGATGTGGTTCCCGAATGTGGGGGTGGTCCCGGCATGAATATCACAGATCCAGGCCTCTCGGTGGGACCGCCGGGCCTCCATATGCTGAAACTTAGACACCTTGAAGCAGTTCATGGCGGCTGGGACAGAGCGAGCAAAGGCTTGAGGACGAGGGGCATCAGGTCTCAGGTGAATGATGAGAAGTCTCCCCGATAGAAGACTTTAATAAGGACAAAAATAACACTCTCAAAGAATTTGAGGAGAACATAGGTAAACAGATAGAAGCCCTTAAAGAGGAAACACAAAAATCCCTTAAAGAATTACAAGAGAACACAATCAAACAGGTGAAGGAATTGAACAAAACCATCGAGGACATAAAAATGGAAGTAGAAACAATAAAATCACAAAGGGAGACTACCCTGGAGATAGAAAACCTAGGAAAAAAATCAGGAGTCATAGATGCAAGCATTCCCAACAGAATAAAAGAGATGGAAGAGAGAATCTCAGGTGCAGAAGATACCATAGAAAATATTGACACAACTGTCAACAAAAACACAAAATGCAAAAAGTTCTTAAAACAAAACATCCAGAAAATCCAGGACACAATGAGAAGACCAAACCTAAGGATAATAAATATAGATGAGAGTGAAGATTCCCAAATTAAAGGGCCAATAAATATCTTCAACAAAATTATAGAAGAAAATTTCCCTAAGCTAATGGACAAGATGCCCATAAACATACAAGAAGCCTACAGAATGCCAAATAAACTAGACCAGAAAAAAAACACCTCCCATCACATAATAATCAAAACACCAAATCCACAAAACAAAAAAAGAATATTAAATATGGAAGGGAAAAAAGGCCAAGTAACATATAAAGGCAGACCTATCAGAATTACAATAGACTTCTCACCAGATACTATAAAAGCAAGAAGATCCTGGACAGATGTCATACAGACCCTAAGAGAACACAAATGCCAGCCCAGGCTACTAGACCCAACAAAACTCTCAATAGATGGAGAAACCAAGACATTCCATGACAAATCCAAATTTACAGAATATTTTTCCACAAACCCAGCATTACAAAGGATAATAGTGTGAAAGCTCCAATACAAGGAGGGAAATTATATCCTAGAATGATCAAGAAAGTAATCCTCTTCCAACAAATCCAAAGAAGATAGCCACACAAAGATAATTCCACGCCTAATAACAAAAATAACAGAGAGCAACAATCATTGTTCCCTAATCTCTCATAACATCAATGGACTCAATTCCCCAATAAAAATACATAGGCTAACAGACTGGATACTTAAACAGGACCCAGCATTTTGCTGCATACAGGAAACCTACCTCAGTGACAAAGACAGACACTACCTTAGAGTAAAAGGCTGGAAAACAGTTTTTCAAACAAATGGTCCTAAGAAACAAGCTGGAGTAGCCATTCTAAAACCTCTAGCCCAAGAACACAAAGGGAGGGACTCATGGCTCCACCTGTATCGGTAGTTGAGGATGGCCTTGTCAGGCATCAGTAGAAGTAGAGGGTCTTGGTGCCTGAAAGTTTGGATTCCCTAGTGTTGGGGAATTCGAGAGCAGGGAGGCAGGAATGGGAGGATGGTGGGAGCACACCCTCATAGAAACTCCCAGAATTATATGGATTAGACATGACAGAGGCAGGCCACCAGAAGACTAGATTCCAGAATTCAAACAAAAAATAATCTTGATATTAAAATTTGTTTTGAGAATTGTATATTGCAGAATATATAGCCTTGGTATATCTACTCATCAAGCAAGCTGAACAGACCTGCTCAAACCTCTGATGTCCTGGAATCTGAGCTAAATGCAGTGAAGACACAGATGTCAGAGGCTTATCAATTTACTCTCCCCCTCAACCCCTCTTCTAATATCTCAATGCCCATAATCAGCTTGAAGAAGTTAATGAAGAGTCAGCGTCCCTATTCCCTGGTATTGGGGACTGAGGTGGTTAATATTGGACTGTCTTCCTAGGGGAAAAGTAGTGTTTTGTTGGAACAAGAAGGAATAGCTAGGATTTATTGCATAGCCATAATGTATTTGTAGAAATCTGTATAATCGTTATTAAGCTGAAGTTAAAATTTCTTAAATGGTACAAAGTTTACTTTGATTTCAAATTTAAGGTTTTCACTCTCACGAGTTTCTTATTGATATAGAAGTGAGATTAATATTGTTACTCTCATAGGCATTGTGCCTATATAATACATTTAGGAATACAAGGCTTAGGCCCAGCCCTTCTTTAACTTTTTTTAAACTGATTTGAGATGGTTAGCCTGTGAGTTAAGGGCCTATAGCAAATTCATGGCTCTAAGTTTATGTTAGGGTGTTTCTATATTTTATTAAGAAATAGCTGAGAGGAGTTAACAGACAATAGTCTGGATTGCCTTACATGGATAGTTGGTTTTCAAAATGTCAGAAGTTCACAGAATTGACATTACAAACATTTCTGCATTAAGGTTCATTTTGATTAGAGACCTATATGCCCTGACAGCTTCCTGTCATGGATTCTAAGAAGAAATTGAGCATCTTTGGAGTTACCCCAGTTAGAATTCCCTCTTTTCATCTACAGACAAATTACTGTCCAGAATAGGACACACTTCCTGAATAGTTGACTGATTATATCTGCCAAGACAGAATAATCAGCCCTTAATAATTCTGCATCACTAGGTCTGTCAGATGATCGTGGGCCAGAAGGCTGAAGATTGGGTGCTCCAATGCTTTGTAGTATAGAGATTGTCCAGGTGTTCAGTGGTCTCTATAAATTGGCTAAGCTTTAGAAGGTATGCTTTGTGCTTCCTATAATTTCAGTTAATTCAGTCACTCTGGATTTCTGATGGGGTTGAAGACTTATAGTCTCATAGCCAATCTCAGGTATTTACTTTTAGAGAAAAGATTTGAGAGGATGATTTTCAGCTTTCTTTCATTCAAAAGCCAAGAAGAAAGCCAAGTTTAGAACTAAGTCTTTTAGTTAGGAGAAATGACAGAGGTTCTGGTTAATCCACAAAATGTTGGACTGGGTATTAGGTCTATCTTGTACCTTACTGATACAAATTGTATAGTTATGCTCTAATTGTATTTTGAGAGAGAAGTTTTATTTTAACAGGAAGGGTGATATGTAGGAGCAGCTAAGATGGGAGGAGTTAAGAAAGGAAGAGGAGGAGTAAGGAAAGGAGGAAGAAATGAGAGGAGGTGCTCGGAGATGAGAGGGAGGCATGGAGGCAGATGTTCACGTGTCTCCATCAGTCAAAGATAGTTGGTAAATCTAGGTTGGGCATTGGGTTACTCTCCTGATTGTATGGGCACCTTGTTATTGAGCATCACCAAACTTATAAAACCTTTGATTAACATTTTTTTAAAAAGTTACTAATAAAAAAGGATGAAGAGGGAGGGTGATGGAATACATGTGACAGGAAATCAGATGAGGAAACTAGCTGGAGGAAGAAAGGGAGGAGCCAGAGGGGAACAAATCAGAACTCTAATGATACATGTATGAGGATGCTGTAATAAAACTCAATACTTAAAATACTAGTAAAGAAAAAAAAAGCAAGAAGGAGGAGGGGGATAGGATAGGAGGTTTCTGGGAGAGGGATGAAAAAGGGGATGACAACTGAAATGTAAATAAATAAAATATCCAATTTAAAAAATCTTAAAAAAAAAAAACAGAGCAGCAACTAAACATTTCCCTAAATGTCAATTTAAAAAGAGTATCTTATTTTTTCTTTAAACATGTCATACAAGTATAAAATTTATCATGACCATTTTTACCCTTCATTCTTCTCTACTACTGACACTCTGGCCTCCCTAATAAATATGCCATTCATACTACATTTTGTTTATAATCCATTGAGAGTAATTAATGGAATCCATCTCCTCATGGGTATGGGATCATTTACCTTGGCATTTGTAATATACTAGTGGCCACATGTCAAAGAAAATTGACTTCTTTCTCTGGAAATTATCAGGTGCTATTAGCACCTTAACCATAAATGGGGAATTAGTAGTATCTCCCTAATACATCATGCTGGAAATGTTTGTTCACTTGATGTTGTATAAGCATTGTGCAAGTAACTGTAGACAGAGGGTTCATGTGTACATCATCCATATATTATGCATAGATTACAACATTTAATAGCATTCCTCACTACCCTATTGTTCTTACATTCTTTCTGTCTCCTTTTTGGAGACATACCTTGAGCTTTGGGGTAGGGAAAACTTGATAAATGTCTCATGTATATATCTAAGAAGCCAGTCACTTATAATCAACAGTTTGAATAGGAATAAGTCTCTGCATTAATAATTTCCTAAAGCAAAAACAAGTCTATCTGACCAGAATTAAAAGCTTCACAAACCTATGGGCATAAACATATTTAGAAAGCAGTTCAAAAATATGGCCATTTAGCAAAAGAGCAACATGTGGTTTCCTACTACAATTTATGGCCAGCCTAGCCACAGATTATTGATCAAGTTACTAGATAATGAATAATATTATTTCCTGTGGAGCAGGCATCAAATTCAATCATAAAGTGTCTTGTTATACCCCTAGTCGTCTACAACAATTGCATATATTGTACTTCTTACCTAGTGGAGCAGTGTTGTGTGGTGATTTGTAAGAAAATGGTCCTCATAGCCCCATAGGGAGTAAAGCTATTATGAGGTATAGCCTTGTTGGAGTATTTATGGGTTTGTCAGAGAAGGTATATCATTAAGGAGTGGATTTTGAGGT
Organism: Grammomys surdaster; assembly: GCF_004785775.1. Lineage (NCBI taxonomy): Eukaryota > Metazoa > Chordata > Mammalia > Rodentia > Muridae > Grammomys > Grammomys surdaster. The sequence goes on along the minus strand of NW_021604782.1, from coordinate 14,212,166 downwards.
CTCAGAAGTTCAAGTCTGGTCACTACCTGCTGCCTTCTGATCCATATGTAAGCCCCTCTGCTCCTTCTTGAGCACTATGCCACACAGTTTATTGCAGATTACAACTTTTGATATTTTTCTTTTCAAGCAGGTTGCATATCACCTTTTAGTACTATTAAATTTTGCCAGTAGAAAGAGAGACTTCAAGTCAGTTCAAGATTATTATTTTTTCTATGTACTTTAACAAACATATGATATGTCTTTAGCAACAGGGTCTTACCAACTAGTGATGATGGGTCATCAAGACTAATAGTGATAGCTTTTGTTGTTTTGAGTGGTACTGTCATTTCCTTCAATACCTTGTAAGGAATTAATGTGTGCCCAATACTGAGACTGCCATGCAATAACTCATGTTTCTTATGAACAACATTGTTGACACATACAGGGTAACCCTACTCAAACTCTATGTTGCTATAAATTCTTTTGACTGCTGAAAAATATCCTATGATGTACATGTGTTACATACTCCTTATATATCCAGCCATAATAGATGCCTGCATTGACTATTTGCCTTGATTATTACAGCTAGTGCTACAACAAAATATGTGAAGTGACTCCCCATTAACATGCTAATTTTAATTCCTTTGAGTATATATCAAGTGTAGGGACTGCTGGGCTATTGAATTCTGTCTAGTTGTATTTTTTAAGGAGCCCTTTTTGAAATATTAAATTAATAAATCCCGGTGATAGGTTTGATACTTGCCTCAATTGTTTATGTTCCTGAATGAAAGACATAAAAATAGACTTTATACTTTAATTTGCCTTAACACAATAGCTGGGCCACTCCCTAACTTCCCTGCTGTTAGCATATACCTCCAGCCAATAATCCCAAGTTATTACTTACTGATTCTATGTTCATTGTTTGCTGCTCTGGACCCAGTTCAGCAGCCCTCTGGAATGTGCTTTCTCAGAAACTTCACATTGCAGCTATGCCTCTCTGCTCTGCACTCTTCTCAGGGATGGCTTCTATCCACTTCTCTACACTCTCGTCATGTGAGGGATCTATCTCCTCGCTCTCCTCTCCTCCTTTCTCCAAGCCAAGAAAATCCTAACATCCATCTGTCCTCTTCAGTTAACGGCTGCTGGCATATTTATTTACTAATTAGAGCCAACTGGGTATAGGTTCTCAGAAGCTATGTGCAGATTCTCTCATGAATCAGTCTGGGGAGGGGATATATTTGGCATTTGTAATACAAGCAGTTACAGCCCCCAAGTTGTTTATACAATGAAGATTGTCAAATAATCTATGAGAATCATTTGGGAGTTCTAATTCATCTCCATTCTTCCTAGTATTAGTTCCTTTTTCCCTCCTTGGTTAGAACCATTCTATCTGTGGGGAGTTAGTTCATGGTGGTTTTTGTCTAACTACCTCTTTCTATTAGAAAGCAGAAACTTTGGCCATTTATGAACAATGCATACAAATAATGTTCTTTCGTTCTCTTGCACTCCCTTCTAAGTGATTCAGCATTCTTTCCTTAAGTGTTTTCACTGACACATCTTTTCCCATTCCAGACAGCCATTAGCCCTGTGAAAAATCCACACTGACTTTGAGTTCTTCCAAGTGAGGAAATCATTAAAGTAGCCCAAACATTAGCAATTCAGCATTTTTTCAGTTTTTGATGAAAAACTCCTTCATCCAAGAAAATTTAGGAGGCAGCAGAATGTCTGTCCTTGTGGCTAATTCTTCAGCAATCTCTCATTCACCCTAGAGAAGTCTGGCAGCTTTGTCAGGAGCCATCTGAGTCTAAAAGTGAAAAAAGTTCATCAGGCTCTATACAAGTATACTCCTGCATCTGTCCCTGATCACTTCATACCCCACAATCAATCCTTCCTACCACTGCCCATGTGGTACCACATAGCCTGAATTGGTATTCTTTCCACTTTGACAGGACCCACTTAGATTTATGATTTACTTAGAACTGGATTACGTTAAGGCTCAAGGCCAAGGTCCTATAATCTGTCACCATCTCCACCATGGCCAAACATAAACATTTGTTTTAGCTGCATCAGCATCCTTAAGCCTTGTGTGAAGTATACCTACTATTAATTGTTTCAGCAAATGCACCATGTATGCGTGTGTGTGTGTGTGTGTGGTATGCAACAACTGCATATACTTTACCTCCTTCCCTATTCCAAACAAAAGTGTTGACTCCATCAAGTGATAGATATTCATAATTTAACAGAATAGTGGCAAGTCTGAGTTGTACTGCTAAAATACATCACACACAGAGTTGCTTTGCTATTTGTTTTTGTGCTGAATAGCAGCAAAGACTTTAAGTTATGGGTCTCACACACATATAAAGAGGAAGAAAGAGGTGTATGTAATTGTCACAGATATTGATGGTGCTTTCTTGCCCGCTAAGTAAAATCTAAAGCAGTGAAATTGATGCTTCTTCCCTAAGCAACATTTACACCCTCGGCATTTGTTCTTTATTGTTAATAAGACTGAAAACAGCTTGACAAGGTTGAAAAAAGCAAATGTAATTCCAGCTAAACTAAGATTTGGTTAAATGAGGACATTTCTGTTCCATTTGATGAATGAAAAAACAGGTTCAAAAACGTAAAGTAGGTGAGCTTAGCATAAGTGTGAGTGTTTGGATGAAAAGCATCCAAGGCGTTTGAACACTTGATCTCTAGCTGTTGCTGCCATTTGCAGAGATTATTGAACTTTTAGAAGGCTGGGCCTTGCTAGAGGATGGATATCTTTGGGAACAGACTTTAAGAGTTTAAGAGACTAATTGCATTTTAGTTCATTCTCTGCTTTCTCTGGTTGAAGTAAAAAATCTCTGAGTTTCCCTAATCTGGCTGTTTGCAGTCATTCCTCCTCGATGGTTTTAGACAACAACCCTCTGGAGCTGTAAGCCAACATAGTCATTTTTTTGCCAATAATTTCTATTGTCATTGTATGATTATCATGGCAACAGAAAAGTAATTAATATACTAAATATGTGACAGGTGCTAATGGTTCATTTTAATATTCTAAATGAAAATTTCTTCTGCTTCATATGCTTATTTTTTAAAAAAAGATCCGCCGGTAGTGGTTGCGCACACCGGTAGGATTTGCTGAAGGAGGCAGAGGCAGGAGGATCACGAGTTCGAGGCCAGCCTGGGCTACACATTTTTTTAGGGCTGGAGAGATGGCTCAGTGGTTCAGAGCACTGACTGTACTTCCAGAGGTCCTGAGTTCAAATCCCAGCAACCACATGGTGGCTCACAACCATCTGTAATGAGATCTAATGCCCTCCTCTGGTCTGTCTGAAGACAGCTACAGTGTATTCATAGATAGTAAATAAATAAGTCTTTAAAAAAAAAAAAAAGATCCATATGGAGTAATTAACTAAATAACTGACTTCATGAAGGGAATTAGTGGTATGTCTTTATGATAAATACATAGGTCTTTTAAGCCATACAAATACATAAATGCAGCAGGTTAACTAATGATTATTGTTGAAGAACTGAGGCATAATTAGGTATTAAAGAAATAAATCAATCAATAAATGATATGAAAAATGAAGTACATTGAGGATACATAGCATCTAGTCAAGTTATCTCTCAGTCTAAGATATTTTTAAGATGGGTGTGGTAGGCAGATGGTTTCTGTGTTTAAAATATTGACTTCATTTCTAAATTTATCTTAGATGCAATCTGCCCACTTAACCTTTAGCTTGACATGATGATGAGAGGGAACAGAAACAAATATTGCTGCTTTGTCTGGGATCAAATAATAAATTAAGGCTCCAGGCGTCTTAGAAATAGATGCTTTAAAACAAAGCAAGGGGAGACAGTATTTATGCCTTACTTATCAGGCTTCAAACAGTATTGTGAGACAAAAGCAATGGAGTTCAAACACTGCTAGGAAAATGTACTGTGAGACCAATCTGACCAGAAGAAAGAAAAACATTGAGAAAAAAATTGAAAACAGGGCATAGAAGCCTACACTGAATGGGTAGAGGAGAAAAATGATATCCTATTAAAGTGAATGAACTAAATATTTCCATCAACCATGAGTATTGAACTCTTGGACCACAGCTTTCTGATTTTGTATGAATGAAAACTTAACACTGAAACAAAATTAAATCCAAAAGGAGATCAAATTGACCATCCTCAATGTATTAAAACATAACTTTTAAATGTATTATAAAAAGAAAAAAACTAAAGAGGTAAGAAAAAGAAGAGTGAAACTAATGAAAGAAAACTATAGTAAAACATCACAAAATACTGGAATAGTAGGATACAAAATGAAATGACATAATTTCTAATCAAGCCAACTATTTATATAGACAGGTATAGCCACTCCCATGAAGTATGACTGTACGTAGATAATGAAGACCATGCTGTTATCATTATACTCATTCCTTTGGTCCCCATTCTGGTATTATTTTATAGCTCTGTGGAGTTTATCAAAGAAAACTAGAAGTAAGATGAAAGAAGATGAGTAAAAGTGAAGAAACTATTTAGTGACAAAACCAGGTAAAATATGCCAGTAAGATTTCCTGCTGAGACCTGTGCTCTCATAGAGTTCATTCTAAATACCTAGCCATCAAAACTAGAGTCATGTTCCTGCGCCATCTCCATTTCATTGAACTGCTAAATCTTTTTATAACTGATAGAAAAATAATCACTGAACTCTGGCATCCAGATATCCTCATTTCTGAAATGGATCCCCAGTTTGGAGAAGTTTCTGTCAGCAGGCATTTCAATTAGGCTCTTCATTAGTATTAAGCTAGTTTTCACTCAATAGTCACTTAAACTAGTGATTGTTGTACTAACATAGGTTTCCTCCAATGCCTAAGTATTCAGTAGAGCCAGAAGCAGTGGCAAAATCTTGTTTTATATAAATTAGGGAAGATCATGAATTTGAGTTGGACCTTGGAAATATAATAAGTTCATATCATCTTGTATTACATCCTTGTCTATATTGCAAGACTGTCTTAAAGACACACACAAACACACACACACACTCACATACACACACATACACACATACCACAGAGAGAGAGAGAGACAGAGAGAGAGATGGAGAGAGACAGAAAGAAAGAGCGAGAGCAAGAATGAGAGCGAGAGTGAGAGAGAGTAGAAGAGAGGGAGGGAGGCAGGAATGGCTCAGAGGTTATTGAGCAATTTCTTGTTGTTGCTTTTCCAGAGGAACTGAGTTCAGATTCCAACAACCACATAATATCTCACCATCTTTCTTTACCACAGGATCTGATGTCTTATTATGGCTACCAAGGGCGCTACATACATGTAATACACATACTTGCAGACAAAAAGCACAAATAATTATTAAATATCAAATAATTATTAAAAAAATAAATGAATTACTAGATAGGTCTTTAATACAAATTTTTTAATTTGGATGTTCCTATAAATGAAAATCTTAGATTTACAAAAGAGTGAAATTCAAAGTAATCTTATAACCCCCCCCCCCTAGTTACCCTTGATTGATTCATCAGAACTTTTGACGTATTACCTAACACCTGAAATGAACAACTATGATGGTCAGAGTTGAACTTCACTGATAATTAACTTCTTCAGTGGAAAATTAATGTTTTTGAGATGTTATATGTCCAAATTTATGCCATCCTTTCAGGATTAGACCCTTCTATTGGTGAAAGGTATCCCCAGAGAACATGATAAACAATAATCACTGAAGCTCTGGAAGACATTTCCCAGATAGATAAAAACATACATTGGAAAGGAATAGGAAATTCAGATACAATGTGTTTGTGCCTTAAATTCAAAAGTATGTGATCCATTTAAAGTCACATAACCCTATTGTTTGTTGGTTTAAATGTAAAAATTTAACACAGGGCAATCAGAAAATAGACACACAATGGATGAATTTATTATTTTCCTAGGTTGGCCTTGTTTCTAGTGGCATATAGAAAGCTTTCCTGGGAAGCAGTTTTTTAGGCTTAGATTAGATCTGTGTTTCTAATGACATGGACAGAAAAAGGGAAAGACATTAATTTTTAAGAGTTGAAACGGGATTGTTTGCTTCTCTGTGTATCTTTTCCTCTAGCTTACGCTGAGACTATGAGCTCCTGATCAAGGGCTGTCAGTCTACTGACCCTTAATACTAACATTATTCACTACTCTCTACTTTAAGGAAATTTGCATAGAAACCCCTTTTCTCTGGGCTAATTTTTGCAGAAATGAATGGTGACAAATATAATTGAGGATATAACACGGGCGAAACTTCATATCCTCTGGCTCAGCATCCACAGTAAATTTCTTATTGAAAGTATTCTGAGTTTTATCTGCTTCTCAAATTTATGATGGTTTTACTAATCAATTTTCAACATACTATTAATATATACAATCTGTACACCAATGAATGCATTAAAATAGGTATGCATAACATAAGTATTGTAGTAGAAACGTGAACAAAATGTTTTGGGAACAACAATTATGGAAAAGTTGATTCTTATTAGAGAGCCCTACTAAGAAGACTGAAAATGCATTATCTTTGTTCTACCTATGAATATATTCTGAGGGAGAGCAACCTAGGTAGGCTGGAATAATAAGAAACATAGCATTGGAGGATAGTTACAAAAGATGACTGGAGTCCCTACGATATGCAGTTGACTTAGAGGTGTTGCCTGGAGTGGTTTAAGAACACAGATAGGGCACTGTAATTTAAAATGTGGATAGTCCTTCTTTAAACCCTTCCACAGCTCCTTTTTGCCCTTAAGCTATCAGGTCAAACTTTTCAACCTAACCTGCAAGATCTCATAGATTCTATCCCTTGCTTCTGTTTACATTCATATCATACTTGATTTGCTATCTTGACTTTAGGCATATTTTGTTTTATAGTCTGTATTCTTTTTACATTTTCCTTACAATATTCCTAATCTACTATAAAAGTCCCTCCTTTCTCTGCCTGTTAATACACTCTCATTCTTATTTAAACCCAGATATCTTCTAGAAGAAAAGCATTTACACCTCCAGACCACACTAACATTTATCCAACTTCTCCACTTTTAGCATGCACCTTCCATTAAAACAACCGTTTCTGAAAGTTGTACTTAATTGTCATAAATCAACAGCATTATTTCCATTACTCCCTGATGTTTTTTGTGATTTGTTTGTTTGTTTGTTTGTTTTCTGGCACCCAATAAGTTAATATAAAATTGACTGAAAGACAAGTCAAGAAAAAATTAGCTTTATCGATGTATAGTTTAGCTATTAAAATGTTCCAATAAGAGGAAGGTGCTGAGGCTTTGGAGCTGAGGCTTTGGACAACTGTCTATCAGGTTTAAGGAGGCAGATTAACCACCTTCCCATGGACCAGAATACTTGGTTGTTGTTTCTTCTTGCTTTTACTGTAGAGAATGACTTTACTTTCATTTCTTTTCCTAACCTAATCATTGTCTCAACTGATGAGACAAACATGACCAGTCAAATGAAGCAAGTATGATGGAAATAAAAGAAAATTCTTTCTTCAATCACTTGAAAAATCTACTCCGTGCTTTGATTTGCTTTCAGAGAACACTTTAGCTCAACAAACACTTACAAACTACCCAGTTGCAAGGTAAAATGAAAGGCCCACAGGCATTAATTATATATAGCGATATTAAAAAAGAAGCTACTGCTTAATTATTGTTTGCAAATCTCGGTATTTAAATTGACTTATTTGCAAATGCCTGTTTAGAAATTGACTTTGTAATTATACAGTCAGTGTAGGGATGTCTTAGGCCCTGGAGGAGTCTCTAACGAGGAATGATAATGTAACAGCCAGAGTGAGACATCCTGAGCTGCATTTTAATAACTAGAGGCAGTTGGCAAGGGCTGAATGGAAAATTCCCACCCTGGCAAGTGAAGTAGTCAGGGTCTCTTGTCATGGGAAGGAATTATCAAAGGGTAATATGTGGTGGAAGGTAAGAGAATTCTAATGTGAATGATAGAATATCGGACACTTGAATGGAGCGATAGAGTGTGCTGCTATGCTTTTTGTTGTTTTTACCTACAGTATCACTGTAGTTAGCTATGAGTGAAGATCTTAGAAGATCACATTCTGCATGTCATGTATTTTCTAATTATTGTGGTTTATATGTGAATTACCCCCTTAGGCTCAAAGTTGTAACACTTGGTCCCCAGTTGGTGGCACTATTTAAGAAACCTGTAAATTTTTGGAAGGTGGAATCTTGGTGAAAAAAGTGGGTCCATAGATACAAATCTAGTGATTTCAAAAACCTACCTCACTTCCTGTGTATGCGCTGCTTCCTGAGAGCAGGTGCAATATGACTATACAGGCTTCTACTTTTACCATCAGGATGGAATATATATTCTTGAACTGCAGGTTTGAAAATATTTTGTCTCAGTCAAGTATTTTGTTACATAACAAATAACTGATAACTATAATTGTCAAAGATCAGTTCAAAATTTGCAGTCTTATGCCCCAGCACCTTACCTTCAGACATTATTTGGAAATAAGCTCATTGTTAATTTTCTTGCTTAATATGCATTTATGCTCAATCTGACTATGATGAACGTAACTCACTATAAGCGGTTTTCTTATAAATGGTGGAAATGCTGACACAAATAAGCACACATGATGAGGCTGTTATGTGAAGATGAAGGCTGAGATCAGAGTGATCCTTTCACAAACCAAGAAATGAAAACGAAACCCTGTAAGTTAAGTGAAATGTTGGGAACAGTTTTCTCCTCATCCCTACAGAGAAATCAACCCACCACTAAAGGATCTCAGATTTCCAACTTCTAGAACAGTGAGAAATTCATGTTCGAGCTACCCCTATCTATAGTATTCTGTGTAGAAAGAAGAAGTATAATCCTTGACAGCATTTTCTACCTATACAATATGTGTAAATTACCCAGACTGAAATAGCAATAGTTACCTCAGTGTACTAGATTAGACCTGACTTGAAAGTCATCTAGAATGATGAGTGGTTCTTAAACAAGGTTACATTTTTAATCACTTGGAAGGTTTCAAAAGAGTCAGTGTCTATTACTGTCCTCAGAGATTTTACTTCAATTAATTCGGGATGCCTCTTGTGACTCTGCTTTCCAAAGAAGCACAGAGGAGTACAATTTGTAGCCATAGTTAGGAAACTGTCTTCTATATTTTAGATTAGTTCCCTCATTTAGCAAGGGAGATAATTAAGGATCAGAGAAGTGAAGGAATAACTGCCTGAGGTCACATAGCTAATATCATAAGTAGAAGCAATGAGAGGAAGTTCAGACACCCTCTCGTTCACTGTTCTATGCATTCTATTGCAGTCTTCTTGGCTCAATGTAGAATGCAAATCCCAATGTATATTTCCTTGGATATCTGTGTCTTCTAGACAACTAGTGATTTTGTCCACTGACATTAATGGAAAGTTGCTAACTTCCATATGTGCATGGAGAGTTTAGAAAATTATTTCACACAAGATTTTAATTAACCAGAACTCACAAAATTAAGTAGAGCAAGTATGCTTTGCCCTTTAAAGATTGGAAAGTGTAACCTGGGCAGTTTTTGGGTGGTACATGAATATAATCTCAGTACTTGAGAAGTAGAGGCAGGATGATGTGAGTGGGAAGCAAGCTGGTCTACATAGCAATTTCTAGGAGATCCAAGGCTACAAACCCTATCTCAAAAGGGGGGTTGGGGAGGAGTACAAAGAAATGAAACCTTATGCCAATTCTCCATATTATAGGTTAAAGCAGAACCAGGACTCCAATTTAGCCTTTTTGAAGCCACTCAACTCTCATCATTTGTACTGTTAGAGTGAAGTTAACCATTCTTGGTCTAATTTTATTGTTCAATGTCTTCCTAAATGCCTTTCATCACTTTCATGGCTTTAAAAACACGAGGACAAAGATGCACTTGACAGTATCCATGAGTACCCATAACTCATTTGGAGTGAATAGATTGAAGTTTTAAAGTAACTCTGAACCTTTTCTGAAAGACAGATAATAATAATAATAATAATAAAAAAACAGAGTGACACTGACCACCATGCTGCAAGAGGAGGTGATACCCAAGGAAGAGTAAGACTTTCAGTTTGTATCTAAAATGTATGGCTCATTATAGTTTTAAGTTGGCTTCTCTGCCTCTTACAAGCTCGTCACCATTATTACAATGTACAAACATTAGGTTAGATTACTAGTAAACTAATAAAGCTTATTTCTATCTATAATCCTCAATCCCATTCGTGCATAGTTTTGATAACCCATCTTTCTGCTTATAGATGCCTTAGTTCCAAGACCTAACTCCTCTTCCACAATTAAATCATCAATGAACTATGTAAAAGTTGAGTCCTTTAAGCCTTAAACTGGGAAATAAAAATTAATATAAGCTTATTTGTCCAATGAATAAAGTAGACACCATATAAATAAAATTTCTTATATTTCTTGGTTCCCCCAAAACCAGTAGCTAAAACTCATGGGCTCTGTTTATCAAGTTTGTGGTTTTTTTGACTCTTTACATTTTTTAAAATCCATTTTAAAAACCATTACAGTTAACTGTTCTTTACTGCTTTTTTACTTTTACAAATCTTTTTGGTTACTTTATCCACCATTGAGTGTTTTTCTCTTCTACTGTTACTATTCTAGAACACCAATTTGGAATATAGTTTTTAAATAGTATGATACTTCCGATCCAGTTATAAAAATCATTCTTTGTGTTTGTTTTTGATGAAGATTAGGACTAGCTGTTAAAACAGGATCTCACTATATAAACAAATCTAGATTCAAATGTACATTTCTCTTACCTCAAGCTTTCCAAATACCAGGATCTTAGGCCACACCCAGCTAATATACCTGATCTTGGTGTAAACTAGATCCAGGTTTAGCTACCTCCAAAAGGGCAGGGCATGAACAGAACAACACTAAGAAGGAAAATGAAAACTCCAAAGTTCTTTAGAGGAAAAATAACTTTCAATGAACAAAGAACAAATTAAGGAAAGCAGGACTCAGATTAAAAAATCCTATGTCCAGATCGACACTCTAAAACTATTTCTTAAACATGAAACAGAAATTGATGACCTCTTTCAACAGTTACCACCTTAATTCTAAATGGTCTCTGGACTTACCTTCTTTTACTTTGTAAAATAAATTCACTGATTATGATCAACAAGATGTGTCCCTGGGAGAGTACAATGCTCGAAGATAATATTTGTTATAAGAAACATTAGTTTTGGTACAATGATGTGTGACTTGTTTCAGTGAGAAAAAATCAAATGTATTATTTTAAGTATTGCTCAATGTAGGTGAACCTCTTTGACAGGAAAAATACTTTTGCCTTAATCAGTAGTACTACATACAGGTATAACACTGAAGATTCACATGTAAACTAATGTTCAAAACTGCAATCAGGGCATACATCCTCTATGTTAACATGTTCACAATCTTCTTAATATTTGATAACAAAATATTTTTATTTCTATTTTATACATAAGAAAATTGAAGCTTAAGAATATGTATTTCATTACTATTTAGCTCACTGAAAATTATTCATTTAGAAAACAATGAAAGAGAAATTTGATTAAGTACAAAGTAATACCAACATGTCTACTTATAAGTACTAATTATATGCTTTGTTGTTTCTTCCCTTCCTTCCTTCCTTCCCTCCTTCCTTCCTTCCTTCCTTCCTTCCTTCCTTCCTTCCTTCCTTCCTTCCTTCCTTCCTTCCTCTCTTCACTGGTTTTCTATCCTTGTTTTACTTTGTTGGTTAGTTTGGAGAAAGGATCTCACTATGTTGTCCATGTTGGCCTAGAAACTTTACTCTTCTTGCTTCAGTCACCCAAGGAGCTACATAATAGACATGTACCAGATGAAGGAGAAACTAAAGATGCTCCACTTTCTTCCAAATGTTCTCCTTCTTGTGTCCTCATTGTATTGAGAACAGATTCACAATGACTGAGCCCTGAGATCTACCTGTGTACCTACAGTCTTTCTAATCCTGTTTCCTGCTTTGTGAAAGAAGGGTAGCTCATCTAGAAAACTCCTTCAAGCTCCAGTGTTTTATTATTCAAATGCAAATGCTTCTAGTCAAAGCAGCAGCTACTTTCTTGCTGAAGGGAAAGAATTAGCACTTCACAATTAATACTCTATTTCATTAACAATTAGATATGTTAAATGCCATTCAATTTGTTTGCCCCATCAAGTCCTGGGAAGGTATCCAGGATTCTTTTAACTTTCCAATAATCCTCCTGGATTAATTGTCCAGAGAATCAAGCAGGCAACAGATTTTCATTCCCAACCTGTGATATTATCCATTCCTCAGGCCATTGGTTGATCTATATGACCTGATGCTTTTGGTTCCTGTGAATTAACTTTTGGACACTTCTTCGGGGCCTCCTTCTATGCATAGAAAACCAACCTTAATAGAGCCCAGGTACAGGGTTTGTGATCTACTATATACTCAGCCCTATCCATAATGGCAGGTAGTACAAAACTCAGCATCTCATTGAAGACCACGTTGGGTACTACAGTCTAAAGAAATCACAAAATGTCATGCTTGGAATAAGAACATTAGCCCAATCTTATTGCTACCAGATGGATCCATAGGAACAATGTTTATGTATTCCATGCCAAGAACTCAACTAAATTTTATATATACATTTTAACCTCAGTTTTCACAACAACCTCATGATATTCTACTTATCCCCAACTTTGCTATTTATACATTGTGGGATTGCATTACTCTTTGGCTATTTCTTGCTACATAGCAAAGTATGCCTAAATTCACTATCTGATAAAATATTTCCATACACAATTTCTCAAAGTTCTCTAGGAATCTGTGAGATGTTTAGCAGCTAATTCTTGTATGGTTTTACATAGTAGGCATTTTCTAGGACTGATATGATCGGATAATTAGACCTGGGGTATAAAAGTGTCTAAACTGCTGCCTTCCCAGAGAAGAAATATATCAAGATAAGAAGAGACAGAAGCTAGCATTTTTCCATGAAATTATGAGTGATACATAATGCTTTTTGCAGTACTTTATTGGTTAATCATACTAAGCCATATATATTATGTAAGAAAATGTCACAAAAGCATACACATTGAAATCTATCTGCCACACAAATATATATATTAGTAAAGTACTGATAAAGCGGGTTTATAAAGTTGATCATTGCTTGATATTATAATCAAGATTTTAAGCATGGTCTTGGTCTTTTTGAAGAGCTTGTCATATAGCCCATCTTTAAAGCCTCAACTCAAGTTTGAGCAGAAAAGTAGCATCAGTAACAGTGGTATACAATGGAGGATTTGCTTTTAAGCCAGTTGGCCATATAAAGTTTGAATACTACTTATACCTACATTGTTAATTGGGTTTGGGAATGGACTATCATGGACTAATCTGTATGTGACTGGTGCTCCAGAAGTAAAAATGGAGAAAGCCTTTGTTTTGTTTTCATTCTGTGATAAATCACCATGGCAAAAAAGACAACCAAAGAAAGAAACAAATCCTGTTTAAGAATGGGATTATTGCATATTGCAGTTTACAGTTCCACATCATCATAGTCAATCACTAAAGAAATTCAGAACAAGAATTCAAACAGAGCAAGAACTTGAAGGCAAGAACTGACATTGAGGCTGTAGAGTAATGCTGCTTTTTGGTTTGCTGTTTCCTGAAGGCTTGGTCATCTTGATTCTTAAAGTATCCAGGACTACCTGTCTAGGGATAGTACCACCCACAATGGGAATGGAGTTCTTACATAAACAAGAAATTAAAGAAATACTTTGCTTATCTGCAAACCTTAAAGAGGAATTTTCTCAACTGAGAATTTCTCCTCCCAAATGACCCTAGTTTGTGTCAACTTATAAAAAACAATCAAGGACAGATGTGGAGTGAAGAAATATAAAGACAAACTGGAACCTATTGACACAAGCAGGAAGCTAGGAGATAAAATGGTAATTGGATTGGGATCTCAGTATCTCTGAGCATCCAGATTTTATACGTGATCTGTAGTGTCATTTGTTACAGGAAGTTTTGGAAATTCACAAGGATCTGATTACAATAAATGAGTTGTGTGTCTCCTGCTGTTTTGTGTCACAAGGGAGGACATAAACAGCAGTGTGGCTTACCTGTGTCAAATCTAGTTTCCTTATAGATTGTTCAAGTCTAGAAAGACTGCATGCCTTCATTTGAAGTTGTTTATGACATGTTTCTTGTCACTTATAGTAATCCTGGATTGCACTGTGTAGAGTATCCTTGAAAAGTCAGGACCTGATAAACTAAATTTATATTTAGCCAACTTATCCTGTCTTCTCTTCTGCTGTGTTGAGGCTTGGTCTGTTGCTATGCATTCCAATGCTAAACTTTGAGTCCTAAGGTCTAGTTGCCTCTAGACTAATGAATTTTCAAGTATGACAGCATTTGTTGTGCAAGTATTGCTCCTTGATATAAAACTATTGATTGCATAAAGATGCCTACAGCCTATAGCTTGGCAGAAGAGAGGTAGGGCAGACTTCTGATCTCAGGCTTGAGATCTGAGACAGAGACCATAAGAGAGAGAAGAGAAAAAGGATGAAGGTACCATGGGATAGGTAGATTGTGAGCACATGGCCTTGAAGGCCAATCATACAGAGTGGGAGTAGGCCAGTCAGAACATGGCAAGTGATATCTTTGAATTATTAACAAAGAAGTAGACAAAATACGATAGATGATTGATATCTGCTCAGCTCTAATGCTGGATATTAATGATATTATGAGCTCTCTTGCTCTCTTGTTCTCTTGCTCCCACTCTGTCCCATTGCCCCATCCTCATTCCCTTCCTCTCCCTCCACGTGCGCATTGCCCGCCTCCTCTCCTCTCCTCTCCTCTCCTCTCCTCTCCTCTCCTCTCCTCTCCTCTCCTCTCCTCTCCTCTCCTCTCCTCTCCTCTCCTCCTCCTCCTCCTCTTCCTCCTCCTCCTCCTCCTCCTCCTTCTCTCTCTCTCTCTCTCTCTCTCTCTCTCTCTCTCTCTCTCTCTCCTTTTCTCTACCTCTACTACCCTCTAACTCTCCTCCCCATTCCCTGAATAAACTCTATTCTATACTAAAAAGGAGGATATTGAGAATATAAAGGTTTTGTGTGATTAATTTTGGAATTAACTGATCAAAGGTGAGGTAGAAACTCCCAATAATATTTACCACAACACTGTTGTGTTACTCATTCCCATCATAGTATCTACCAATCAATAACTAAGTAGTATGTACTACTTAGTTATTATATATAACTTACTTATTAGAGAGAGAGAGAGAGAGAGAGAGAGAGAGAGAGAGACTGAGACTCATGCTTCTACATATATTTCTTTCTTCTTCTGTTGGGAATTTCTTATTTCAACTAAGACTTGTTTTATGATCATAAGCGTGTGCATAGACTTTTTGGCCAGGGAAGCCCTAGCTTAGATTAGGACTCTGCTATTACCAACTTGTCACCTTAGCAAGTTTTATTTGAAAGCCCCTGTGTTATAATTTTTCATTGGTTCCTTAAAATTAAATAGATGACTCCTTCCCAGTCTAGTTTAAATCTTTAAGGTAGATTTCCTTCAAAGATAAACTAAAATATCACTTGGTTAGATAATACATTTCTAAAGAACAAATCTATCTTTCATTTATTTCTAAGTGGTTTCTAACTTATGATTTACATATATCACAAATAGTAATTGTGTCACCAGGAAACTGTGGAATGGCATTCCTAGAGGAAAAGTGTGGTAGAGAGATGTCTAAACCACAGAAATCTCATCCTGAGATCAGTAGGAATAGGATTACCCCCTCCCTGCCTCTTTACTACTTGGGAATGTATCCCAGCATTTCCACATTTGGCCACTGGAGAAGGTCAAGTATCTGGGTAGCCAGGTTAAACTTCTTCACCCCTTATATGTTTATGTTCAGCAGCACCAGGAATTCTTCCTTATGCAAATGAGATATCCACAGCACATTGGCCATGCATGATGATGTACAGTCAGCCTGAATGTCCCTACCCATCCCTCAAAGGTTTAAATAGTCTTTGTTTCCCCTTTAAACAAGCTTTCTCACTAATGCTACCTCCTAAGAGAATATGTTCTTGCAGAGCTCACCACTGCCTACAATATCTTTAGTTCCTGGCCATCCCCACCCAGGGTTCCCTCTCAAAATCCACCACTTACAACTGCAAGCCAATCATGATGGACAGGGAAGCATTTATTTTGGCAATCTACCTGTATCTTTTTTAAAAAAGTCATTGACTATTCCTGCGCCCAGTTCAGGATATTCAAATCCCTCAGTGGCATCAAGTGAGTTGAAAGCCTTTCAGAACCTTATAAAGACTCTTTTCAACCTTGGGGTCAATGTCTTCACTGAAGTCTTCCTCAGCATTCCACTAAAGAGCCAGAATTAGCCATAAACACCAATGCATACAGTTGCTGTGGCTGCAAAAGATTCCTCTCACAAGGAAGTATGTTTGGTTCTACATTTGTTTTTCCATACATTTCACTTGTTTATCAAAATTTCACAAACTAAACAGAGACAAAATGAATTTATTCTACTTTCCCATAGTATTTCTTCACATCTATGAAACTAGAATTAATATACTACTTTTCTTTTGCTTATATAAATATTTCTGAGACCTAGATTGTTAGCAGGACAGTGTCCTGCTGCTGCTACTGTTTGCAGTGGAGCGTTTGGGGAGGAGCTATCGTGGGGAGTGGAAGAAAAGAAGGAAGAGGAGGAGCAAGGAAGAAAGAAGAGAAGAAACACGGAGGAGGAGAAGACGGCTGAGGATGTGCTTGTGTGTCTAGCAGTCTAAGCTAGTTATTATGCCTATGTTAGGTATTGGGTAACAACGCTAATTGAGTGGGCATCTTGTTAATTGAGCATCATCAAATATATGTACCAATTAGATACCAATTAAGTATTAAGAGTCTTCATTCTACCAGGTACCGCGGGATGGTTGGTATTATCTGGGCTCAGCCAAGCTTTGTGGAGACAGTGTGGTAGATTGGCAGAGCCATTTCCCACACTGGCGTCTTGTGGGTGCCAGGGACCGTGCTTATGACTGGCCTAAGCTGAGGTCAGAGCTGATCAGAAGCAGAGAGCACATGCCACGGCTATTGGCCTCAGGCCTTGTCTAGTTGGGAACATGACGGCCCCATTAGAACAAGCCAGATTGGGTGCTGCCATTTTAAATATTATCTTCAACACTGAATTATTTTTTTTTCTTTTGGTGTTGGATATTTTCTTTATTTACATTTCAAATGTTATCCCCTTTCCAGGTTTCCCCTCTGGAAACCCCCTATCCCATCCTCCCTCTCCCTGCTTATATGAGAGTGCTCCCCCATCCACTCAGCCACTCCTGCCTCCCTGCCTTGGCATTCCCCTACACTAGGACATCAAACCTTCCCAGGACCAAGGGCCTCTCCTCCCATTGATGTCCAACAAGGCCATCCTCTGATACATATGTGGCTGGAGCCATGGGTCCCTCAATTCATACTCTTTGGTTGGTGGTTTAGTCCCTGGGAGCTCTGGGGTGTCTAGTTGGTTAGTATTATTGATCTTCGTATGGGTTTCAAACCCCTTCAGCTCCTTTAGTCCTTTCACTAACTCCTCCATTGTGCTCAGTCCAGTAGTTGGCTGCAAGCATTTGCCTCTGTACTTGTCATGTTCTGGCAGAGCCTCTCAGGAGACAGCCATATCAGGCTCCTGTCAGCAAACACTTCTTGACATTCACAGTAGTATCTGGTTTTGGTGTCTCTATATGGGATGGATCCCCAGGTGGAGCAGTCTCTGGATGGCCTTTCTTTCAGTCTCTGCTTCATTATGTCTCTGTATTTCCTCACTTGAGTATTTTGTTCCCACTTCTAAGAAGGACTGGAACATCCGTACTTTGCTCTTCCTTCTTGTGCTTCATGTAATCTGTGAATTGTATCTTGAGTATACTGAGTTTTGGGGCTAATATCCACTTATCAGTGAGTACATACTATGTGTGTTCTTTTGTGACTGGGTTACCTCGAGACCTGGATTCTTCTGTCATATATGGCAATGTGATTCACACAGAGTAACAGAAGATCTAGTTGTCTTGATCATGGCAACGGGAGTCACTTGGCTTTCCTACAAATACTGCTGGCTGTACTTTGCATATTTTCATGATAATAGTGATTTGCATACTACAAAATGAAACCAAATCATCAAGGAAGCACTTCCTTAGTCTCTATTGTGTCAAAGTCCCTGACTTCCTGATTGGCAGTTAAAATGACAATCTGCTATTTTTAGGGGCTACAAATGAAGAAAGAGGTTTTCAGAACTTGAGCTCCTTGTTGATGACATCAAGATAGCTGAAAACATGAGGGAAGGTCTGCAAGACAAATGACTGTGTCCACTGGTATAATCAATCTAATTTTTGCACATCACTTCCAAACTATCCTTTAAAACAAATCAGTGAAACATGTATTCTTATTTCTTTCTCTGAAAATAAGATGTCAGACATAGCCATGAGAAATAGATGCCATTCTACAAGAACACGATGGGGTTTGGGGGTTTTGTTTATTTTTAAAATTCTCATACAGCTATGTTTTAAATTGATAGCAAAGGTCTTTTGTTCAGCTCTCCCTAGAGTATCCCCAAGAGAAGCCCAAGTACTTTCCAATTAAGCCCAGGTGAACTTAGTCTTGACCTACAGCTGGAGTGTCAGCACAATGCCAGAACAAGCAGATAAAAACGTAAACAGCAAAGAGAAGAGTTTGAAGTTTGTTTGTGTTTTGTCTCCAGTTTTCCTAACAATTGTTGATCTTTTCTTTCTCTTAATTCAGGTCAAACCAACACAGGACAAATACAGCCTTCACAGGTTGTTGCTACCTCCTTCTATTGTGTGGGGTCCTTCTGACTTTCTCACTGGCAGTTGTCTTCCAACATGATATATTGCTTTATCCAGCACAATATGGCTTGACTTATTTATTGAGAACCTGTTATCAGATGGATACTATAATAGGCTCAGAGATTCTGCTCTTATATAGGTCTGAATAAATATTTTTAAGCAAACTAACATCAGAAATAAACTTTTAAACTAATAACTTTTTTCATAGAAGAAAAATGACATACATATGGATGTCTGTGGAGGTCTGAGCTGTTTTCTGTCTGACAAGTCAAGAATGAGCTAAGAGATAGATTAAACTTGATATAGTACTTGAAGAAAGGCTGGAAGTTTACTCATGATAAGCAGAGTAGTTAAGTACTTACACTCTGGAGTCAGATACTCTGCCCAGCTTCCTAATCCTGTGCTTGTAGTTTGAATGAGAATGGCTCCCATAGACTCTTATGGTTTTTTGTATTAATTTATCTATTTACCCACTTTACATTCCAATATCAGCACCCCCTCCTCTCAGTAGCCCCTCATGCAGTTCTTCCCCATTCCAACTTCCTCACCCCCCACATACTATGAAACCCATTCCCCCACCCTCACACCCTAACCCCACAACCCCACCCCAAATTAAGTGCATGAAGTCATTACAGTTCTAGGCATAGTGTCTCCCACTGAGGCCAGACAAGGCAGCCCAGTTAGGGGAACATGATCGGCAAGCAGGCAGCCAGGCAAGCTGGTAGACTTGGAAATAGTCCAAGCTCCAGTTATGTACAGGGGGCCGATGTCTAGCCCATTCTCATTCTTTGGTTGATTGTTGGTTCAGTGTCTGAAAGCTCCCAAGGATCTAAATTAGTAGACCCTGTTGGTCTTTCTGTGGAGTCTCTGTCTTCTTCAGCTCCCTCAATCCTTTCTCCACTTTTTCACATGATTTTCTGAGTTCCATCTAAAGTTTGGTTGTGAGTCTCTGCGTATCTTTTCACTAGTTGATGAGTGGAGCCTCTCAGCAGACAGTTTTGCTAGGCTCTTTTCTCAGTCCAATGGTTGGCTACCAGTAAGTGCATGGATCTCAGTCAGCTGCTGATAGAGTATCTCAGAGGACAGCCATGCTAGGATCCTGCCCATGGGATGGATCCCAAGTTGGGCTGATCTCTGGTCAGCCATTCCTTCAGGCTTTCCTCCATTTTTGTCCCTTCATTTCTTTATGACTAGACCAATTCTGGGGCAAAAAAATTGAAGGTAGCTTCAGGTCTCCATTAGACTCTTACGTTTTAATACTTGGCTCCCAGTTAGTGGAACTGTTTGGGAAAGTCAGGGAGATGTGATCCTTTTTGGGGGAGGTGTGTCACTAGATTTTTATCTTCACTCTATCTTCTTTGCCCCATGCTTGTAATTGAGGTGTGAGCTTTCAACTGATCCTGCCACCATGCTAATGATCTTCCCTTATGGACTCTAACCCCTGAAACCATAAACCCAATTAACTTTCTTTAGAAGTTGTCTTGTTCATAGTGGTTTTGTCACATAGACAAAAATAGGCATTATTGTTACTTGTTAAAGAGAGAATGTTGGTGAGAATGTTTTCATCAGAACAATCTAGGAAGAAAATATGGTACTTTTAGGAGCACAGAAAAGCATGGCACTCTAGGCATTGAAAGACAATGAAGTCATCGAATGTTACATTTCAATCTGGTTACTAGAACATCAAAGAATTATTTCAAAGATGAGTTTGAAGAGGTATTCTAAGAATAAAGCACTCCCCATTCCATTTCAAGGAATCTTTTACTCAATGGTATTGAGGACTTAATGTTACAGAGTGATCAACTTGACACCATAAGAAGCTCCTCTGAGTAGAAAATGCAAAAATCTAAAGATGTGCTCTCTGCTTATAATAATAGGCATACATTTGGAAAACTTAAGCAGGCATAACAGTTTACTGGTGACATCAACAGTAGAGCACTTTGCAGCAGAGATCTCCATGCAAAATCTCAAAGAACCAAGATTTACTTAAATTACATTTTCTTCATTTTCCAGTGGTAAGTTTTTCATGCATTTGTGCACAGCATTCCTTAGGGAACCACATAAAATCACAGGTTTGTAAGCACTTTGTAAATTTTAAAACACCATAATGGTGAAATAAATTTATTCACAGACAACTCCCTACCTTCTATGCTGCTAGGAAACAACATTAATCAATATCTCATCACTCTTTGAATTTGTATCATTGTGTAATAAGAGGCTCTTTGATTCTTACTCAAGGCTGCATAGGTTGCTGGGTGGTTGAGGAATGTGACTATAATCCCAGTACTGGGAGTGAGAGGTAGTAAGATCTCTGAGTGTGAGGCCAGCCATGTCTATAGAGTCAGTTCCAGGTAAGCTATGACTACACTGAGAAAACTTGCCTCAACAGAAACAAACAAACAAAAACAAAAACAAAAACAGTGAAACAAAAATAGAATTGTATAGGTTAAAGGACTGAATTTATTTTGTGTGATGTTTGAAGGCCAAGATATAATTTAGTTATAGAGGAATCTGAGATACAAAGATCCCTCCCAATTTGAAGAAAACTTCAAATGTTAAAGTAGGCTTTTTAGATTTTAGGGGCGACACAATGTATAAAACCTTCGATTTAAAGTGAAATGTAGGACAATATGTTGGATATTTTGGCAGAACAGTAGAAAAATGCAGTGTGATTTGATAAAACATCATAAATAATACAAATGAATTTTCCATATTGATATTTAAAAGGTATTATTTTTCTAATATAAGCTATTAATCCAAAACTTCCCCAGGCTCCTCAGTGTAGTTTAGAAGGTGGAATTGAAAGATTAAAACTCCTAAGTAAGAGACTGATGAAGAGTTTCATAAAGCCCTTCCCCACTTACGAACCTCATACTCTTATGCTTTCATCCAGATACTATTAAAAACATCTCAACAGCCTCATGAAGTTAAACACTCTTGTTCAAGTGATCACATATTTCCAGTTAAATAACAGCTGTAGGAGAGGACAATTAGCAGATGTGGTCAGGAGAGAAAAAAGATATGTTTTCAGAGGAGATTGGAAATGAGATAGAGAGTCAATGAGGCAGAAATATACAAGGTGGTTTTTTTCCCCCTGAAGTTTCTTGAATTCTGTTACTAATGATACCTCAAGTTTCTAAGGGCTCTAATTGAAAAATGCACTGTGATCAAGGAGGTTGAAGGAGACTGAAAAATTGTTCAGAACTTTGCTTAGTTTTTAATGAGATTGCTGTTTTTGCTCTATACTGTAGCATCTTCCTACCTACTGTCATGATATCTGGTGTCAAATGCCAAAGGGAGGAGAAAGGTACACATCTGATCTTCAAAGAAGTAAGCCTTCAGCCTGAGACCAGAAAGTAAGACAATTTGATGTGAACTCTGTGGATTTGTGAAAACATGCCCAAGATCCATATTGCGGAATTTGATTGGATTTCTTGTCTTTAGTCATACTGTAGACTTCTAAATGCCTACTTGTAACCTATGAAAGATCAGCTGTACCTAGTTTAAAAAGACAAAGGAAGAGAAAGATTTCTATTCTGATGAGCGGGTGAGTAAAACTGTTTTGTGTTCATATGAACTTCCACTTTAATCTCTCTCCTTAAATTTGCTCACTATTATGATCTGAATAAGGATTGACTTGGTACCCCTAAGGTCATGTGTTATAAGTTTTGCCCCAATTTCATGGTTCTGGCAGCCAGGGGAACAATAAGAAGTAGAACAGGATAGAAGAGAGTGAAGTCTTCGGGGAAGAATCGGTGGTGGTTACTGTAGGATCAGAGTAAGTGCTAGGAGGAAGCAACCTAGAAAAGCAAACCTAAACCCTAGATCGTTTTCTGGCTTTCTGTTCCTCATGTGATCATTCTTCTTATTCCAGTGCAGGCTTCTTTGACAATGTATT
The DNA here is from genome assembly GCF_004785775.1 of Grammomys surdaster. Classification (NCBI taxonomy): domain Eukaryota; kingdom Metazoa; phylum Chordata; class Mammalia; order Rodentia; family Muridae; genus Grammomys; species Grammomys surdaster. Next base: position 14,189,446 of record NW_021604782.1, on the reverse strand, counting down.
CTCTATGAGATAATATACCTAGGAGACCTAATCAGAGCAGGCAGTAAACTATTTGGATTGACAATCTTCCAAACTGTGAATTAGGTCAACCTTTTTTCTTGAAAAAATATGAGTATTCAACCATAAATATATACATCATAGCAATAACAAACACCTGAAATGCACCTGTACATCTTTCCCATCAATGATTTTAGTAAGCTGAGAACTCATCACAGTTCATTACGTGATTATTTGATAATGTCTATATAACTTTGGACAACAAGCTCTAGCTCACTTTCATTTTCTCTCTCATTCTCTCTTGAATATGCTCTACTTAAGAGCCAACTGGTGACAGAGATTTTAATCATATAATGAAGGAACGTGCATCATTTTTAGTTGAATCATAATCCACAACAGATACCAAAAACTTACTCTTCTTCCTTTCAAACCAATAAAGTCCAATACCTAAGTAAACTATATTCTATCTATGCCTTCAACCATATTAATCAGTTTGGAAATTTTGGGTTTTTTTTTTTCATTGACATAAAATGAAGGGTGAAGCTGTCTTCCATTTACCTCACACAGTTGTTCTGAGGATTACAAGAGCAAATGGAATTAGATGCATTTAGCAAATAGAAAATTGATGTTTAAATGTTTATGATCATTATCCCTGGGATGATTTTATAGCTTAGGTCAAATTCTCATTAGAGACACATTCTTCTTTGGTTTGAAGAACATGAGCTGTGTCCACAGCAATCTTAGAATCATTATGTTAAGAGTCCCTCTATGTTTTCATTAACTTAGTCTACCTCTAAGAGACCAGATGCTTTCTAGTGCGTCTAATTACGTAAAGCAAAAGATGTGGAAGAAATTTATGTGGCCGCAAGGAGCATTATTGATGGGAGCCCCTTTTAGGGATGCAATTTTGGAAGTAATTTTCCATGAAATTGCTGAATGTGTGTATCCATATAAATTTAAGTCCATTTGGTACAGTTTTATTTAGCCCAGTGATCACACTGATGGGATAATTCAGTAGATATTCTGTTTAGAAGAAATGGAAACAATTGTTTACAGGTGTCTAGAAAGTGGATTCCAATCTGGACTGTCAGCTACATGTTTCCCTCAGAGCTGCCATATTATATTTCCTGGTCACCAATTCATGATTCTTTTCATCAATTTTAAAAAAGAGTCTAGGTCACATAACATTTTTAATTAGGCTGAACTGTGTTTTAATTCAGTGTGTTCTGTGACCTGCCAAACTAGCCCAGTGAGGAGCTTGAGAGATTGAATTTGTAGACCAGAAGGACTAAGTTTTGAATTCTGTACCTGCCTTACCACGCAGATTAGAGTAAGCTTTAATTTTTCATCCTTAAAAGAGAAGAGCAATATAAGTATTAATGGTTTTTCCACATTTTTAAAATTGATAAATAAAAAGTAATAAGTAGATAGATAAATAGATAGATTAAATATATATTCTGGATATTGATGCCAAATAAAAGCAAAACAAAATATATTTATTTGAAATAATATTCTTTCATATGGTAACATTCTTGTTCATATTATCTAAATTCCATTTTTATGCAATGAATTAAAATGAATCTTCAAATTCATACAATTCAGCAGTATTATACTGAGCAGAATAAGATTAAAGAAACCTCACAGAAGAATTAGTCTAGTCTAATCTGTTTCAAGACAAGAGAGCAAATTCACAGGAAAGAGTTGGATTTTTATCTCACAGAACTCAACATAATATTATTAAAACAATTTCATTGATAAAAGATAAACTACCCTTAAGTGAGACACAGATCTGTATTAATTACTTTTTACCTGTTTATCTTCAGCTCATCCTTGATTCACAAATATAGGTGACCAGGCTTCAATTTTATGAATGAACTCATACTCACATAAACATTGTATTTTCTCTCAAAATTTCAGGCAGGAGTCTAAATCTTAGGCTAAAACAAAGAAGTAGGCTTCAGGCATGAAAATGACTTTGGGCTCAAAAATGAAAAGGACAGGGAAGTAGGCTCAGATATTTTGGTCATCCTGATAAGCCCTTAGAAATAATGATCCTGGAATGTTCATGGAACTTTGTTTATTGCCTTGCTTGTTTTTTGACTATTTGTGTTTATTGCCTTGCTTGTTCTTTGACTATTTGTGTTTATTGTCTTGCTTGTTCCTTGACTATTTGCATCTATTGTATTGCTAGTTCCTCTACCTAGCACTGACCTTAATATTTTCATGTAATTAAAATGGTATTAAAGCAGATTGGGGGAGAAAAAAAAAAGAGTTACAGCATAAAGGTTGATGGAGTGTGCCTTCCACGTACAGAAAGTAAAAACACAGTTCTTTTTAGAGTATTTGCCTGTGTGTGTGTGTGTGTGTGTGTGTGTACGCATATGTGTAGTCTCCTTTCTTGGTTCTCTTGACTATGCTGTTGACAGATATTAGAATCATTTGATAAATCTCAAGGCTCCTTCAGTATCCTTTAAGGTGTATCAGTAAAGATCATGGTGATGACAATGATTCAAAATGTACTCTGTATTTACTCAAAAATTTCTACTTTGGTCCCACCCTAGATAAGATCCTCTAGTGTAGGTTAGAATTTTCAAAACCTACTTTTGATAAGGGTTCTCAAAGGCTTCATCTTCCCCTCCCCTTCTAGCTCACTGTCCAAAGGTAGGGGAGAAAACATAGTAACAGGATACAGGGATGTGGACTTGTTTAGAAGTAGTTCTTTGGGGGCAATTACAATCTCTTTTGCGCAGAATACCAGTAGTCCAGTTCAATAGTGTCAGGACACCAAACAAGAATCAGCAGTGGCAGTATGATCCAACAGAAACAACCAGGCCTCCAATGAATTGGCATGAGTCAGTGGAGCGAACAGAACCAGCTGAGAAGACAACAGACCAGTGAAGCATTGCAAGGTTAGCTGTGCAAATGCCTGACACTGTCTATTGAGTCCTGTTTATACTCTCTCCAACATTATGTACCCTCCCAAGGGTCTTACCTCTGCAAAATACCATGTAAGTCTGCCTTAGCCCTCTAGCCATCAGCAAGGAGTTATCTTGGCCATACTTTTGTTGCTTCCTGCTTCCTGTTTGTGGTTCTCTTATATACTAAAGTAGCAAAAGAGTCACTGGTACTTCCCAGTACATAGTTTGTTCTTCCAAACTAGAACATTGCATCTATTATATGCTTTCCTCCCCATTCTTTGAAAGCAAGCAAGTGCTGCACTTTTAACAAAAATCTCATCCTGATTGCATTTCTCTTCTGTCTCCTCCCCACATTCTTCCACTAACTTGACACATTTGGCTCATATATCATTCTCCTTATGGACCTGACTCTCTCCAAGACAGCAGTGAGTCTCCAAATGTCAAGTCAATTACTTTGGGTCATGTGTATTTATTTTTCCCATTAGAATATCTTGTACTGTTAATCAACCCAACACTACTGAAAGAAAACCAAAGGGTGATAATTTCCTGCCAAAGTAAAACAATTGCTCTTGAAGCATTGGAAACTGAGAAAATGTTTCTCATCCCTCTTCCAAAGGATTTAGTGTGCTATCAGCCTTCCTGAGGTTCATTGTCAAATTACAGGGCTTCATGTCAGAGTAGAAACACATTGACAAAAATGTCAAAAGCATTGACAGCAGAGGCTGAATATTACCTGCTTTAGTTTTAATCACATTTTACACTGTATGTCTTACTTAAATAAACTTTTAACTTTGGTTGGAGATTGATGATAAGCATTTCTAGTTGATGGATTCTGTTAATAAGGATTTGAGAAATCGGACTTAGAAAACTATTTGCCACTGAGACCTAGACCTAGACTGGTCACATGGCCTTTGCCAAGTCATTTCAGACTCCACATCACTATCTTGCCAGAAACATGTGAAATATTTTGAAATCCCTGATTTTCATTTTTTCATTCAGCAGAAGTATTTTTCAAGTTTTTATGATTACTAAAGAATTCAAATGATTTTTACTTGAAAGAACATAATCACTATAAAACTGGCTATTTTCTGGAAGTGCACTTATAAAATCTTCATAGATAGATAGATAATAATAGAATAAGACAAAACCATAAATGTTTCTTCTTAGTATATTATCAGATTTATTTCTCTGAAATATTTTTCTTGTTTATAAAACTTTTATCTTTAAATTTTTGTTTATCTGATATAAAACTGTGATTTGGTGTATATTATCTGGTATATGTTTTTTCACTCTATTCTGAAAGAAATATCTCTTGAAGAAATAGTACAACACAGGCTTTTTTCTTATCATTTAAGTTTTTTTTAAGCCTGCTTAATTATTTCTTTTAGGTCCTATCCCTCCACCTGAAAAATTAATAAATTTTGTTTCTAAGCTACAATTCTATCTTAGTTGGTTATAGTCCTTCTTTTGTATATGTAAGCTCTACAACCATCAATTCAACAAACAATAGATTGCAAATATACATAGAAAGTATTCACAAATTATTACATGTACTTTAACTGTTTAGACTTTCATCTTGGCTACTGTGCCCTAAAGAGTACAGGATAGCGACTATTTTCTGAGTACTAGGTCATGTTACCAATTGTAAGTAATTTACATATGCTTCAAGATGCATAGGAAAAAGGACATAGATTATATATGAATTCCATGTAGTTTTATACAGGAGATTTGTGCACTTGTGAATGTAGTGTCTGGAGGGAAGTGAGTGGTTCTAGGAATATTTTCTTCACAGATGCCATGGAAAGAGTATCATTAGTTTCCGTTAATTTAGTATTGGCATAAATTGTTTCTGTTTTCAATTATTGTTTAGTCACAGTTAAGGTTATCCACAGCTGGATACACCTATAATCTCTAACTAGTAGAGTGAAAAATTGGGTTAACTATTGTCTCTGACTTCTACCAACAGATATGTAGAATTTGGATTTTGATTCTGTACTCCCTAGAAAAACTGTGTATGTGTATACATTTAATATCAGCCGGGCAGTGGTGGCATATGTCTTTAATCCCAGCACTTGGGAGGCAGAGGCAGGTGAATTTCTGAGTTCAAGGCCAGCCTAGTCTACAGAGTGAGTTCCAGGACAGCCAGGACTACACAGAGAAACCCTGTCTCGAAAAACCAAATACCAAAACAAAACCAAAACAAACAAACATACATACATACATTTATATATATATATATATATATATATATATATATATATATATATATATTACATATTACTATATATATATTACTAATTACTTCTATTATTAATAACTTCTGTATTCATGACTTTTCACATATATTTTATGTTCATTCTTTAGAAATTATTTTTTGAGCCAGATGTGCTAATGTATGTCTATAATATAAGCATGTGGAGCCTGGACCATGCACGAAGATTGCAGATTTAAACTTAGCCTGGGTTATATTTATATTGAATTTGAGGCTGGCCTAGACTAACTTGTGGCACAATATTTCAAAAGCAAATAATAATCTTGCTGACAATTTTGTAAGCATTTTCTATCTGTAAAAATTGTTATCTTTCATGTATGAAATGTAATTATGCTAGATATAGAATTTTAACTTGAACTCATCTTGTGATACAATCTCAGATTCCGGAGAAAGAGAGGTAAATTTTTACTTTTTCCAACATTACAACTATAATAATCATTAATTTGTTAGGGGCTAGGCTGTTATCTTCTATGACTTTGACTAACAGTCTCAAGTGGATGCTTATAAAGCAGGTAACTGAGCTCTCAGACATGCAAACCCTTATGACCTAGATTGTAGGTTCTTACATGTCACAGATATACATTCTGGGAAGATTTTAGGGTTCCATCTTCTAGGTCACTATGTTTTCTTTTAGTTTGTTTATTCTACTATCCATCTAGCTCTTCTGAGGCTTTTAAAATTGCAATAGTATAGTCACGACTGTATTATTGAGACATTTCCTATTACATTTTAATGAGTGCAGATAATGATACTTAATCATAACTTCTATCTGCTGTTTGTTTTGTCCCAGTCATTGTGCTACTCCTCACATACCTGGTAATCTTAATACAAACTGATCTCTTCTCTTCTCTTCTCTTCTCTTCTCTTCTCTTCTCTTCTCTTCTCTTCTCTTCTCTTCTCTTCTCTTTGTCTCTCACACACACAGAGAGACAGGCACAGAGAGAGGGAGAGAGAGAGAGACAGAGAGAGAGAGACAGAGACACAGAGAGAGGGAGGGAGAGAGAGAGAGACAGAGAGAGAGACAGAGACAGAGACACAGAGAGACACAGAGAGAGAGACAGAGACAGAGAGAGAGGGAGAGAGCACTTTTACTGGTTCTTCTGTCTTCCATTTGCTCATTCTAGTAGTATTGGCTTTGGGAAGAGAAGGGATTTTCCATATGACTTATCTAGGATTTCTGCCAGCTAGGTCTGACCTTGCCTCCAAATTAGAGGACACTCTTATCACAGCTGCTTACCTAAATAGCTTATGATAGAAATGGTTCACAAGTCTTGGTTCCAGTATCCTTTAGTTCCAGTAAAATCTCCTTTCTCTTCTGTGTTTGGCAATAGCAGCCAAGAGTGGGAAGAACCACACTTCATGCCAAATCTATTCCCTGAACTCACAAGTGTCTGGAAAATTGTTTCCTTGGTCAAATTTCATTTCCTCTCAGCCTCCACATATTTAAAGAAACTGAATTTAAAATGGGATAGGGGTATGTATGGGGCACAGTGTACATGGAATTGTTTGGATGAAGGAAAGGGATGTATAATATGATGTAATTGGGTCATGAAACCAAAATATATTTTAAAAATTGAAAAAAAATTATTTGGGGAATATTCACAAAGATTATAGCACACACTAACAACAGAGTGTTGACTGAATTTATATAGTTTAGTAAAGATTTATTTTTCTCAATAAGAACTCCCAGTTCCTTTTGGTGAAATGAAGAAACGGAATCTCAAGTCCTGATTCCCAGAAGTCCTTCCCCATGTCTCGTCAAGGTCTATGGAACAAGTGTAGTATTCATAATCCTTAAGCTCAGTGCTCTCCCAAGTCACTTTTCATCCTACATTCTATGAGCATGGGTTCTCAGAGGCAAAGTACTAACAGCTGGAATTCTGAAGTTTCAACAGAAAAGGGGCAGAGGGTTGATCTGTATCCCTACTTTTCAAGAAACACACTGAGAAAAATCAGGAAATCAAATGGATTTCTCAGGACTGATCATTATTCAAAACCAGAATATCCTACCTTCACTTCCCTTTAGAATCCTGGTATTTTCAACCACACCTATTTGAAACATTGTTCTTTTATGCAGTCACTCTCCGATTTCTCCACATTATTGATCATCACTGTTGTGGTAGGGGCCAATAGATTAAGGAAAATTCAGAACGAACCAAGTACCAGTTTCTAATTGTATGCAAAGTTCAGATCTGTGAACTAAACTATTTTAAGCAACAACTGGTCAGTGTACGAAGCTCAGATTAATTTTAAATGTTTCAATCTGACAAAAAGATATTAATTAAAATCTTATAATCATCTCTTTTGGTGACATTTTACACATTTTTGTTTAGAATGTTTTGTTTAAAAACAGTACTTAAAAATCCCAGTACACTTGCTCTGTCAAAAGTATCTGGTTGAAAATAATAAAAGTCCTTATGAAGTTTAAGGAACGAAAGTGAGAAAGGGGGCAAAAGATTCCTAGAAAAAGGAACTGTGAACATTGTTAATGTCATGGTGTGACCTAGAGTTATAGGAATACAAGTTTCTCCAGATGTTCAGTAAAATTCAGAGCATATACAGGTATAAAAAAATTCTAACTAAAATAACACTCTGTTAGAGGGCTGATCAGATGGTACATGTACCCAAGAACCTACATTTTGGCAACAGTAATTATGTAGATTTTGCTCAAGGGAGATATCATCCTATAAAAGTATTTTCCAGTATGCACTCTGCAAAACTGTTGTCTTACAAGATATGCCAGGAAAAAGTACAATTTATTCCCACAGATTTAGAAAAAACAAACTAATTAGTAAAGTAAATTTTAAGGAATTTACAACACTTTATCTCTTTTGAAAGATTGTGTATGCATGTTACCAGATAAAGCTATTTTATCATATTAGCTTCTTACTTCTCAATGTCATTTTTGATGTCATCCTTTGTTGTTGCTGTTGTTGTTGTTGCTGCTGTTGCTGTTATTGTTGTGGTCACATCACACCTTTTGGTTTATACAAGTGATATAACATGACGATTCATATGAGCATGGGTCAGAGAGAAACACTAGAGATTTGAATTATGATTCTTCTACCTAATAGACTGGCATCTACTGATTTTGTGGAATTACTTTATGCAGTTACCATGTTCCTATATTATAATACTTCAAAATAAGAACCTATCCTCTTATCAGCCACATGTAAGTCTCTCAGAAGATAGTAATAAATTGATGGTCCAATTGTGACCTAGAAATAGTAATAGAAACCCAACAAAAATGAATACCAGAACTCTGGAAAAGATTTCAGGAAAAACAGTAAGTAACCTGCCTGCCTCCATTTTGAAGGCAGAAACCATTATGCTGTATTGTTTTTAAAAATAAATTTCCATTTACTGTAAGAGCTGAGTTGCTGTTTGTATGTCTGTTTCCTAGAGTTTGACCTAAACTCAACATATGATCTTGATTTGTATTTGAGAACAGTGTAACCCTCTCTAACCCACCCTCACCTTGCCTAATTTAATCACATAGTGACCACATTCTATTTATGAGTTGTTTTCTGTGTTTTCTCATTGCTTCATTGTGTCTTGTTTATAAACTTGCTTTGCAACTACTCAGTTTTTTATTCTTTAAATGGGGCCCAAGAAATGAACTCAAACTGTTCTGTTTAACCCAACTTAGGAGAGAGTCTTTGGCCAGATCTTGGATGCACTCCATTAAAAATTAACCTTGCTTGAAATTTGGCTCAAAAATGCAATAGTGGTCTTTTCCTTGAATGATGGAATTAATTTTAGAAAGATAACTGGTTATCCAATGAAAAGATTTGAGGAGAATAAGAAAGAGGCGTCAAGTACTTCTTAGGATCAATTTTTATCATTTCTCTTTCAGAGGAATCCTCTCTACATCCAACGTCTTAGACCAATGTCTTTCAACATTCCCATATCATTATTACCATTTAATTTCATACCTACTTTGACAAGAGACGTGTTTTCTATAACCTGCATAGCCTTCTGGTCGCATTGTCTCTTCCTCAGTGATGAACTGTTAGTTTTCTAAAACTTTACCACTGCCCTGTGCAACTAAGTATGTCCCAGAGGAGAATAGATAAACACACTTTTACATCAGTTTAACCTTGTGTTATGTTTGAATAGAAAATATATAGTAGCTGGGTTTTAATAGAACAGACAACCTTAGCAAAAATTGGTAGGCTTGAATTGTCATTACAATTTTATTCTTTATTTTAGAATTAGGTTAAACAATACAAATAAAAAGGTTAAAATGTACTATTAAGTTGTTTTGTAGTTGGTTTCACAACAGCATGGGGTTTATATTATATGACAATTAATATAAAGCTAGTGCAGGTTTATGACACAATATTGATACATAGTGAGTATGCTTCATGCTTTCAGTGCTAGATAGCTTCTCTTTGGGTGAGCTAGCCCATCTCTATGAGACTCACTTTCCTCATTGATGATCTTAAAAAAAATGAACTTTAATGTTATTAAGATAAGTGAAATGTATAGAAAATTCAGTTCTTGCTATTCTAGTTGTCAACTGCTTTTACATTTCCCAAGTATATGATTTTGTTAGAATTTACTCCATTTTATATCACTTAGATTGCTATCCTAGAATTGAAAATGTTTCCATTGGCTTTCTCTACCCATCCACTCTTAAAAGAAGTTCTATTCTTCCATGCACATAACATGTTCCAAAGAAAGAAATACTAGAGCAAATAAAGAAATTAATCTTACCTGATCTTAAAACAATTTAATAATATTCCAGGGGACGTTGGCTGATGGCTATTTGCTTCTACAGAAGGATTAGACTTTGTCATAATAAATGAATGATTGAAGGAAGCATTGTAGAAAGATGGACATGCTTTCTGCAATGTAACCATCCTAGCCCCATTTTATTTTATTTTGTTTTATTTTGTTTTGTTTTGTAAAATATATGGGAAAAGAGAAGCAGCATATATGGCTTTACTTACAGATTCCAGTAATAGAATCAATATTGTGTGGCAGTTTCCTCCATTTTCATTTTCTTCTTGTATGATGGAACAAGGTTTATGAGACTCAGGAAGTATATAAGCTTGAACATATTAACAAATGAGGTCACCAATAATGTGTACAAAGACAAAAATCAAAGTATTTCCCCTTGGCATCATTTGACCAAGAATGAGTCAAGATTTAAATTCTCTGCTTTCCTTTCCTTAAGTCTTCCATCATCTCTAATGAAGGGCTTATGTTCTCTATTTATTGAGAAGAACAAAAAGCATCACCGGGGGAGGGTGTTGAGGAATCCTTACCAAAGTCTTTAACAAAGATTAACAAAGGATGAAGTCACTGATTCCATTTTACCCCAAATGACGCAGATAATAAGCAAACACTATCCAATAATTTACAATGCTGCTTTCAGCATTTCTAGTGAATATTCATTTTATGAGCTTCAATGAGCCAATTTTCTGCTTTTAGCAAATGATTATCAAAACATGCATGTAAACACTTATAGGTTACTATTTGTTCAGGACATGGAAGAGCACATAATTTAAGATTATATCTATGTACAAGTTTATGTTGTAAAAGTTGATGACACAGGGAATTCAAGACAAGCATTGTTGGTTGTTAATATGTTCTCTTAAAAGTAGGTTAAATAAACAGGTTGGGAACACAGCAGGATATACATCTTAAGTTGTAGGTGACCTCAAGTTATATTATTAACTCTGGCTGCAGGTTCAGCACAAATTCCTCTCTCTTAGAGTATAAGAGACATCCTATTCAAAATGCAGTGCCCCAAAGAAATTAATAGCTCACAAATCACAGAAAAAAATCCCTAAATGATCAAGATTCACAAGACCACCTTGACAGGTTAGGGAAGCTGGAAATGACTGCTAAAGGAAGGTTCACTCTGACTAGAGCTGCTTGCAAGCTAAGTAGAGACCTCCAGAGTCACAGCTCTCCAGAGTCATCACATTCCCAGTCTCTGGTGGTTCTTCTTGGAGAAGCAGTTTCTTTTGAGTTGTCCTTGTTCCTGTGAGTATCAGCTTACCCGTAACCCTGTAATGAACACCAATCATCTTTTTTGGATTGCCAAGTCAGACATTTGTGCAATCATTAAATTGGTGTGTTCTTGGTTTTTTATATGTGACCTATAGATGTTTGTGTTGCATCATCCTAGGAAATGAATCAAACAAGTCCATAGGCACAATATTCTGCCTCTCATTATTTGAAAAATGACTTTTCTTCTACCAGCACTACTATGCATTTTGATTACAAATGATAACTTCTTTGTAATTTTTATCTTTTGCTCTGTTTCCTCTGCTTTAGTTTTTATGGTGGTCTATATGCAAAATTATGTACTTGATTTTAACCTGGTTTTTACAGTGTGTCTCCTATGCTCCTATGGTAGAAACGGCAGCAAATATGTATCTACCATTTGCTACATCTGTAACTTCTTACTCATGATAGAAAACATCCTTGCATTTTTTTTTATTTCAAGTAGCAATCTTATTTTCTTGTACATCTAAAGAGAATAGTTGTGTTGAAATTTTTCTGGTACTCAAAAGGGCCAAAGACAAATTTATATGATGATAGCAAAGTCTGTGGCTTTTGAAACCAAAGAGTAACTTAGATTCAAACTCTACACCCTAAAGGGAAACAAGATTATGCTTTTAATTTCACAGATTCTTGGAGGATTCTTTTTTTTCCCTCAGAATCTAATAGAGAAGATGCTTCTTTGAGTCTGTTCTGTGCTAAAGGATTGCCTTATATACTTCTCTGTTCTATGTAGAAGTACTATTTCATCAAACTCAGGGGATATTCTCATCTTTCTCTGTGGTGATTCCAAGATGTCACCTACCTTTGCATATGAGTTATCCTTGTTAGTTCCAAATCAAAAACTAACTCTTACTCTACTGCAGTATGATATTCTCATCTCACACATGAAGCTAACCTTCATCTGCTCTCCATTATCCATGGTCCTCAGAGATTTCACTATCATTCTTGCTAAGTGAGCTATTCATTTTAAAAAAATATTTGCATTATAATATTGAGAAGATCTAAGTAGCTTTACTAGGGAAGAGTATTATTTCATATGTTGAAATCTTAATTGGTAGCAAAATGACAACTGGTGTGAAGCTTTGAGGATGAGTTGGATTGGGTCATGAAGGTGGATCCCTCATTAATGAAAGTAGTGCCTTCATTAAAGAAACCCCAAAGACTATTCCTATCTTTTTTACCATTGTGAGGATACAATAAATAGACACTCTTTATACACCTGGGAGTAAAACTTTACACACAGTAAATCTGCTGACAGCTTGGTCTTGGTCATGCTAACTTTTAGAATATAATACATACCTGTTGTCCTTAAGTTACCTTTATCTCCAATGTGCTACAATTCCAGGCTTATGCTTTTAGATTTATAGAGTATTCTTATTACAGCCCAAGTAGCTTAAGACAAATGGTTGTAACTTCTATTGTTGACTCTGTTTCCACAACTAAGAGTCAAGCAAAGTTGTTTCCACTTAGGGTCTTTTAAGAGATTTGAGGGTATAAAACAGAATTTAGCTGTTATCCAATACATCAGCACTCAGGACTTTTCTTCTTGGTATCCAAACAACTTCTTTCATTTTTGTCTGTGTTAAAAATTGCACTACTTCAGTCTAATGCAATAAATTTTATAATTAATCATTAAATGTTGTAATATAAAACATCAAAATGTGGTGTGAAGAATAAAACTTCAAAGGAAACAAGCATCTACTAAGTTACAGATTGTCAAGTGGGCCACAATTAAGTTACAGGCACATTCTTTATGTTACTAAAGTAGGAATTACAGCAGAACTCGAAATGCAGCTGAGGCAATCCATCCCAATTCTACAGCAAGTAAGCTCCCCAGGAAACTGCTGAACAAGACTAGAAGCCCATTAACATTGTGGACGAGGAAAACTTCCTTCATCAGTGATGGCAGCAGTGGAAGCCTAAGTTCTGGAAAGTCAATAATACATTATGTTACTTAAGCTATAGAAAGAGTCCATTGACTGTCTTGTTAAAGGTTCACTTCAGAAGGCTTACACCAGGGTGGCAGAAAACACTTCTGTCCCCAAGAGTCTCCAATTGGGGCATAATATTAGCTGTGGGGGTCCTGTCCTAAATAACACACAGCAAGGGAGCAGGGAATTGAACACATATTGTGAAGTAAAAAAGTTTGTTATGATAGAATATAAAAGTGCAGAGTAACACAGGTGATTATGGAAGAAAGATCAACAGTGAACACTACTGTATACACAATTGTCAGATGTCAGGTAAAGTCATACAACACATCTTAACATCATCAGTGTATCAGAATCGGGGAAATGAGCTCCTAAAGTGGGAATTTCTGGTTTCTTTAGAGACTCAGTTGTCATGTGATATTTTTCTAAAAACTTATAAGAAAATGTTTTTGCTGAAGCAGATAGATGGGAAGATACTTTACTAAAACCAGACACATGATGTTTTTTCTAGAAGCAGCATGAAATAAGGACATGTGATGTTTTACCAGAGTGAATACTTGAGATAACATGTGATGTCTGGGAAGGATATAAATATACTCCAACAGACATTAGGCTATGCTGGATCGTATTGGTATGCCTTGCCATTTTTTACTGGTCATTTTTGGTCTTTGCTGATGCTGGTCTTTGATGAAGATGCTAAATCATATTAGTACACCTTACCACTTTTTATTAGTCATCATTTGTCATGACTTCATAGAAAAAAATGCCCCCAAAACATCTGGTGATGTTCTGGAGGCTTCTTGCTGCTTCTGCAGATTTAATCCCATTGGCAAAGCCTTGTGATTTGTTCTGAATCCACCTGCAGCTGCTGATTTGTAAATGGTGTTTACTAGTAAATCAAGCTACCACTGCTGATTCATATGAAGTGAACTGCTGATATCCTGACAATGCAAATTAGATTTGCTTTAAAAATATATATCTCTAAACAGGTTCACCTCTTCCTTTGCTCTATTAGCCTTCCCTTCCCTTCTGGTGGGTAATGGGCTAAAAGAGACATTAAAACATTTTAAAACCTTTATTAAAATTAGATTTAAAAAATCTAAGCCTACATGTTGTATCAACTAATATTAACACAATCAGCTGACACAATTAGTTACTTATCATGGCTACCTAAGCCTGAGCACCATCAGTCCTGCTGCTCCTAGCTCAGCTCCCTCACACTGATTGATTCCAATTGTAGGGCTTTCTTTCTGTCTTTACAAGCACCTCCTGACACAGAGCCACTGGACAATCACTTCTGACAGTGACACTTCTCCACTTAGAGCTCTTATTTTACCTGAACTCCTTTCTCAGATATTCTGCTCATACTCTAGAATACATAGCGCCTTTAGAAGATAAAGTCAGTGTTTCTTTGAACATGGTTTCATGTCACTTTGAATTTTTTTCTTTATCAACGTATCACAAAATCATGATGTAATTATATTTGCCAACTATATTTTATTCTAGGTAAATAGGTAATTTATGAAGGTAAAAGAAGTCTGTCTTGAGTTCCAAGAGAGCCACTAGTGTTTGATAAATAATTTGTAGAGAATAAATGAAATGAGTCAGATACAGAGACATACTTTTTGAAAGAACAGTTAAATATAATTAATTCATTTTGTAATGAAAAACTTACAGTACCAATCAATTTGTCATAACCTAAGCAATATCAGAATGTCATAGTTTTTATTTTCTTAAAGCTAAATTTTAAACTGGATATGTTTACACACACATATAAGCCAGTGTTCATAGAATGTAGGAGGTAGAGGCCAGAAGATGAGGTATTCAGTGGCACATAGTGAATTCAGGAAAGGAAAAAAACAAAAAAACAAAAACAAACAAAAAACAAAAGAAAACCCAAACTTTACATTATTCACTGCAGAGAAGGGAAAAGAAAGAATAGTGTTAGTAATGTTTTGATACAAAAAATATACAGAATATTGGATGAATGAATTTCAGAATGGTTTTGAAATATAAAAGCTGAATGAATTATGCAGATAATGGTGTAATAACTTTGGTTTGATGGATCGCAGTGAGAAGAAGGCTCCACAGTGATTTTCCAGGTGTCATTCCTTATAAGTAGGCTATTTAGTTGCTGTATTAGTCAGGTAATTTTAGAGCAATGGTTCTCAACCTTTCTAATGCTATGACCCATTAGTACACTTCCTCATCTTGTAGTAATCCTCATCCATTAAATTTATTTGTTACTGCTTCATAACTACAATTGTTATGAATTACAAGGTAAATGTATGATACGAAGAATATCTGATATGCAACCACTGTAAAAGAGTGGTTTGACACCAAAGGATTCACAAGTTGAAAAACCAGCTCTCTAGACTAATAGAAATTATAGAATGAATATATATATATATATTCACACATATTTACAGTATATATGCATATATATGTTGTATATACATATATATATAGAGAGAGATGTGCATATACACATATATACACATATATACACATCCATGTAAACATATGCATACACACCATACACACACACACACACGTGCAGACATATATGTCAGGCTATGGAGCAGATGATACAATGGCTATCTATGAAAAAAAGGTTCAAGAATGCAGTAGTTGTTCATTCCAGGAAGCTGGCTGTCTTATCTGATCTCCAATTCATGCAAGAATAGTAAAAAGTAGGATTTAATGCTAGAGAAGGCATACATTTGCTATCAGATATAAGCATGCAAAGAGGAAGCGCTCCCTTCTTCCACATCCTTTGTATGCTGTCAGTAGAAAGTGTGGTCCAACTTGGGAGCTTTCAGAGACTGAGTCACCAACCAGGGAGCATGCACATACTGAGTCAAGACACTGGGTACATATATATGTAACAGATGTGCAGCTCAGTCTTCATGAGGGTCCCACAACAACTGGAACAGGGACTGTCCCTGAAGCTGAAGCCTGTCTATGAAATCGCTTTCCCACCAGAGCTGCCTTGTCTGGCCTCAGCGGGAGATGAGGCCCCTAACCCTGTAGAGACTTGATGTATCCGGGTGAGGAGATACAAAGAAGGATCAAGAAAGGGAAGGGAGATGGGGGAAGGGACCCTGTAAGGGGAAACTGATATGAGGCCAGCGATTGGGATGTATAATTAATTAATTAATTTTTTTCTCTTAATTTTTTCCCTTTTTTTATTGGATATTTTCTTTATTTACATTTCAAATGTTATCCCCTTTCCAGGTTTTCCCTCTGGAAACCCCCTATCCCATCCTCCCTCTCCCTGCTTATATGAGAGTGCTCCCCCATCCACTCAGCCACTCCTGCCTCCCCACCCTAGAATTTCTCTACACTGGGCCATCAAGCCATCCCAGATCCAAGGGCCTCTCCTTCTATCGATGTCCAACAAGGCCATCCTCTGATACATATGTGGCTAGAGTCATAGGTTCCTCCATGTATACTCTTTGGTTGATGGTTTAGTCCCTGTGAGCTCTGGGGTATCTGGTTGGTTGATATTGTTGTTCTTCCTATGAGGTTGCAAACACTTCAGCTCTTTCTCTAACTTCTTCTTTGGGGACCCCATGCTTAGTCCAATGGTTTTGCTGAGAGCATCTGCCTCTGTATTTGCAAGGCTCTATTAGAGCCTCTCAGGAGTCAGCTATATCAGGCTCCTGTCAGCATGCACTTCTTGGCATCCACAACAGTGTCTGGGTTTGGTGACTGTACATGGAATGGATTGTTTCAAAAATAAAGTGGATATTCCTACCTAAAACATTTGGATTAAAGTTGTACTTTCCCATCTCAAAGATCCAGATTAGAAGATCTTCCGACTTCGTATGATTTAATTAAGAAATATCTCTCGCAGGTATGCACAGTCTCTTGGGTTTTAGTTAATTCCAGATGTAGTCACGTTGTCAACCAATAACAGTCATTGTCTTCTCATCTTTCAAGGGCACATATTTCCTTAAGAAGGCAATAGGATTACTTTTTGTCTACTTTCAGCATTATTTAGTGGCAGACAAGATATAATTCATTTAAGCTGACTGTTGAACATAGACAGAAAGAATGGCACTTTTTCAGAGTGATCAAAACCAGGAATGGGAATACTCTGAAGTTGTCTTAGAGCAATTTTTTCACAATGTGTTAGCCTGAACTTCAGAAAAAGACTGTGTTGTCTGAAAAGGAGAGTGATGCAGCTCTCTTCTGCTGTCTCCTGTTTCATCATGGAGAATTACTATTGGTCATCATTTTGACATAACAAAATTCCAGTGACTTTTGGGGTTTACTTGTCTAAATTGCTTTCAGATTTTTATTTATATTGTTGTTTTATGGAATATATTCATCAGCTCATTAGATGAGAAAATGTCTACATTTGGGATCTGTGTGCCAGCTGCTAATGAAATATTGTGAATTGTTTGATTTTTAAACCAGAAGCCATTAAACCTAAATCGAACTGAGAGAATAGACTCCATTTCCCACTAAAAAAGCTACAGAACTTTATTTGGGAGTTTAAGTAAATAATCCAATATTTTGATTCCTGAAATCCTACCTTAAGAAATAAAGCTACAAATAATGACAATTTATTATTTTTTAATGTTACCTAACCAGTCATGTTTAAATTGAACTGCTTAAGCCTTAAATGTTGCTTCCAAAAGCATATACATACTGGGGGGAAGTTAGAAGCAAATGATATTTTGTGTTGTTGTCATAGTGGCCCTGTTAAATGAATCTAGTAATAACTATTGAGTCTTCCCAAATCTCCTCTACAAATTCCCTTTGAGAAATGACAATAGCTATTATAAGGTAACTCTATGTTATCCTTTTTTAAATACAATTAGATTCCTGACATTTTAGCTTGATACTGACATTTCTTATACTTTGAGAAAGATAATGTGGTCCAGAATATCCTTCGTTTGGAAGATAGAAAGGGGTCTAAAGTTGCAGCAACTTTGCAACTATTGTAGGCATCTGTAATATTCCTATAAACAACACTGGAACCAAAGACATTCCCCATTCTAACAATAAAGGGTTAAAATTAAACATTGTCTTATCAGACATAAGGGCATCTGTAGAGGTTCACTGTCAGAAGCCAGTGTTGTTGTTCTCTCACTTTAAGAAGGATGCATAATTTAGGCCAAGATAATCACCAGTGATGCATACAGCAGATATTAATTTGGAAATTTAATATCTAAAGACTGGAGGACTTGCTTATGAAGCCACAGCTTCTAAATTATATTGAGGCATTGGTTGGTAACAAGTGCTCGGGAGCTCCAGTGTGCAGATGAATATTAAAAGATACTTCGTATCCTCTAATTAAAATCACAGCAAAATGGAGTCATCACTGCAAATCTGATATTAACTGTGGGTAGGGGGCCAAGCAGTAAGCAGAGCCAGAAACACAACAGAGGCTGGGAATTGTGACCTCCATGGGGAGATGACTTTCTCTAAAGGAAGCACATTCCCTGGAAATTAAGGAGAAACTAATGGTAGTTGCAGGCATTATAGGCAATGGAAATATTGCCCTGTCTCACACAATTTGGACAAAGCTTTGTCTTTTTTTTTTTTTTTTTTGAGAGTGAAGTGGTAAGTGGGAGCAATTGAATGTTCATCATAAGTTTATTAGTCCTAGATGTTTAAAAAATATTTGGTATTATATTCTTTAAAAAGTATTCCTTTAAATGCTGATTTAAAGGAAGGAGTAATGAATTGGAATGACTTGGGGGATTGACAGAATATACATACATACATACATACATACATACATACATACATACACACACACACACATACATACATACATACATACATACGTACGTACATATGTATATTCTATGAAGCTGAAGTAAATACATTTATCATTACTAATATGTCCAGATTATTAGAGCTATGGGTTTCTAAACCAATGAAGCAGACTCAGGGCAAAGATGAAATATTTCTGTTTATTGTTGATAACTTTTCTGAAAATTAGTGAAGACTGTGTGGAATTTTCCTGAACACTAAAGGCTAATGAGATAATGTGAAGGCAAGTTAGAATAATCATGCCTGTCGTCATCAGCTCACCCCTCCTTAATCATCCTAAGCAGAAGTTATTTTTCTACAGCTTGTACTATTTCTTAGGACCTATCCAAATAATGAGTAAAACCTAAGCAAGGTCATATACATAATTTGGGAATATAAAAGGTATTACATATGAGCTGCCTTCACTTCATTAATCCTCTCTACTTTCCCACTGACTGAACAAGCATCGTCAGAATCTTTCTCAACAAAAGGTTCCAAAAATCATTCTTAATCTCCAAGAATGGCCTGTGAGGCTCTAGTCACATGGCAGGAAAATTCTGAAAGCTACAAAATCACTGAAGAGTTCTAACCCAAGGATGAAAGAGCAAGATGTAGAGAAAAGACTGGTGTACTAGTCAGAAGCCTGTGCCTCAGTCTCTTCTCTTAATTACCATTTTTGTGGTTAGGGGGACTATAAATAGTAACTAGTACTCAGTTGCTTCATCCTCAAAAATAAGGAACTTATGCCAGAAATATTCTTGTAACCAGTGTAGCAAAAATGTAATCAGTGGTAGCTGGAGAGGTGGTTCAGTAATTCAGAGTTCTCTTCCATAGGACTCATATTTGATTCACAGCACCAATGTTGGACAGTTCATATCTGATACAGCTTTAGCTCTAGAGTATCTTATTTCCTCTCTGGCCTTCTTGGGTATCTGCACTTATGTGCAGTTACACACATGCACACACACACACACACACACACACACACACACTTTAAAAATGAAGTCATTGAGAGAAAATACACTGTGGAGTCTGTGATGATATGGAAAAAATCCAGTATTGCATTAAACACTGAGAAACACAAAGGCCAGTGTCTGCATACCGTAGAAATATCTTTAACTGGGTTGTGAGTACCTAACTTTAAACCACATTCTCTCATGTAGTTACACTTAAATTTAATCACTCTTGGAATAATCTGGGACTAAAGTATAAGAGAGTTTGTTAAAATACCTATTGCTTGGCCCCACCCACAAGATTTGATCATTAAGTATTCAGTGCCAGAGAATCATTCTACTAAGTTCCCAAGGTCAATGGCAATACTTTGGGAATATTCATCTGCCCCACACTGTAAGTTTAATATGTAGTTCACAACTAGGTCTTCTAGGGAACATCTGAATGAACCCTAATTCACAGAGTTCCCATTTTCCCAAACTATTATACCCCAGCATTTCCCCGTGAATCCTGAAAGACTTATCAGATTTCTCGTTTTAGAAATCTTTGCATTTGTATTTGCCTTGCCTTCCTAGAGAGGCTGGAAAGTTTCTTGAGGCTTTGCTTTTTATGAAGTTTTGTACTTTTCTTTATCACTAGTGGTAAAAGTCTGCTTAAACCAATAAAGCACGTACCTGCTTTATTGCTTCCAACTTCTTTCCACCAAACCCTGTCTCTTGAATGACTTTGAAGATACTCTAGGCTTCTATCCAAAGGAAAACAAAGAAAGGCCTTGAGCATCTTCCCATTCTGGCTAGCATGCATGTCACCTCATTGCCAATGTGTGTCCAAGAGTGCCACCTTCCACTGGTCACAGCTGTGTTGTATGGCTGTTCTGTTACCACCTTCATGTTGCTGCCTAAGGAGATTTTGTCCTCCCCACACCTCCCAGTTTTCCTTTCTAGAGAGTCAAAATTCAGCTATTTTTTTCTTAATTTTTACAATAACAATGGATAAGTGGTAATGAAATGGGAGATTTATCTAAAGAGGTATGCCATATGCCTAAAGAGTCCCATAATGAAGTCCAGTCTTTTCCTTTATTTTTGCAGTAATGAAGAATAGGCTGTAATGAAATGAGAGATTTGACTAAAGGGCTATGCCATGCAGAAGGAATTAATGGAAAAGATTAATTCATAATTACAGCTCAAACTCAGAGGAGACTAGATTCCTGGACTCCTCTGACTTGTCTCCAGGGAGTTTATCCAAATTTAAGTCCTGCTACTCACTGGAATTAATCCGTTTCTCAGTGGCTGGATTCTTAACGTCCCAGAAAGAATGCCTACCCCTCTGCAACCAGGGTATCAGCTCCAGTTCCTAAGCATGAGTGTCTCTACTTCCATCTCTTCTAGGGGTTTCAAAGCAAAGGAACCAGTTCTTTCAGAGTCAGCCTTGCCTCTCTACAAATGGCTTGATTTCATGACCTCATCCATATACTCTGAATAACTGGGCATCAAAACAATACCTGAATTCCTACTGTTCAATATTTTAAACTATCTCTGTCTATAATGTCACTCCTGGATCCAAGGCTCAGGGAGCATCACCAAAAAGGGGGAGGAACAGAAATATTATAAGAGCTAGAGACCAGAAAGTTTTTTTGTGACATTTTAATCTTCTAGAAATTACAAGAAAGCTCCAACCACAGTACCTCCACAATCTAGCTGCCTAAATAAAACCCAAACAATGACAGTACCAGTAGACATAGATGTGCTACCATGTAAGAGTGAAATCCTACAGGCCTCCACCCTGTGGCTGACACAGGACTACAGGCAATGTCTGCTAAGAGAGGAGAAGTAGCCTCTCCCAGGAATGACACCCCAAATGGTTATGTAATATCAAGTGTTCAGTCCTGGAATCATAAACCAAAAGAGCCACATTGTATGGACTCAACAACTTGCATTTATATATTTATGCATTTTATACAAAAATAGCAATACTAATTAAAGCAAAAGAGGATATTAATTTGAGAGAAAGTGAGGGGAGGACATGAGAAGTGGTTGGAGCAGGGGACGCCTAAGAGATTAGATGAGGAGAGGGAAGGAAAAGCACTCTTAACTATATGTTCACTATTTTTTTAATCAAAAAAATTACACTTTTACACATTTTCAGTATTTCTTTATCAAGAATTTTAAAAACCAAAGCAAAATCTTTAGTTCTGTTTTCCCAAAGGTCCTTTTCACATAGGCAAGTATTAGCAATGCATTTACGAATAAAGACATGCAGATGAATGCAGATTATTTGACCTATTATTATTCATTCGTGGATTGTTCTGTGTTGGGAAACAGATTTAAATAGCTGAAACAGGATTCTTTACTCTCCAGCCTTCCTCTGTTTCTAATGTTTGAAGCCAACTTAGACAGTATCAAGGTATTTTAACAGCAGATCAGTATCCTTGATCCTATTTGGCCACACAACAGGTCTGTCCTTTAACAATTTTATTCCTTGCCTGAATAATGATCTGCTTTGCATCTGCTGATGTTGTTATCCAGGCACCTGCAGCTCCTCATTTGGAAGGCCCTGCCTTAAGCAAAGACCAAATGATGGAGCCAGCACAGTTTGTCCCTACTGCTTATTTGTTAAGATGAGCTGGTCCATCTGTCCGAATGCCACAGACCCTGGGTGGCAAAAAGCAATAAAAGGCAAGCACTTTCTGACAGCCCTCTTGGCACAGCACTGGAGAGAGCAGAGGTTATTATCTTGTAATGTCACTGTTATTTCCAACAGCCCCCAATGGATCTTCTGACTGTGGCAAGACAAAGAGGCAGACACTGTTAACACAGCTCGGCATTTTGAAAGGAGCAGCATTACACTAGACTTCTAGAGTGGCTTTTTACCATCTATCGATTGGCATATTGACTGCAATTTGAGGCTTCTTCTTCCATTGAAGTAGTCCGTGGTATATTTACTTAATAAATCCAATCTCAAATTGGCCCATGTTCACAGCAGGAAGAACTTGACTTCTGAGTTTCATGATAAACGAGAGAGAGAAATAGACTAAAACATGGACATCGTCAGTCCCAACTTTTCCTCTAAGTTGCTGTATGACCTTGGAACAATCAAGTCTCAGGGCCTCAAGTCTCTTTTCTACAGCCAAGGTCTAGCCCAAAAGGAGCTGGCAACTCAAGGATTCTTATTTCAATACTTGCAGCTCCTGTGAGTTGCATCATAAACTGCTTGAGAAGGCCCCCAGAATAGCAGCCAAGTAATTGCAATGTATATTCTAACAGAAGCAGCTGTAGTAACAGAGCCAGCCCCTCCCCGGGTTTCCTCTTTAAGGGTGATATGCCAGAATGAGAAACAAAATTACTGCGTCTGTTCAGCAAATTCCTCTTGACAAAATCTTTAAGCGTTGACAAGAGTAATATACTGAAAATTAGTTTAGAAGTGTTTCAAGTTTCAAAAATCAATCAAAATCAAATTAGGTTCTGAAGACGGCTTGTCTTTTGAGTTTTAGGAAAAAAATAAAGATTCGCTTCAGCAACTCTACAAAGTGGCTTTGACCCTGAAAGAGGTGACTATCACAGAGAACATGATTGTTCTTCTTTAAATCTACATTTAGAGCCCTTCCAAGGACTTTACTAAATATACCTTTGTCCTGTTGCCCCAGGCATTACTGAATAGCTTACATCTTAACCCTATTTTTCTTCCTTCTTGCTACCAACGTTCTGCTCCAAGCCAGATGATGTAAACATGTATAAAGGAAGAAGAACTTGTCTTACTTTCATGGATAGTAATATGGCATTATGGTGGGACATAGAATAATGTCTAGCCTACAACCTCCTCATTTAATTCCATCTGATTATCAAGTGCAAAACAGGTATCCCAGGATAGAAAACGGTGTTCCTCTATGGGTTCAATAATGAACTAAGGTTTCTGTGTTTTTCCTAGTCCTTTATCTTATGTGTAGCTTATAAAGAAAGCTTGTTTCTCATCTAGATGTGATTACTCTTACGAGTTTATCCTCAAATTCAGTTTCTCCTCGTCTGAATGCTTTTTGAAAGATTTAGGGAGACTTATCATGAATTTGCAAACTATGTTGACAGCCACAGGCAGCTCAGGGATGCACTTCACAACGAGCATGTGAGGTTGCCGTACCTGAAAGATCTCTTCAGAGTCTTACTTAGCTGTCCTTCCTTCCTTCCTTCCTTCCTTCCTTCCTTCCTTCCTTCCTTCCTTCCTTCCTTTCTTATTTACTTTCTTCCTTTGTCTTTTATAAGAGAAAAAGAAGTCCCCCATTGTGTGTCGACTGACCTGTAAGAGTTTATATTGAAACCTTGAAGTTTTTATTGTGGAAATATTTTGCAGAAATATGTTAGACTCTGATGAGGCTCTTCTAATCATTTGGACTCTGACACGGAGTACATTTTGTGGTTCTACTTGATGATATGTTTATCTGTGATGCCGTATTTCTTGAGGATACATACAACTTATCTTTGGGAATATTACAATGGGGTACCTATCTGGAGGCAAGAGTAACTATATAGTCAATACAAATGGTAAGATATGGAGTCTCCTTCAATCGGTTAATGAAATAGCCCTTTCACCTGTTCAGTTGGAACAAAAAAAACACTCCATTCTCTCATTTTTGATAATCCATAAATTCTCCATAAATTTCAATAAAATCCATAAAAACAATCCATAGATTTCTCTCATTTTTGATAAAAAAGAAAAAAATAAATTAAATAAATGCTGGCCATTTAAAAATACTTGATTTTTATGTCTAAATCCTAAGCACTGTAGAACTATTTGAACTATATTGGCAGGGTCCCTATTGTATATAATATTTCTTCCTTTATTTGTTCATTTTTAGTTTAGAATATTCAATTTAAGAACAGAAAAGTTATTTCAGATGTTTAAAATAAAAAGATTGATCGTTTGTTCATAACTCAGAAGAAACCATAAGTAGATAGGGTAAGAGAGTAAAGGAAATGCAGACACTGCCCTCCCATCCTTACTGCTCAAAGCTTTTTTGTTAAAAGGAGTGTTGAAGACATTACCAGCTCAACAGATGGTCTTTCAGTAAGTCTGTAGTATAGACTTCAGTGGTGTCTTCACTTGCCTTTATTTTCTCAGTGAATGGATCAGGACACCAGACCATGATGGTTGTCTGCCACAGTAC
Source organism: Grammomys surdaster (assembly GCF_004785775.1). Classification (NCBI taxonomy): domain Eukaryota; kingdom Metazoa; phylum Chordata; class Mammalia; order Rodentia; family Muridae; genus Grammomys; species Grammomys surdaster. The sequence goes on along the minus strand of NW_021604782.1, from coordinate 14,164,429 downwards.
ATCCTGGTCAAAAAATCACCTCACAGCAGACTGAGCCTCCTGATATGTTTCCTATTCAACTAGGGTATTCTGGCTTGGGTATCATGTATGCTTATGCAAGTTGAGGGGAAATTTTTTGTTTATACTCGTTATGTAAATTGGTTGTAAGTGTCCTCTTCAATAGCTTCGTTGTGGGCTATGATGACACTGCAATTTGAGGTCATTGTCATGCTGTTATGAGCAGGTAATGCTTACATATCCACATTAAATATCTATTTGGTAAGTCAAAATCACAATCATTCCATGTTGTCACTTTTGTTTGATTGGTGAGCTCTCATCTTTCTTATCACTATAGTGAAACAAATCCTGACCCGATGCTTTATAAATATCCATTTGCCCTTTTTTAAACATCCATCTGTTTGTATTTGACATTTCTAGTATTATTTTTCACAGTCGATCATCATTTGTGAAACAAGTCACCATAACCATTTTTGGTGTGTTTTCTACACTACTCCAAACTCCTTCCATACTCATACTCCATACATACATTCTTGCATGCATACACACATACACACACACACACACACATACACACATACTTGTACATAGAAACACACTAATCACATACTTTGCACAAAGTATCATATCATCTTCTCTACCAGATTATTTTCATTTCTTAAGATTTGATTAACTTTTCAAGTTACCCTCAATTTCTTTTAGGGTTCTTGAATTTTTGCTTTTTTTTCTTGGGATTTATTCATGTAATGATCAATATGTTGTTTCCTTACTTGTCACAATACATTAGCTCTCACCTTTCCAGTTTACATACTGGGCACTCCAGGTACATAAAGTGAATTATATAAGTGTTTCTATTCCTGACACAGCTACCTCTGTTTTGCTTAGTATCTTGCACATGAGTATGTGTGATGGTGTGTCTGTGTACATATGTTTTCATGTGTATATAGACGCCAGAGATTGAGATCACCTACCTTCCTCAGTTACTCTTCACCAATCTTTTGAGACAACATTACTCATGGAACCTGTAACTTTCTTACTCAGCTGGAGTAGCTAGCAGCAAAACCCTTGTGAACCTCCTCTCTCTGCCTCAACCCTCAAGAATGCTTATTCATGCCACCATGATACCTATAGACAGATAGATAGATAGATAGATAGATAGATAGATAGATAGATAGACAGACAGATAGATAGATAGATAGATAGAAAGATAGATAATCTTAGTAATATCATGCTAAACTTTATGTTCTTCAAAATATCTTTTGTCAGCTTAATAAGTACCATATGGGCATTTAGAAAATTCAAATACAGACAAAGCCAAGTTAAAATTCATTCAAAGTCAATTTAAAACTACATTTAAATATCATTTCCATATAATTATTTTTCTATGTATAGCAGCAATGTTGTCCTTAAGAAATACTTTACAAAAATATCTGTTTTATAACCCCTTCCCTTTCTACATTTAAGTTATAGCACTGGAGAATTTTTTCTTTAATACAATTTTAAATTTGTATTTTAAAAGCATGCTTGTTAATGCCTTTTATTTTTTCTGACAGTTGCTGGTTTTATTTAACTCATAAATATTCTATGAATTAAACATGTGTCTGATCTATGATAACTTTGAGAAGGATACATTATATCAAATCTTTGAATAGATAAAAAATATGAGGGAAAATGCATACAAAGAGACAGAAAAGGAACAAAATACAGAGCATACACATAGAAGCAGAAAAATGTAAATTTCAGAACATTCTCACTTTTCTAATTTTGAATATTTCTTGCAGGTAATTACGGGGAAAGGAAATGTGTAGTGCCACTATATTTTTATACATTAATTATTTCATGATAAATTTATAGAAGTGCTAGAAAATGACTATTAATATGTGGATGCATTCTGACTCTGCTGTCCCAGCATTCAACATCTTGCTCACATTATCTTCAAGGTGTGTTTCATAACCTTACATTCTTCTCTAGTCTGTGAGTACTGTGGTAGGTCAGCACAGCACTTGGTCTTCAGAGCAATGTATCCTATGTCTCTTTTAAGGTATTAATGTCTCAACGATATTTCTATGGAACACAGGTTATATGTGGTATAAGAAGCATCCTGACATGTGGAACTATGAAATAATATCCATCTTTTGTCTCTTTGGAATATATCAAGTATATCAGTTTACTAAATATTCTAGGAAGTTCTACAGTTAAACAATCCAATCAAAATCAATAACAAGAATTTTAGTTTAAGTTAATCTTCAATTTACTAGGCTTAATTTTTCATTCCTTGAAAATATTTTATGTCTGACTCTTAAACAGTCATGTTTATGTATTTGTGTGTGACTACTTTTAATAATCAGTTTAATTGAGCCTTGGGATTTCTCTATGAGAGGTATTTTATATTGCATATTTCACATGACTTCTAAAGTAATTTCTAAACACTAGGTAAAAATATACATATTATTAAACAAGTATCCTGTATACTGTAAATTCTAAGTCTCTAAGGAATATTCAAGATCCTTTGCAAGTTGACTTGGTACCAATTCTCTAATTTTGTATTCTGTTGTATTTCTCTATCATAGAAAATCCAGGTGTCTTGAAATGCATTCTCTTATCTTAATGTATTGTTTATTTCATAGTATTTTTATGCCTTGATTTCTGCTATTTTTCCTACTGACATACTTTAAGGGTGATATTCAATATTGCACACACAGAAAACATCAAAACTGTGCAATACCATTCCATCAGTGATCATTCTTACTTTTGCTCATGAACTTGACCTTTAATGATTGAAGCCATCTCTCCAAACCAATCACTCCTGTTTTATCATTCACATCTTCATGGCTAAATGCCAAACCTTTCTCACCTGAAGGGAGAAAATTTGCATTCTTTTTAAATATATGTATATTACTTATATTATGTGTTGCTACAGAAGAAATTACCTGACAAAAGCAACTTAAGAATGAGAGGTTCCCCTAGACAGAGTTATTAAATTAACAGGCTGGCAAGCCAAGGATGGGTAAGATTCTTCATAGAGCCTTACCAACCTAAGACAGAAGTACTTTGTTTTTGATAATGCATATTCCATGACAGGTAAGGAGGGAATTCTAGTCAGAACAACTGAAGACAAGCTCAGTCTTGCTAATGAAATAAACAAGGGGGAGATGCAGAGAGCTTTTGGGGCTGCTTGGAAGAATCTGTCATGGGCCAAGGACAAGGAAATGGGCTTCAGAAAGGAATCTGACATTATGCTAGAACAAAGAAGTAATTTCAGGCAGGAATCTAAATATTAAGCTACAACAAAGAAGCAATTTCAGGCAAGAATCTAAATATTAGGCTAGAACAAGGAAGTAGGCTTCCGGCATGAAAATTACTTTGGGCTAGGACAGGGAAATAGGCTCAAATATTTTAGTCATCTTGAGAAGCCCTTAGGAACAGTGAACACAGGAGTGTTCACAGAACTTTGTTTATTGTTGTGCATGTTCTTTGACTATTTGTGTTTATGTCTTGTTTTTTCCTTGACTATTTGTATCTATTGTATTGCTCATTCCTCAACGTAGAACTGACCTTAATACCTGTGTATAATTAAAATGATATAAAAGCAAACAAACAAACGAATAAGAAAATAAATAAATAAAAATAATAATTTAAGAAATGAAAAGGGTTCTTTTGGGTTCATGGTTTGAAAGTACAGACCATCACTGAGGAAAAATCATGGTAGCAAGAGCTTGGGTCAAATGTTTTCATTGTATCCATAGTCATGAAGCAAATAGGTGCACTTTAATATTCAGCTCACAAATTTCTTTTTCCTTAGTCTCATAGATTATTACCATCTGTATTATGGTGGATCTTTTCCCATTGGTTAACTGAATTTAGAAGTTACCTCACAGATATTTCCAGTGGATTATTTCCATTGCAATATTAAACCTCAAGTTAGCAATAAGATCAACCATCAACAGCCTCAAGAAAAGGTTACTAATGATCATCTTTATTTTATGAGTTCAGGATATACAGTCTCAAGACAGACTTTTCCAAAATGACAAACCAAAATAAAAAAAAAAAAAAGCTAGCTCATCTGCTTATATAATTTTGAGTTTGCTGCTCATTCTGTGGTCTTTGATTTCAGACTGATTACATTTCCAGGATATTAGAGTAGAAGTAATGAGTGTCTATAAGCTTTCAGGAATTGCAAAGTGGAGAGCAGTTCACTCATACACAAGAGAATTTATCAAACCCTGGGTGTGTTTATGGCCATCATTTGCACCTGGCATATTAAGCTCAGATTTTTAGGGATTTAATTTAGTTTGTAAAAGAAGTTGTATAAACTCAGGAAATGGGATAAAAAAAATATATGAGAGAAAGCAAGCTAGTCATAATCTATTAAACTCATAAAAATGTGTTGGCTTAAATTTCAATTTGTGTAGGAATATTGGTTAAGCCTACTGTTCTATAACTATTAACTTTGTTGTACTTCAAACTAGCTTATAGTTGTTTTATTTATTATAAGATTTACAATTTCTAGCTTCTGAAAGACTGAGAATCCTAAAGTGTGTTATAAGTAGCACTATTGTCATTGTTTCTGTAACTGATATGAAGTATTATATAGAGCAATATTGCATCTATTTTCTTATTTCCATTTGGTTCATGCCATAGCCAGGCTAAACCAAGATCATACATGGAACATAATTCGGCCAAGTTGGCCACAGAATGAGCAGCAAACTCAAAATTATTTAAGCGGATGAGCTAGCTTTATTTTTTTTTTCATTTTGGAAAAGTCTGGAAAAGCAGTTTCTACATTTGTATTCACATATTCTACTTCCTGTGGTTCCAAGAGTGTTGTCAACAAGGATTGACTGAGAACAGAAATTAGAAGGTGTTACTTAGCTTTATAACTATCTAGGTACTGATGGATCAGAGAATTCCATGAGATACAGTAAAAAGTTAGTCATGGAGCTATGTATAAGTCCAGGTATACAGAACCCCATAATTATGAAGCAAGCCCATTTTTCTATTTTCCAGGAAGACAAAGTTACTCTCAATTCTGTTTCTGATATATTTCCAACCAAGAATGGGGGCATTGTCTGTGTTATGTGAAGAATTGTCTCATCTCACCTAACACATAGTGCTTAGATAGATTTGATTAGAGCACATTTGGAAGAATTTATGTCAGGCTTGAGTGTATTATTTTATATGATAGTTTTTAAGATATTAAAGGATGATACAGTCTCCATTTTCATCTCAGAGAGGAATACAAGTTCATTATCTTGAGATGATTTAACAAATATTCTCTGGATGTTGTCTCTGTGTCAGACATCATGTGCCAATTTGAAGCATGCAAAAAGGGTAAAGATCTTTGCATTAAGAAAGAACAGGCTTTCCTTCCAGTCTGTGCCCTAGGATTGAGCAGATCTTGGGTTTCAGCTCTGCACCCATTCCCACAAAACATAGAGGAGGAAGGGCTCCCCTTAGGTAAGGAGACAGCAACACCTGCCCCAAACAGGGAGTAACTGGGACCCATTGGGACCCATGAATTCACTCCTGGCCAGGGGCACTGGTTCCTTCCAGTCGGTGGCCAAGCACTGAGTAGATCTTGGGCTTCAGCAACAGCAACACCCAACCCAAACAGTTCTGTCATAAACAAGATAATAGTAAAGACAGGCTCCAGTCAGAAACATTACAAGTAGCACTACAGATATAACAAGATGGTGAAAAGCAAGCACGAGAACATAAGCATCTGCAACCCAAGGTACTTAGAAAAAATCAGAACCGAGTTCTCCCACAATAGAAAGTAATGATTATCCCATCACATGAGGAAAGCAAGATTCAGATTTAAAATCACTTCTAATGATGATGTAGAGGACTTTAAGACGGACATAAATAACACTCTCAAAGAAATTGTGGAGAACACAGATAAACACAGGTGGAAGCCCTTAAAGGGGAAACACAAAAATCCTTTAAAGAATTATAAGAAAACATAACCAAACAAGTAAAGAAATTGAAAGAAAACTATCCAGGACATAAAAATGGAAGTAGAAACAATAAAGACATCACAAAGGGAAACTACCCTGGAGATACAAAACCTAGGAAAGAAATCAGGAATCATAGATGCAAACATCACCAACAGAATACAAGAGATAGAAGAGAGAATCTCAGGTGTAGGAGATACCATAGAAAATATTGACACAACTAACAAAGAAAATGCAAAGTGCAAAAGTCCCTAACCCAAATAGCCAGGAAATCCAGGACACAATGAGAAGACCAAACCTAAGGATAATAGTTATAGAATAGACTGAAGATTCCCAACTTAAAGGTCCAATAAATATCTTCAACAAAATTATAGAAAACATCCCTAACCTTAAGAACAAGATGCCCATTAACATACAAGAATCCTACAGAACTCCAAATAGACTAGACCAGAAAAGAAATACCACCCGTCACTTAATAATCAAAACACCAAAAGCACAAAACAAAGAAAGAATATTAAAAGCAAAAGGGAAAATGCCCAAGTAACATATAAAGGCAGAGCTATCAGAATTACACCATATTTCTTACTAGATACTATAAAAGCCAGAAGATCCTGGACTGATGTCATACAGACCCTAAGAGAATACAAATGCCAGCCCAGGCTACTATACCGAGCAAAACTCTCAATTTCCATAGATGAAGAAACCAAGATATTCCATGACAAAACCAAATTTATACAATATCTTTCCACAAACCAAACACTACAAAGGATAATAGAGGGAAAACTCCAATATAACAGGGAAATTATACCCTAGAGAGAGCAAAAAAGCAGTCTTCTTCCAACAAATCCAAAAGAAGATAGCCACACAAACATAATGGCACCGCTAATAATGAAAATAACAGGAAGCAACAATATCCTTTCCTTAATATATCTTAACATCAATGGACTCAATTCCCCAATAAAAAGACATAGACTAATGCACTAGATACTTAAACAGGACACTTTGCTGCATACAGGAAACACACCTCAGTGACAAAGACAGTAACTACCTTAAAGTAAAAGGCTGGAAAACAATTTTTCAAGCAAATTGTCCTAAGAAACAAGCTGGAGTAGCCATTCTAATATAAAAAAAAAATCGACTTTCAACTTAAAGCTATCAAAAAGGATAAGAAAGGACATTTCAGACTTGGCGAAGGAAAAGTCAACAAAGATGAACTCTCAATTCCAAACAGCTATGTGCCAAGTGCAAGAGCACCCACTTTCCTAAAAGAAACTTTACTAAAGTTCAAAGCACACATTGCACCTCACATAATAATAGTGGGAGACTTCAACACCCCACTCTCAGCAATGGACAGATCATGGAAACAGAAACTAAACACAGACACAGTGAAACTAACAGAAGTTATGAACCAAAAGTATTTAACAGGTATCTATAGAACATTTCATTCTGAAACAAAAGAATGTACATTTTTCTCAGCACCTCATGGTACTTCTCCAAAATAGACCATATAGTTGGTCACAAAACAGGCCTCAAGAGATAGAAGAAAATTGAAATAATCCCATGCATCCTATCAGATCACCATGGACTAAGGCTGGTCTTCAATAACAACAAAAACAATGGAAAGCCCACATTCACATGGAAACTGAACAACATTCTATTCAATGATAACGTGGTCAGGGAAGAAATAACTAGAGAAATTCTTGACTTTTAAGAATTTAATAAAAATTAAGACACATCATACAAAAAACTTAAAGGACAAAATGAAAGCAGTGCTAAGAGGAAAACATATAGCTCTAAGTGCCTACAAAAAGAAACTGGAGGGAGCATACACTAGCAGCTTGACAACATGCCTGAAAGCTCTAGAACTAAAAGAAGCAAACACACCAAAAAGAAGTAGAAGGTAGGAAATAGTCAAACTCATGGCTGAAATCAACCAAGTGTAAACAAAAAGAACTATACAAAGAATCAACAAAACCAGGAGCTGGTTCTTTGAGAAAATCAACAAGATAGACAAACCCTTAGCCAGACTAATAAGAGGGCAGAGTGACAGTATCCAAATTAATAAAATCAGAACAGAAAAGGGTGACATAACAACAGAAACCAAAGAAATTAAAAAAAAAATCATCAGATCCTACTACAAAAGCCTATACTTAACAAAATTAGAAAGTCTGGATGAAATGGACAATTATCTATACAAATACCAGTTACCGAAGTAAAATCAGGCCCAGATAAACCATCTAAACAGTCCCATATCCCAAAAAGAAATAGCAGCAATCATTAAAAATATCCCCACTAAAAGTAGTCCAAGACTAGACGGTTTTAGTGCAGCGTGTTATCAGACTTTCAAAGAAGAACTAATAACAATTCTCTATAAACTATTCCACAAAATAGAAGAAGAAGAAACACTACCTAATTCATCCTATGAAGCCACAATTATGTTCATACCTAAACCACACAAAGACCCAATAAAGAAAGAGAACATCAGACCAATCTCCCTTATGAATATTGATGCAAATATACTTAATAAAACTCTAGCAAACTGAATCCAAGCACACATCAAATCAAACATCAATCATGATCAAGAAGGCTATATCCTAGGAATGCAGGAATGGTTCAATATATGGAAATCCATCAATATAATCTACTGTATAAACAAACTCAAAGAAAGAAACAACATGATCATATCACTAGTTGCTGAGAAAGCATTTGACAAAATTCATTACCCCTTCATGATAAAAGTCTTGGAAAGATCAGGAATCCAAGGCCCAGACCTAAACATAATAAAAGCAATATACAGAAAAACAGTAGCCAGCATCAAACTAAATGGAGAGAAACTTGAAGCAACATTACTAAAATCAGGGACTAGATAAGGAGGACCACTCTTTCCCTACCTATTCAATATAGTACTGGAATTCCTAGCCAGAGCAATTAGGCAACAAATGGATGTCAAAGGAATGCAAACTGGAAATGAAAAAGTCAAAATTTCACTATTTGCCGATGATATGATAGTATATTTAAGTGACCCCAAAACTTCCACTGGACATTTCTAAACCTGCTAAACAAATTTAGCAAAGTGGCTGGATATAAAATTAACTCAAAGACATCATTATCCTTCCTCTATTCAAAAGATAAACAGGCTGAGAAAAAAAAATAGGGAAACAACACCCTTCACAATAGTCACAAATAATTCAAAATAACTTGGTGTGAATCTAACCAAGCAAGTAAAAGTTTTGTATGACAAGAACTTTTGGTCTCTGAAGAATGAAATCAAAGCAGATCTCAGAAGATGGAAAGAACTCCAGTGCTCATGGACTGGAAGGATTAACATAGTAAAAATGGCTATCTCGCTGAGAGCAATCTACATATTAATGCAATCTCCAGCAAAACTCCCATCCAATTCTTCATAGAGATAGAAATATCAATGCTCAAATTCATTTGAAATAACAAAAAACCCAGGATAGCAAAAACTATTCTCAACATTAAAAGAACTTCTGGGGGAATCACCATCCCTGACCTCAAGATGTACTGGAGAGTAGTAGGGATAAAACAAAAACAAAAACAAAAACAAAAACCTGCATGGTATTGATACAGAGACAGGCAGGAAGGTCAATGGAATAGAATAGAAGACCCAGAAATGAACCTACATAAATATGGTCGCTTGATCTTTGAGAAAGGAGCTAAAACAATCCAGTGGAAAAAAGGATTTTCAACAAATGGTGCTGGTTCAACTCAAAGCCAGCATGTAGAAGAATGTAAATCGATCCATACTTATCTCCTTGTACAAAGCTCAAGTCCAAGTAGAACAAGGACCTCCACATAAAACTAGATACCCTGAAACTATTAGAAGAGAAAATGAGGAAATGCCTCGAACACATGGGCACAGGGGAAAAGTTCCTGAACAGTACACAAATGGCTTATGCTCTAAGATCAAGAATTGACAAATGGGATCTCATAAAATTGCAAAGCTTCTGTAAGGCAAACGACACCATAAATAGGACAAAGCAGCAACCAACAAATTGGGAAAAAATCTTTACCAATCCTACATCTGATAGAGGGCTAATATCCAATATATACAAAGAACTCAAGAAACATGAAGCTCAAGGAGAAGGAAGTCCAAAGTGTGGGTGCTTTGGTCCTTCTTAGAAAGAGTAACAAAGTACTCAACCAGAGCTCACAGGGTCTAAACCTCCGGCCTGGAAACTCAAAGGGAGGAACTCAGGGCTCCACCTATATAGGTAGTTGAGGATCTTGTCAGGCATCTGTGGAAGAGGAGGGTCTTGGTCCTTGAAAGTTTGGATGCCCTAGTGTTGGGGAATTTGAGAGCAGGGAGGCAGGAATGGGTGGATGGGTGGGGGCACACTCTCATAGAAGTAGGAGGAAGGGGATGGGATAAGGAGTTTGGGGGGAGGAATGGGAGAGGGGATAATATTTGAAAGGTAAATCAATAAAATATCCAATAAAAAAAGAGATAATTAATCTGGCAGTTTGACAAAGAGTCTCAGATAATTAGCATAGTGTCAACAGTATATTAAGGGGATTCCTTATAATCCTCAAGGACAAAGTGTTGTGGAAGGGGCTCATGGAACTTTAAAACAGTATCTTCATAAAGTAAAAACGGGAGAAGAACACCACAAATTTATTTAAATCATACTCTTTATTTTATCTTTTTTAAAATTGGATGCCAAGGAACTTTCTGCTGAGTATCTATGGCACCCCTCAACTAGGTATACTTATATCTAGGTGAAAAAGAAGAATCCACTTGCAGGCATATGGCATGATCCTGACCAGGTATCTAATATGGAGAAGAGGACTTTTTCTGTGCTTTTTCTGCAGGATGTTATATGAACATGGTGACTGCCAGAATGATTGGTGAAACATGCTGTTGCTGAGACAAAGAATGATGCTGACCTGTGAGCTTGCTGAGTGCCCTTACAGGGATGACTGAGAAGCTGTATTGGACATATTTTCCTGATCCACCTTTGCCTGCCTATATTCCAGATGGGACAAGCTGCCTTGCCTCAAGTTTTTAGACCTTGTGAGACAGAGAATCAGAAAGAGAAATTATAATGTTTCTTGTATTTTTCTTAAAGATGACCAGCTATTAGAACTCAATCATGTACTGGTCTAGATGTCAATCCAATATTGGAAATAATAGTCTACATTTGGAAGATTGGATCTGGACATTTTCAGAGACCTATAAGGAAGTTAGCTGTAGTTCCCTATGATGTTATGATAGCAAGAGAGAGTTGAGACAGGATATAGATTTCAAATAAGGGTCAGTGCATATCTTAAGGCTCTTTTAATTGTCAAGCTAAAATTGGTTTTGTCTCTTCTACGGTATTTATTGTAAGTTACATTGATTGTATAATTTCTAATTGTGTTAGTGTGTTGAAACCTGGCATGTCTGTTATGGGGGTCTATCAACCATCTTTTGTCTTACTGCCCTGAGTATTAGAAAACCTCAATTTTCTGAAGAAAAAAAAATTGAAAGTGCTGGAAGAAGTAAGTTAGACTTTAAGCACAAGAAAGAGAATAGTGGAATAGCAGGCTTGATTATTGCTGGTATAACAGCATTAATTTCATTAACTGCTATCATCACTGCTTCTGCAATAGCATTGACACAAGGAGTTAAGACAGCTATTTTTTTAAGCATCTAGAAAAAAAGTTACTAATGTATTGAGTATACTAAAGGAATTATATAGGTGTCTGGAACAATGGATTGATTCTCTATAACCTAATTAAATTATCTGAAGAAGGTACAGGTTTCAAGAGTTAGGAGACATCACAAGTGTCATGACAAATATCATTGGAATAGTCATTATAATTGGATTGTCATTATAATTAGAAAAAAGTTTAAAGACACCTGTAGGGTATTTGGCATAATCCTAACAACTCTCTGGGTGTTTTAACTTTGCATAGGGAGATTATGAATTTAAAGAATGCTGCTCTGTTGAGGTTTTATGCTACAGATAATGTCAATAAAATTATCCATGGCCTGAGGTCAGTATTTCCATTTTGGTCAAAACCTAGGTATGGCATATACATCTTGATCAGGCTAGCCCTTCTTGTCCTGGGAATACTTGTATTCCTGCCCATCATGTTAAAGCCTGTCTCTAACTACATCAACAGGCTAGCAGCCAAAGTACATGATTTGAAGCTGAAAATGGACTTCCAGATAGAGTTATTAATTTAACAGTCTGGCAAGCCAAGGATGGGTAAGATTCTGCCAGAGCCTTAACAAACTAAGATGGAAGTGCATTGCTTTTGATAATGCATATTCCATGACAGGTAAGGAAGGCTTTCATGTCAGAATGACCTAGGACAGGATCAGTCTGGATTATGCAATAAAAAAGGGAGAGATGTGGAGAGCTTTTGGGGCTGCCAGGCAGAAATCTGACATTGGCCAAGGACAAGAAAATGGGCTGCTTGGAAGGAATCTGACAGAGGCCAAAGACAAGGAAATGGACTGCAGGCAGGAATCTGACATTAGGATGGAACAAAGAAGTAATTTCAGGCAGAAATCTAAATCCTAGGCTAGAACAAAGAAGTAATTATAGGCAGAAATCTAAATCTTAAGTTAGAACAAAGATGTAGGCTTCAGGCATGAAAATGACTTTGGACTAGGACAGGGAAATAGGCTCAGATACTTTGGTCATCCTGATAAGCCCTTAGAAATAGTGATCACAGGAGTGATCAGGGGACTCTGTTTATTGTTGTGCATGTTCTTTGGCTATCTGGGTTTATTGTCTTGCTTGTTCCTTAACTATTTGCATCTATTGTATTGCCAGTTCCTCAACCTTGAACTGACCTTAATTCTTGCATGTAATTTAAATGGTATAAAGGCAAAAAAGGAGGAGGAGTGATGGGATAGGGGATTAATGAGGGGCAGTGTGGGGAAGGAGGATGTTATCAGAATAGTAAATAAATAAAATATCAAAAAAAAAGGAAAAGAAAAGAAAGAGCAGGCTTGTAGAAGTAATGTTAGGATAGAGTTAAACATCCAAGTAATCAGAAAACTCTAGAAGTGAACAAAAGCAAAGGAGCCATATCATTCTAGAAACACACACATGTACACATGCTCATTCTACTTGTAGGCAAGAGGAGAATCATGTCTACTTAGATTCTCTGATGGATATGCTAAGAGTCCACAGGCCTCAGACTAAAGAATCAATAGTGACTAGTGAGGAAAAAATGTTTATAGCAGTCATAGAGTATTCAGGTCTAGGAAAGTAAAATTCATTGATGGCTAAATTCTGACATCACTGTGGGCCCCTTCTAAGTTCCAATGCACTCTACAGAACAAGAAAACCACATTTTGGAGAAACCTTAACAATAGTGTGGATCTAGGTTATGGTCTTTCAGTGAGACAATAAAATTGCAAAGCAAATGAGAAAGGTAATATAGAGGAATTTTAACCAAGAAACATCACTGCTCTGATCACATCAAGAGGTCTTTGTCTGTGGGATCTGGCCGGAATGTAGACATGCCATACACCTTTAATCCTGCTGATTGAAATCCTTTAGTACAACTATTAATCTTAAACAATGACATCTAATTGAGATGCAGACACAGTGATGAATCAGGGAGAGATTTGACAAAATGAGTCAAGGATAGAATACTCCCAACTCTCAGGAGAAAAAGCTATTTAAAAACAGTGCAGAGAATGAGAGTTAAGTTCAGTCAGGTTAGTTGTTTGGATTTTGGTACAAAGGTCAATTGGAAGGCAGTGTAGTGCATACATTGTGGTGAAATTGAGTTAATGCAAGGGCAGATGAATCCAGAGAACAGGAAGCCACAAGATTTGAAAAAATTGTCAGAATTAATTTGAGGCCAAGCAGAGCAATTCAGTGAAAAGCCCAGAGAAGCCAGAATGAATCAGTCAAGGTTGGAGAGGAGTTTGAGCCAGAACAGCTGAGTTGACCTAGCCAGCCAAAGTTCAGAAAATGCTAGAAAGAATGAATTTATTCAACAGTAATCCTTCAAGATGACAATTATATCTGGCAAGTAAACGTTACTTTACAGGTAATCTTGTATTACCTAGGCTGCTTGCAGTCAGGTATGTCTGAAACTGATTCATTCACTATTCATAATGTAGTGTAGCCACATTATAGATTCTGATTATGTGCCCATCCACAGATGAATACAGACAATGTAATATACATACATACACACACACACACACACACACACACACACACACATACACACACAGAGAGACAGAAAGACAGAGAGAGAGAGAGAGAGAGAGAGAGAGAGAGAGAGAGAGAGAGAGAGGAGTATTCTTCAACTATACAGAGGAACAAATTTTATCATTTTAAAGATAATGGATATAACTGGAAATAATTAAATTAATTCATGTCAAACTCAGACAGAAATGTTTTATCACCAGAAACCCTATATTTTAAGTTGATAAATAAAATACACATATGTTTTATACATACACACATATACACATATGTATGTATATGTATGTATTCAGGACATTATATGCACACACTCATACACACACATACACACACACACGTGTATGTGTATGTATATATATATATATATATATATATATATATATATATATATATGAATAAATATATATGAATAAAATGAAAGTAGAAATAATACTGGAGAAATAAAGAGGAATAGAAAGAGTTTGGATGTGGGAAAAAGGAGGAAGCATATATGAGTGAATGAAATTAAAGAACATGATATACATATACACATATACATATACATATACATATATATACCCATATATATATGAATAAAATGAAAGTAGAAATAAGACTGGGAAAATAAAGAGGAATAGAAAGAGTTTTGATGTGTGAAAAAGAAGGAAGCATATATGAGTGAATGAAATTAAAGAACATGAAATGCTTTACAAAACCCACCACTGTGTATACTAAATATATGCCAGAATCTTTTTCATGTAAAACACTCATGAGTATAACATTTAAATTAAATAATTCAAAATTAAATATCAGTCAATAACAAAATATCTTTGATAAATCAGGTGAAACATGTAGGAAGAACATCTCATGTATTTTTGTGGATTGTGGTTCCCTGGACACCAACAGACCCACACCTCTGTTTCAAAGTTGACTTTACTAAGGCAGTCTCTATCATTGTTTCTGTAGCTTCATGCAGTTAGGTTACTTCTTCATTTACAAAATGAGTCTATTTACAGAGACTGAATCCAATGGCATCTGTTTGGACTGAACCCTAACTGTGGCAAAAAGTATTATCTACATTCTCCTTTTTAAGAGTGAGATTTTCTGTCTTTCTTCTTCCCTCCTCAACCCCCCCTCTTTTTTTTTTGAGAAAGCCACATATTAAGTCATTTTGCTTTTGCCTGTCAAGCTGTCCTTATTGCAATTACTCAACTTTACCATGTATCACAAAAACAGCCACAGACATGATGTAAGCAAACAAATGTGTTTGTGTTCTGTTAAGTCTTTGTATACAAAATAGTCAGCGGACCAGAGTCAGCTGCAAAGCTGCAGCGTGCCAACCTCTGCTTTGGAGGTTTAAGTTAATCATACTTCTCATTTCATGGCTTATGGTCTTCACTGATCCATGTAAGCTCCTTCACTTAACTCCTTTTTAATTTATATAGTCCCTATGTTCCTGTTCCCATCTACTGTGCCCCTCTCAATTCCTTCCCAGATATTAGATTAAAGAACATAGGAAAGAAGGAAGGAAAGAAGGAAGGAAAGAAGGAAGGAAGGAAGGAAGGAAGGAAGGAAGGAAGGAAGGAAGGAAGGAAAGAAGGAAGGAAGGAAATGTGATAAATATATTTTAATGTTCATAGTATGTTTAATTCTTTGAGTATATTGTAGAATATACATTGTTTCCTTACACATATTTTAACTTCAAGTGAAATTACTTTTATCATATTGTATTTATTTTGTTATGTAGCACTGTGTCTTGTTTAGGGTTATGATTTTTATTCCTACTTTTCCTTCTCCCTACTGGGAGTTTGACAGGCTTGAATCTGTACAGGTCTCATCCATGTTGTCATGGTTTCCATGAGTTCATCTTTACCTCAGTCCTGTTGTATCTGGAAGATGCTGTTTCCTTGGAGTCATCCACCACCTTTGACTCTTACAATATTTTGGCCTCATCTGCATAGATCCTTGAACTCTGAGGGAAACAGTTTGAGAAAGACACCTCATTTAGGCATGAATATCCCAAGGTCACTGCACATATTCTATCTCTGGGTCTCTGTCAATTACTGTGACTCAAAGGAAAAGCATCTCCTGTGAGGATTGATCAAGACACAGAGTTACGTATTGTCATGTTACTTTTCTATTGCTGTGAGATGACACTATGATCAAGGAAACTTGTAAAATAAAGCATTTAATTGAGTAGTTGCTTGTAGCTTTAGAAGAGGAGCCTATTACAATCATGGCAGGGTGCATGGCAGGAGGCAGACAAGCTTGGAACTAGATAGACAAATAAGAACTTATATTTTGAGACAACAACCTTAAGGCAAAGGAATGGCATGGGCTTTTGAAACCTCAAAGTCCATCACCAGTGATACGTCTTCTCCAACAAGGCCATACCTCCCAACCTTGTTCAGGAAATTCCATCAACTGTGAACCATGTATTCAAATATGTAAGCCTATGGGGTCTATTATCATTCAAACCACCATATATATATATATATATATATATATATATATATATATATATGGTGG